>NC_133545.1:91738968-92045044 GCF_048773025.1 Camelus bactrianus | reverse complement strand
GAACACAAAGTTTCTTTTCAGTTGCAAACTCCATTCCATACATATATATGGGGAGGTACTAGCTCCAACTCGGTTTTACAGTGAAAACTGCAGGAACATCAAACCGGCACTAGGAAACAGACTGAGAAAGCAGAGAAAACGTGTCTCCTGCAAGCCGTTCTCTTGGTGCTAGATGAACGAAGGTCTCCATACTTGCTCAGTTCTGAGAGATAAGTGTGTGTGAAAGCCGTCCTTCACCTAGCTTGTTGGGAACACAAAGTTTCTTTTCAGTTGCAAACTCCATTCCATAAATATATATGGGGAGGTACTAGCTCCAACTCCGTTTTACAGTTAAAACTGCAGGAACTTCAAACCGGCACTCGGAAACAGACTGAGAAAGCAGAGAATAAGTGTCTCCTGGAACTCGTTCCCTTGGTGCTAGATGAACGAACGTCTCTCCACTTGCTCATTTCTGAGAGATAAGTGTGTGTGAAAGCCGTCCTTCACCTAGCTTGTTGGGAACACAAAGTCTCTTTTAAGTTGCAAACTCCATTCCATAAATATATATGGGGAGGTAGAAGCTCCAACACGGTTTTACAGTGAAAACTGCAGGAACTTCAAACCGGCACTAGGAAACAGACTGATAAAGTAGAGAAAAAGTGTCTCCTGCAACCCGTTCCCTTGGTGCTAGATGAACGAACGTCTCTCCACTTGCTCAGTTCTGAGAGATAAGTGTGTGTGAAAGCCGTCCTTCACCTATCTTGTTGGGAAAACAAAGTTTCTTTTCAGTTGCAAACTCCATTCCATACATATATATGGGGAGGTACTAGCTCCAACTCGGTTTTACAGTGAAAACTTCAGGAACTTCAAACGGCACTAGGAAACAGACTGAGAAAGCAGAGAAATAGTCTCTCCTCCAACCCGTTCCCTTGGTGCTAGATGAACGAACGTCTCTCCACTTGCTCAGTTCTGAGAGATAAGTGTGTGTGAAAGCCGTCCTTCACCTAGCTTGTTGGGAACACAAAGTTTCTTTTCAGTTGCAAACTCCATTCCATACATATATATGGGGAGGTAGAACTCCAACACGGTTTTACAGTGAAAACTGCAGGAAGTTCAAACCGGCACTAGGAAACAAACTGAGAAAGCAGAGAAAAAGTCTCTCCTGCAACCCGTTCCCTTGGTGCTAGATGAACGAACGTCTCTCCACTTGCTCAGTTCTGAGAGATAAGTGTGTGTGAAAGCCGTCCTTCACCTAGCTTGTTGGGAACACAAAGTTTCTTTTCAGTTGCAAACTCCATTCCATACATATATATGGGGAGGTACTAGCTCCAACTCGGTTTTACAGTGAAAAATGCAGGAACATCAAACCTGCACTAGGAAACAGACTGAGAAAGCAGAGAAAAAGTGTCTCCTGCAAACCGTTCCCTTGGTGCTAGATGAACGAACGTCTCTCCACTTGCTCAGTTCTGAGAGATAAGTGTGTGTGAAAGCCGTCCTTCACCTATCTTGTTGGGAACACAAAGTTTCTTTTCAGTTGCAAACTCCATTCCATACATATATATGGGGAGGTAGAAGCTCCAACACGGTTTTACAGTGAAAACTTCAGGAACTTCAAACCGGCACTAGGAAACAGACTGAGAAAGAAGAGAAAAAGTGTCTCCTGCAACCCGTTCCCTTGGTGCTAGATGAACGAACGTCTCTCCACTTGCTCAGTTCTGAGAGATAAGTGTGTGTGAAAGCCGTCCTTCACCAAGCTTGTTGGGAACACAAAGTTTCTTTTCAGTTGCAAACTCCATTTCATACATATATACGGGGAGGTACTAGCTCCAACTCGGTTTTACAGTGAAAACTGCAGGAACATCAAACCGGCACTATTAAACAGACTGAGAAAGCAGAGAAAAAGTGTCTCCTGCAACCCGTTCCCTTGGTGCTAGATGAACGAACGTCTCTCCACTTGCTCAGTTCTGAGAGATAAGTGTGTGTGAAAGCCGTCCTTCACCAAGCTTGTTGGGAACACAAAGTTTCTTTTCAGTTGCAAACTCCATTCCATACATATATATGGGGAGGTAGAAGCTCCAACACGGTTTTACAGTGAAAACTGCAGGAACTTCAAACCGGCACTAGAAACAAACTGAGAAAGCAGAGAAAAAGTGTCTCCTGCAACCCGTTCCCTTGGTGCTAGATGAACGAACGTCTCTCCACTTGCTCAGTTCTGAGAGATAAGTGTGTGTGAAAGCCGTCCTTCACCTAGCTTGTTGGGAACACAAAGTTTCTTTTCAGTTGCAAACTCCATTCCATTCATATATATGGGGAGGTACTAGCTCCAACTCGGTTTTACAGTGAAAAATGCAGGAACATCAAACCGGCACTAGGAAACAGACTGAGAAAGCAGAGAAAAAGTGTCTCCTGCAAACCGTTCCCTTGGTGCTAGATGAACGAACGTCTCTCCACTTGCTCAGTTCTGAGAGATAAGTGTGTGTGAAAGCCGTCCTTCACCTATCTTGTTGGGAACACAAAGTTTCTTTTCAGTTGCAAACTCCATTCCATACATATATATGGGGAGGTAGAAGCTCCAACACGGTTTTACAGTGAAAACTGCAGGAACTTCAAACCGGCACTAGGAAACAGACTGAGAAAGCAGAGAAAAAGTGTCTCCTGCAACCCGTTCCCTTGGTGCTAGATGAACGAACGTCTCTCCACTTGCTCAGTTCTGAGAGATAAGTGTGTGTGAAAGCCGTCCTTCACATAGCTTGTTGGGAACACAAAGTTTCTTTTCAGTTGCAAACTCCATTCCATACATATATATGGGGAGGTACTAGCTCCAACTCGGTTTTACAGTGAAAACTGCAGGAACATCAAACCGGCACTAGGAAGCAGACTGAGAAAGCAGAGAAAAAGTGTCTCCTGCAAGCCGTTCTCTTGGTGCTAGATGAACGAAGGTCTCCCTACTTGCTCAGTTCTGAGAGATAAGTGTGTGTGAAAGCCGTCCTTCACCTAGCTTGTTGGGAACACAAAGTTTCTTTTCAGTTGCAAACTCCATTCCATACATATATATGGGGAGGTACTAGCTCCAACTCCGTTTTACAGTTAAAACTGCAGGAACTTCAAACCGGCACTCGGAAACAGACTGAGAAATCAGAGAATAAGTGTCTCCTGGAACTCGTTCCCTTGGTGCTAGATGAACGAACGTCTCTCCACTTGCTCAGTTCTGAGAGATAAGTGTGTGTGAAAGCCGTCCTTCACCTAGCTTGTTGGGAACACAAAGTCTCTTTTCAGTTGCAAACTCCATTCCATACATATATATGGGGAGGTAGAAGCTCAAACACGGTTTTACAGTGAAAACTGCAGGAACTTCAAACCGGCACTAGGAAACAGACTGATAAAGTAGAGAAAAAGTGTCTCCTGCAACCCGTTCCCTTGGTGCTAGATGAACGAACGTCTCTCCACTTGCTCAGTTCTGAGAGATAAGTGTGTGTGAAAGCCGTCCTTGACCTAGCTTGTTGGGAACACAAAGTTTCTTTTCAGTTGCAAACTCCATTCCATACATATATATGAGGAGGTAGAAGCTCCAACACGGTTTTACAGTGTAAACTGCAGGAACTTTAAACCGGCACTAGGAAACAGACTGAGAAGGCAGAGAAAAAGTGTCTCCTGCAACCCTTTCCCTTGGTGCTAGATGAACGAACGTCTCTCCACTTGCTCAGTTCTGAGAGATAAGTGTGTGTGAAAGCCGTCCTTCACCTATCTTGTTGGGAAAACAAAGTTTCTTTTCAGTTGCAAACTCCATTCCATACATATATATGGGGAGGTACTAGCTCCAACTCGGTTTTACAGTGAAAACTTCAGGAACTTCAAACGGCACTAGGAAACAGACTGAGAAAGCAGAGAAATAGTCTCTCCTCCAACCCGTTCCCTTGGTGCTAGATGAACGAACGTCTCTCCACTTGCTCAGTTCTGAGAGATAAGTGTGTGTGAAAGCCGTCCTTCACCTAGCTTGTTGGGAACACAAAGTTTCTTTTCAGTTGCAAACTCCATTCCATACATATATATGGGGAGGTAGAACTCCAACACGGTTTTACAGAGAAAACTGCAGGAAATTCAAACCGGCACTAGGAAACAAACTGAGAAAGCAGAGAAAAAGTCTCTCCTGCAACCCGTTCCCTTGGTGCTAGATGAACGAACGTCTCTCCACTTGCTCAGTTCTGAGAGATAAGTGTGTGTGAAAGCCGTCCTTCACCTAGCTTGTTGGGAACACAAAGTTTCTTTTCGTTGCAAACTCCATTCCATACATATATATGGGGAGGTACTAGCTCCAACTCGGTTTTACAGTGAAAAATGCAGGAACATCAAACCTGCACTAGGAAACAGACTGAGAAAGCAGAGAAAAAGTGTCTCCTGCAAACCGTTCCCTTGGTGCTAGATGAACGAACGTCTCTCCACTTGCTCAGTTCTGAGAGATAAGTGTGTGTGAAAGCCGTCCTTCACCTATCTTGTTGGGAACACAAAGTTTCTTTTCAGTTGCAAACTCCATTCCATACATATATATGGGGAGGTAGAAGCTCCAACACGGTTTTACAGTGAAAACTGCAGGAACTTCAAACCGGCACTAGGAAACAGACTGAGAAAGAAGAGGAAAAGTGTCTCCTGCAACCCGTTCCCTTGGTGCTAGATGAACGAACGTCTCTCCACTTGCTCAGTTCTGAGAGATAAGTGTGTGTGAAAGCCGTCCTTCACCAAGCTTGTTGGGAACACAAAGTTTCTTTTCAGTTGCAAACTCCATTCCATACATATATATGGGGAGGTACTAGCTCCAACTCGGTTTTACAGTGAAAACTGCAGGAACATCAAACCGGCACTATTAAACAGACTGAGAAAGCAGAGAAAAAGTGTCTCCTGCAACCCGTTCCCTTGGTGCTAGATGAACGAACGTCTCTCCACTTGCTCAGTTCTGAGAGATAAGTGTGTGTGAAAGCCGTCCTTCACCTAGCTTGTTGGGAACACAAAGTTTCTTTTCAGTTGCAAACTCCATTCCATACATACATATGGGGAGGTACTAGCTCCAACTCCGTTTTACAGTTAAAACTGCAGGAACATCAAACCGGCACTCGGAAACAGAATGAGAAAGCAGAGAAAAAGTGTCTCCTGGAACTCGTTCCCTTGGTGCTAGATGAACGAACGTCTCTCCACTTGCTCAGTTCTGAGAGATGTGTGTGTGAAAGCCGTCCTTCACCTAGCTTGTTGGGAACACAAAGTTTCTTTTCAGTTGCAATCTCCATTCCTACATATATATGGGGAGGTAGAAGCTCAAACACGGATTTACAGTGAAAACTGCAGGAACTTCAAACCGGCACTAAGAAACAGACTGAGAAAGTAGAGAAAAAGTGTCTCCTGCAACCCGTTCCCTTGGTGCTAGATGAACAAACGTCTCTCCACTTGCTCAGTTCTGAGAGTTAAGTGTGTGTGAAAGCCGTCCTTCACCTAGCTTGTTGGGAACACAAAGTTTCTTTTCAGTTGCAAACTCCATTCCATACATATATATGAGGAGGTAGAAGCTCCAACACGGATTTACAGTGAAAACTGCAGGAACTTTAAACCGGCACTAGGAAACAGACTGAGAAGGCAGAGAAAAAGTGTCTCCTGCAACCCTTTCCCTTGGTGCTAGATGAACGAACGTCTCTCCACTTCCTCAGTTCTGAGAGATAAGTGTGTGTGAAAGCCGTCCTTCACCTACCTTGTTGGGAAAACAAAGTTTCTTTTCAGTTGCAAACTCCATTCCATACATATATATGGGGAGGTACTAGCTCCAACTCGGTTTTACAGTGAAAACTGCAGGAACATCAAACCGGCACTAGGAAACAGACTGAGAAAGCAGAGAAAAAGTGTCTCCTGCAACCCGTTCCCTTGGTGCTAGATGAACGAACGTCTCTCCACTTGCTCAGTTCTGAGAGATAAGTGTGTGTGAAAGCCGTCCTTCACCTAGCTTGTTGGGAACACAAAGTTTCTTTTCAGTTGCAAACTCCATTCCTTACATATATATGGGGAGGTACTAGCTCCAACTCGGTTTTACAGTGAAAAATTCAGGAACATCAAACCGGCACTAGGAAACAGACTGAGAAAGCAGAGAAAAAGTGTCTCCTGCAAACCGTTCCCTTGGTGCTAGATGAACGAACGTCTCTCCACTTCCTCAGTTCTGAGAGATAAGTGTGTGTGAAAGCCGTCCTTCACCTACCTTGTTGGGAAAACAAAGTTTCTTTTCAGTTGCAAACTCCATTCCATACATATATATGGGGAGGTACTAGCTCCAACTCGGTTTTACAGTGAAAACTGCAGGAACATCAAACCGGCACTAGGAAACAGACTGAGAAAGCAGAGAAAAAGTGTCTCCTGCAACCCGTTCCCTTGGTGCTAGATGAACGAACGTCTCTCCACTTGCTCAGTTCTGAGAGATAAGTGTGTGTGAAAGCCGTAATTCACCTAGCTTGTTGGGAACACAAAGTTTCTTTTCAGTTGCAAACTCCATTCCTTACATATATATGGGGAGGTACTAGCTCCAACTCGGTTTTACAGTGAAAAATGCAGGAACATCAAACCGGCACTAGGAAACAGACTGAGAAAGCAGAGAAAAAGTGTCTCCTGCAAACCGTTCCCTTGGTGCTAGATGAACGAACGTCTCTCCACTTGCTCAGTTCTGAGAGATAAGTGTGCGTGAAAGCCGTCCTTCACCTATCTTGTTGGGAACACAAAGTTTCTTTTCAGTTGCAAACTCCATTCCATACATATATATGGGGAGGTAGAAGCTCCAACACGGTTTTACAGTGAAAACTGCAGGAACTTCAAACCGGCACTAGGAAACAGACTGAGAAAGCAGAGAAAAAGTGTCTCCTGCAACCCGTTCCCTTGGTGCTAGATGAACGAACGTCTCTCTACTTGCTCAGTTCTGAGAGATAAGTGTGTGTGAAAGCCGTCCTTCACCTAGCTTGTTGGGAACACAAAGTTTCTTTTCAGTTGCAAACTCCATTCCATACATATATATGGGGAGGTACTAGCTCCAACTCGGTTTTACAGTGAAAACTGCAGGAACATCAAACCGGCACTAGGAAACAGACTGAGAAAGCAGAGAAAAAGTGTCTCCTGCAACCCGTTCCCTTGGTGCTAGATGAACGAACGTCTCTCCACTTGCTCAGTTCTGAGAGATAAGTGTGTGTGAAAGCCGTCCTTCACCTAGCTTGTTGGGAACACAAAGTTTCTTTTCAGTTGCAAACACCATTCCATACATATATATGGGGAGGTACTAGCTCCAACTCCGTTTTACAGTGAAAACTGCAGGAACTTCAAACCGGCACTAGGAAACAGACTGAGAAGGCAGAGAAAAAGTGTCTCCTGCAACCCTTTCCCTTGGTGCTAGATGAACGAACGTCTCTCCACTTGCTCAGTTCTGAGAGATAAGTGTGTGTGAAAGCCGTCCTTCAACTATCTTGTTGGGAAAACAAAGTTTCTTTTCAGTTGCAAACTCCATTCCATACATATATATGGGGAGGTACGAGCTCCAACTCGGTTTTATAGTGAAAACTGCAGGAACATCAAACCGGCACTCGGAAACAGAATGAGAAAGCAGAGAAAAAGTGTCTCCTGGAACTCGTTCCCTTGGTGCTAGATGAACGAACGTCTCTCCACTTGCTCAGTTCTGAGAGATGTGTGTGTGAAAGCCGTCCTTCACCTAGCTTGTTGGGAACACAAAGTTTCTTTTCAGTTGCAATCTCCATTCCTACATATATATGGGGAGGTAGAAGCTCAAACACGGATTTACAGTGAAAACTGCAGGAACTTCAAACCGGCACTAAGAAACAGACTGAGAAAGTAGAGAAAAAGTGTCTCCTGCAACCCGTTCCCTTGGTGCTAGATGAACAAACGTCTCTCCACTTGCTCAGTTCTGAGAGTTAAGTGTGTGTGAAAGCCGTCCTTCACCTAGCTTGTTGGGAACACAAAGTTTCTTTTCAGTTGCAAACTCCATTCCATACATATATATGAGGAGGTAGAAGCTCCAACACGGATTTACAGTGAAAACTGCAGGAACTTTAAACCGGCACTAGGAAAAAGACTGAGAAGACAGAGAAAAAGTGTCTCCTGCAACCCTTTCCCTTGGTGCTAGATGAACGAACGTCTCTCCACTTCCTCAGTTCTGAGAGATAAGTGTGTGTGAAAGCCGTCCTTCACCTACCTTGTTGGGAAAACAAAGTTTCTTTTCAGTTGCAAACTCCATTCCATACATATATATGGGGAGGTACTAGCTCCAACTCGGTTTTACAGTGAAAACTGCAGGAACATCAAACCGGCACTAGGAAACAGACTGAGAAAGCAGAGAAAAAGTGTCTCCTGCAACCCGTTCCCTTGGTGCTAGATGAACGAACGTCTCTCCACTTGCTCAGTTCTGAGAGATAAGTGTGTGTGAAAGCCGTCCTTCACCTAGCTTGTTGGGAACACAAAGTTTCTTTTCAGTTGCAAACTCCATTCCTTACATATATATGGGGAGGTACTAGCTCCAAGTCGGTTTTACAGTGAAAAATGCAGGAACATCAAACCGGCACTAGGAAACAGACTGAGAAAGCAGAGAAAAAGTGTCTCCTGCAAACCGTTCCCTTGGTGCTAGATGAACGAACGTCTCTCCACTTCCTCAGTTCTGAGAGATAAGTGTGTGTGAAAGCCGTCCTTCACCTACCTTGTTGGGAAAACAAAGTTTCTTTTCAGTTGCAAACTCCATTCCATACATATATATGGGGAGGTACTAGCTCCAACTCGGTTTTACAGTGAAAACTGCAGGAACATCAAACCGGCACTAGGAAACAGACTGAGAAAGCAGAGAAAAAGTGTCTCCTGCAACCCGTTCCCTTGGTGCTAGATGAACGAACGTCTCTCCACTTGCTCAGTTCTGAGAGATAAGTGTGTGTGAAAGCCGTCCTTCACCTAGCTTGTTGGGAACACAAAGTTTCTTTTCAGTTGCAAACTCCATTCCTTACATATATATGGGGAGGTACTAGCTCCAACTCGGTTTTACAGTGAAAAATGCAGGAACATCAAACCGGCACTAGGAAACAGACTGAGAAAGCAGAGAAAAAGTGTCTCCTGCAAACCGTTCCCTTGGTGCTAGATGAACGAACGTCTCTCCACTTGCTCAGTTCTGAGAGATAAGTGTGCGTGAAAGCCGTCCTTCACCTATCTTGTTGGGAACACAAAGTTTCTTTTCAGTTGCAAACTCCATTCCATACATATATATGGGGAGGTAGAAGCTCCAACACGGTTTTACAGTGAAAACTGCAGGAACTTCAAACCGGCACTAGGAAACAGACTGAGAAAGCAGAGAAAAAGTGTCTCCTGCAACCCGTTCCCTTGGTGCTAGATGAACGAACGTCTCTCTACTTGCTCAGTTCTGAGAGATAAGTGTGTGTGAAAGCCGTCCTTCACCTAGCTTGTTGGGAACACAAAGTTTCTTTTCAGTTGCAAACTCCATTCCATACATATATATGGGGAGGTACTAGCTCCAACTCGGTTTTACAGTGAAAACTGCAGGAACATCAAACCGGCACTAGGAAACAGACTGAGAAAGCAGAGAAAAAGTGTCTCCTGCAACCCGTTCCCTTGGTGCTAGATGAACGAACGTCTCTCCACTTGCTCAGTTCTGAGAGATAAGTGTGTGTGAAAGCCGTCCTTCACCTAGCTTGTTGGGAACACAAAGTTTCTTTTCAGTTGCAAACACCATTCCATACATATATATGGGGAGGTACTAGCTCCAACTCCGTTTTACAGTGAAAACTGCAGGAACTTCAAACCGGCACTAGGAAACAGACTGAGAAGGCAGAGAAAAAGTGTCTCCTGCAACCCTTTCCCTTGGTGCTAGATGAACGAACGTCTCTCCACTTGCTCAGTTCTGAGAGATAAGTGTGTGTGAAAGCCGTCCTTCAACTATCTTGTTGGGAAAACAAAGTTTCTTTTCAGTTGCAAACTCCATTCCATACATATATATGGGGAGGTACGAGCTCCAACTCGGTTTTATAGTGAAAACTGCAGGAACTTCAAACGGCACTAGGAAACAGACTGAGAAAGCAGAGAAAAAGTCTCTCCTCCAACCCGTTCCCTTGGTGCTAGATGAACGAACGTCTCTCCACTTGCTCAGTTCTGAGAGATAAGTGTGTGTGAAAGCCGACCTTCACCTAGCTTGTTGGGAACACAAAGTTTCCTTTCAGTTGCAAACTCCATTCCATACATATATATGGGGAGGTAGAAGCTCCAACACGGTTTTACAGTGAAAACTGCAGGAAATTCAAACCGGCACTAGAAACAAACTGAGAAAGCAGAGAAAAAGTGTCTCCTGCAACCCGTTCCCTTGGTGCTAGATGAACGAACGTCTCTCCACTTGCTCAGTTCTGAGAGATAAGTGTGTGTGAAAGCCGTCCTTCACCTAGCTTGTTGGGAACACAAAGTTTCTTTTCAGTTGCAAACTCCATTCCATTCATATATATGGGGAGGTACTAGCTCCAACTCGGTTTTACAGTGAAAAATGCAGGAACATCAAACCGGCACTAGGAAACTGACTGAGAAAGCAGAGAAAAAGTGTCTCCTGCAAACCGTTCCCTTGGTGCTAGATGAACGAACGTCTCTCCACTTGCTCAGTTCTGAGAGATAAGTGTGTGTGAAAGCCGTCCTTCACCTATCTTGTTGGGAACACAAAGTTTCTTTTCAGTTGCAAACTCCATTCCATACATATATATGGGGAGGTAGAAGCTCCAACACGGTTTTACAGTGAAAACTGCAGGAACTTCAAACCGGCACTAGGAAACAGACTGAGAAAGCAGAGAAAAAGTGTCTCCTGCAACCCGTTCCCTTGGTGCTAGATGAACGAACGACTCTCCACTTGCTCAGTTCTGAGAGATAAGTGTGTGTGAAAGCCGTCCTTCACATAGCTTGTTGGGAACACAAAGTTTCTTTTCAGTTGCAAACTCCATTCCATACATATATATGCGGAGGTACTAGCTCCAACTCGGTTTTACAGTGAAAACTGCAGGAACATCAAACCGGCACTAGGAAACAGACTGAGAAAGCAGAGAAAACGTGTCTCCTGCAAGCCGTTCTCTTGGTGCTAGATGAACGAAGGTCTCCCCACTTGCTCAGTTCTGAGAGATAAGTGTGTGTGAAAGCCGTCCTTCACCTAGCTTGTTGGGAACACAAAGTTTCTTTTCAGTTGCAAACTCCATTCCATAAATATATATGGGGAGGTACTAGCTCCAACACCGTTTTACAGTTAAAACTGCAGGAACTTCAAACCGGCACTCGGAAACAGACTGAGAAAGCAGAGAATAAGTGTCTCCTGGAACTCGTTCCCTTGGTGCTAGATGAACGAACGTCTCTCCACTTGCTCATTTCTGAGAGATAAGTGTGTGTGAAAGCCGTCCTTCACCTAGCTTGTTGGGAACACAAAGTCTCTTTTCAGTTGCAAACTCCATTCCATACATATATATGGGGAGGTAGAAGCTCCAACACGGTTTTACAGTGAAAACTGCAGGAACTTCAAACCGGCACTAGGAAACAGACTGATAAAGTAGAGAAAAAGTGTCTCCTGCAACCCGTTCCCTTGGTGCTAGATGAACGAACGTCTCTCCACTTGCTCAGTTCTGAGAGATAAGTGTGTGTGAAAGCCGTCCTTCACCTATCTTGTTGGGAAAACAAAGTTTCTTTTCAGTTGCAAACTCCATTCCATACATATATATGGGGAGGTACTAGCTCCAACTCGGTTTTACAGTGAAAACTTCAGGAACTTCAAACGGCACTAGGAAACAGACTGAGAAAGCAGAGAAATAGTCTCTCCTCCAACCCGTTCCCTTGGTGCTAGATGAACGAACGTCTCTCCACTTGCTCAGTTCTGAGAGATAAGTGTGTGTGAAAGCCGTCCTTCACCTAGCTTGTTGGGAACACAAAGTTTCTTTTCAGTTGCAAACTCCATTCCATACATATATATGGGGAGGTAGAACTCCAACACGGTTTTACAGTGAAAACTGCAGGAAGTTCAAACCGGCACTAGGAAACAAACTGAGAAAGCAGAGAAAAAGTCTCTCCTGCAACCCGTTCCCTTGGTGCTAGATGAACGAACGTCTCTCCACTTGCTCAGTTCTGAGAGATAAGTGTGTGTGAAAGCCGTCCTTCACCTAGCTTGTTGGGAACACAAAGTTTCTTTTCAGTTGCAAACTCCATTCCATACATATATATGGGGAGGTACTAGCTCCAACTCGGTTTTACAGTGAAAAATGCAGGAACATCAAACCTGCACTAGGAAACAGACTGAGAAAGCAGAGAAAAAGTGTCTCCTGCAAACCGTTCCCTTGGTGCTAGATGAACGAACGTCTCTCCACTTGCTCAGTTCTGAGAGATAAGTGTGTGTGAAAGCCGTCCTTCACCTATCTTGTTGGGAACACAAAGTTTCTTTTCAGTTGCAAACTCCATTCCATACATATATATGGGGAGGTAGAAGCTCCAACACGGTTTTACAGTGAAAACTGCAGGAACTTCAAACCGGCACTAGGAAACAGACTGAGAAAGAAGAGAAAAAGTGTCTCCTGCAACCCGTTCCCTTGGTGCTAGATGAACGAACGTCTCTCCACTTGCTCAGTTCTGAGAGATAAGTGTGTGTGAAAGCCGTCCTTCACCAAGCTTGTTGGGAACACAAAGTTTCTTTTCAGTTGCAAACTCCATTTCATACATATATATGGGGAGGTACTAGCTCCAACTCGGTTTTACAGTGAAAACTGCAGGAACATCAAACCGGCACTATTAAACAGACTGAGAAAGCAGAGAAAAAGTGTCTCCTGCAACCCGTTCCCTTGGTGCTAGATGAACGAACGTCTCTCCACTTGCTCAGTTCTGAGAGATAAGTGTGTGTGAAAGCCGTCCTTCACCAAGCTTGTTGGGAACACAAAGTTTCTTTTCAGTTGCAAACTCCATTCCATACATATATATGGGGAGGTAGAAGCTCCAACACGGTTTTACAGTGAAAACTGCAGGAACTTCAAACCGGCACTAGAAACAAACTGAGAAAGCAGAGAAAAAGTGTCTCCTGCAACCCGTTCCCTTGGTGCTAGATGAACGAACGTCTCTCCACTTGCTCAGTTCTGAGAGATAAGTGTGTGTGAAAGCCGTCCTTCACCTAGCTTGTTGGGAACACAAAGTTTCTTTTCAGTTGCAAACTCCATTCCATTCATATATATGGGGAGGTACAAGCTCCAACTCGGTTTTACAGTGAAAAATGCAGGAACATCAAACCGGCACTAGGAAACAGACTGAGAAAGCAGAGAAAAAGTGTCTCCTGCAAACCGTTCCCTTGGTGCTAGATGAACGAACGTCTCTCCACTTGCTCAGTTCTGAGAGATAAGTGTGTGTGAAAGCCGTCCTTCACCTATCTTGTTGGGAACACAAAGTTTCTTTTCAGTTGCAAACTCCATTCCATACATATATATGGGGAGGTAGAAGCTCCAACACGGTTTTACAGTGAAAACTGCAGGAACTTCAAACCGGCACTAGGAAACAGACTGAGAAAGCAGAGAAAAAGTGTCTCCTGCAACCCGTTCCCTTGGTGCTAGATGAACGAACGTCTCTCCACTTGCTCAGTTCTGAGAGATAAGTGTGTGTGAAAGCCGTCCTTCACATAGCTTGTTGGGAACACAAAGTTTCTTTTCAGTTGCAAACTCCATTCCATACATATATATGGGGAGGTACTAGCTCCAACTCGGTTTTACAGTGAAAACTGCAGGAACATCAAACCGGCACTAGGAAGCAGACTGAGAAAGCAGAGAAAAAGTGTCTCCTGCAAGCCGTTCTCTTGGTGCTAGATGAACGAAGGTCTCCCTACTTGCTCAGTTCTGAGAGATAAGTGTGTGTGAAAGCCGTCCTTCACCTAGCTTGTTGGGAACACAAAGTTTCTTTTCAGTTGCAAACTCCATTCCATACATATATATGGGGAGGTACTAGCTCCAACTCCGTTTTACAGTTAAAACTGCAGGAACTTCAAACCGGCACTCGGAAACAGACTGAGAAAGCAGAGAATAAGTGTCTCCTGGAACTCGTTCCCTTGGTGCTAGATGAACGAACGTCTCTCCACTTGCTCATTTCTGAGAGATAAGTGTGTGTGAAAGCCGTCCTTCACCTAGCTTGTTGGGAACACAAAGTCTCTTTTCAGTTGCAAACTCCATTCCATACATATATATGGGGAGGTAGAAGCTCCAACACGGTTTTACAGTGAAAACTGCAGGAACTTCAAACCGGCACTAGGAAACAGACTGATAAAGTAGAGAAAAAGTGTCTCCTGCAACCCGTTCCCTTGGTGCTAGATGAACGAACGTCTCTCCACTTGCTCAGTTCTGAGAGATAAGTGTGTGTGAAAGCCGTCCTTGACCTAGCTTGTTGGGAACACAAAGTTTCTTTTCAGTTGCAAACTCCATTCCATACATATATATGAGGAGGTAGAAGCTCCAACACGGTTTTACAGTGTAAACTGCAGGAACTTTAAACCGGCACTAGGAAACAGACTGAGAAGGCAGAGAAAAAGTGTCTCCTGCAACCCTTTCCCTTGGTGCTAGATGAACGAACGTCTCTCCACTTGCTCAGTTCTGAGAGATAAGTGTGTGTGAAAGCCGTCCTTCACCTATCTTGTTGGGAAAACAAAGTTTCTTTTCAGTTGCAAACTCCATTCCATACATATATATGGGGAGGTACTAGCTCCAACTCGGTTTTACAGTGAAAACTTCAGGAACTTCAAACGGCACTAGGAAACAGACTGAGAAAGCAGAGAAATAGTCTCTCCTCCAACCCGTTCCCTTGGTGCTAGATGAACGAACGTCTCTCCACTTGCTCAGTTCTGAGAGATAAGTGTGTGTGAAAGCCGTCCTTCACCTAGCTTGTTGGGAACACAAAGTTTCTTTTCAGTTGCAAACTCCATTCCATACATATATATGGGGAGGTAGAACTCCAACACGGTTTTACAGTGAAAACTGCAGGAAATTCAAACCGGCACTAGGAAACAAACTGAGAAAGCAGAGAAAAAGTCTCTCCTGCAACACGTTCCCTTGGTGCTAGATGAACGAACGTCTCTCCACTTGCTCAGTTCTGAGAGATAAGTGTGTGTGAAAGCCGTCCTTCACCTAGCTTGTTGGGAACACAAAGTTTCTTTTCAGTTGCAAACTCCATTCCATACATATATATGGGGAGGTACTAGCTCCAACTCGGTTTTACAGTGAAAAATGCAGGAACATCAAACCGGCACTAGGAAACAGACTGAGAAAGCAGAGAAAAAGTGTCTCCTGCAAACCGTTCCCTTGGTGCTAGATGAACGAACGTCTCTCCACTTGCTCAGTTCTGAGAGATAAGTGTGTGTGAAAGCCGTCCTTCACCTATCTTGTTGGGAACACAAAGTTTCTTTTCAGTTGCAAACTCCATTCCATACATATATATGGGGAGGTAGAAGCTCCAACACGGTTTTACAGTGAAAACTGCAGGAACTTCAAACCGGCACTAGGAAACAGACTGAGAAAGAAGAGAAAAAGTGTCTCCTGCAACCCGTTCCCTTGGTGCTAGATGAACGAACGTCTCTCCACTTGCTCAGTTCTGAGAGATAAGTGTGTGTGAAAGCCGTCCTTCACCAAGCTTGTTGGGAACACAAAGTTTCTTTTCAGTTGCAAACTCCATTCCATACATATATATGGGGAGGTACTAGCTCCAACTCGGTTTTACAGTGAAAACTGCAGGAACATCAAACCGGCACTAGGAAACAGACTGAGAAAGCAGAGAAAAAGTGTCTCCTGCAACCCGTTCCCTTGGTGCTAGATGAACGAACGTCTCTCCACTTGCTCAGTTCTGAGAGATAAGTGTGTGTGAAAGCCGTCCTTCACCTAGCTTGTTGGGAACACAAAGTTTCTTTTCAGTTGCAAACTCCATTCCTTACATATATATGGGGAGGTACTAGCTCCAACTCGGTTTTACAGTGAAAAATGCAGGAACATCAAACCGGCACTAGGAAACAGACTGAGAAAGCAGAGAAAAAGTGTCTCCTGCAAACCGTTCCCTTGGTGCTAGATGAACGAACGTCTCTCCACTTCCTCAGTTCTGAGAGATAAGTGTGTGTGAAAGCCGTCCTTCACCTACCTTGTTGGGAAAACAAAGTTTCTTTTCAGTTGCAAACTCCATTCCATACATATATATGGGGAGGTACTAGCTCCAACTCGGTTTTACAGTGAAAACTGCAGGAACATCAAACCGGCACTAGGAAACAGACTGAGAAAGCAGAGAAAAAGTGTCTCCTGCAACCCGTTCCCTTGGTGCTAGATGAACGAACGTCTCTCCACTTGCTCAGTTCTGAGAGATAAGTGTGTGTGAAAGCCGTACTTCACCTAGCTTGTTGGGAACACAAAGTTTCTTTTCAGTTGCAAACTCCATTCCTTACATATATATGGGGAGGTACTAGCTCCAACTCGGTTTTACAGTGAAAAATGCAGGAACATCAAACCGGCACTAGGAAACAGACTGAGAAAGCAGAGAAAAAGTGTCTCCTGCAAACCGTTCCCTTGGTGCTAGATGAACGAACGTCTCTCCACTTGCTCAGTTCTGAGAGATAAGTGTGCGTGAAAGCCGTCCTTCACCTATCTTGTTGGGAACACAAAGTTTCTTTTCAGTTGCAAACTCCATTCCATACATATATATGGGGAGGTAGAAGCTCCAACACGGTTTTACAGTGAAAACTGCAGGAACTTCAAACCGGCACTAGGAAACAGACTGATAAAGTAGAGAAAAAGTGTCTCCTGCAACCCGTTCCCTTGGTGCTAGATGAACGAACGTCTCTCCACTTGCTCAGTTCTGAGAGATAAGTGTGTGTGAAAGCCGTCCTTGACCTAGCTTGTTGGGAACACAAAGTTTCTTTTCAGTTGCAAACTCCATTCCATACATATATATGAGGAGGTAGAAGCTCCAACACGGTTTTACAGTGTAAACTGCAGGAACTTTAAACCGGCACTAGGAAACAGACTGAGAAGGCAGAGAAAAAGTGTCTCCTGCAACCCTTTCCCTTGGTGCTAGATGAACGAACGTCTCTCCACTTGCTCAGTTCTGAGAGATAAGTGTGTGTGAAAGCCGTCCTTCACCTATCTTGTTGGGAAAACAAAGTTTCTTTTCAGTTGCAAACTCCATTCCATACATATATATGGGGAGGTACTAGCTCCAACTCGGTTTTACAGTGAAAACTTCAGGAACTTCAAACGGCACTAGGAAACAGACTGAGAAAGCAGAGAAATAGTCTCTCCTCCAACCCGTTCCCTTGGTGCTAGATGAACGAACGTCTCTCCACTTGCTCAGTTCTGAGAGATAAGTGTGTGTGAAAGCCGTCCTTCACCTAGCTTGTTGGGAACACAAAGTTTCTTTTCAGTTGCAAACTCCATTCCATACATATATATGGGGAGGTAGAACTCCAACACGGTTTTACAGTGAAAACTGCAGGAAATTCAAACCGGCACTAGGAAACAAACTGAGAAAGCAGAGAAAAAGTCTCTCCTGCAACCCGTTCCCTTGGTGCTAGATGAACGAACGTCTCTCCACTTGCTCAGTTCTGAGAGATAAGTGTGTGTGAAAGCCGTCCTTCACCTAGCTTGTTGGGAACACAAAGTTTCTTTTCAGTTGCAAACTCCATTCCATACATATATATGGGGAGGTACTAGCTCCAACTCGGTTTTACAGTGAAAAATGCAGGAACATCAAACCTGCACTAGGAAACAGACTGAGAAAGCAGAGAAAAAGTGTCTCCTGCAAACCGTTCCCTTGGTGCTAGATGAACGAACGTCTCTCCACTTGCTCAGTTCTGAGAGATAAGTGTGTGTGAAAGCCGTCCTTCACCTATCTTGTTGGGAACACAAAGTTTCTTTTCAGTTGCAAACTCCATTCCATACATATATATGGGGAGGTAGAAGCTCCAACACGGTTGTACAGTGAAAACTGCAGGAACTTCAAACCGGCACTAGGAAACAGACTGAGAAAGAAGAGAAAAAGTGTCTCCTGCAACCCGTTCCCTTGGTGCTAGATGAACGAACGTCTCTCCACTTGCTCAGTTCTGAGAGATAAGTGTGTGTGAAAGCCGTCCTTCACCAAGCTTGTTGGGAACACAAAGTTTCTTTTCAGTTGCAAACTCCATTCCATACATATATATGGGGAGGTACTAGCTCCAACTCGGTTTTACAGTGAAAACTGCAGGAACATCAAACCGGCACTAGGAAACAGACTGAGAAAGCAGAGAAAAAGTGTCTCCTGCAACCCGTTCCCTTGGTGCTAGATGAACGAACGTCTCTCCACTTGCTCAGTTCTGAGAGATAAGTGTGTGTGAAAGCCGTCCTTCACCTAGCTTGTTGGGAACACAAAGTTTCTTTTCAGTTGCAAACTCCATTCCTTACATATATATGGGGAGGTACTAGCTCCAACTCGGTTTTACAGTGAAAAATGCAGGAACATCAAACCGGCACTAGGAAACAGACTGAGAAAGCAGAGAAAAAGTGTCTCCTGCAAACCGTTCCCTTGGTGCTAGATGAACGAACGTCTCTCCACTTCCTCAGTTCTGAGAGATAAGTGTGTGTGAAAGCCGTCCTTCACCTACCTTGTTGGGAAAACAAAGTTTCTTTTCAGTTGCAAACTCCATTCCATACATATATATGGGGAGGTACTAGCTCCAACTCGGTTTTACAGTGAAAACTGCAGGAACATCAAACCGGCACTAGGAAACAGACTGAGAAAGCAGAGAAAAAGTGTCTCCTGCAACCCGTTCCCTTGGTGCTAGATGAACGAACGTCTCTCCACTTGCTCAGTTCTGAGAGATAAGTGTGTGTGAAAGCCGTACTTCACCTAGCTTGTTGGGAACACAAAGTTTCTTTTCAGTTGCAAACTCCATTCCTTACATATATATGGGGAGGTACTAGCTCCAACTCGGTTTTACAGTGAAAAATGCAGGAACATCAAACCGGCACTAGGAAACAGACTGAGAAAGCAGAGAAAAAGTGTCTCCTGCAAACCGTTCCCTTGGTGCTAGATGAACGAACGTCTCTCCACTTGCTCAGTTCTGAGAGATAAGTGTGCGTGAAAGCCGTCCTTCACCTATCTTGTTGGGAACACAAAGTTTCTTTTCAGTTGCAAACTCCATTCCATACATATATATGGGGAGGTAGAAGCTCCAACACGGTTTTACAGTGAAAACTGCAGGAACTTCAAACCGGCACTAGGAAACAGACTGATAAAGTAGAGAAAAAGTGTCTCCTGCAACCCGTTCCCTTGGTGCTAGATGAACGAACGTCTCTCCACTTGCTCAGTTCTGAGAGATAAGTGTGTGTGAAAGCCGTCCTTGACCTAGCTTGTTGGGAACACAAAGTTTCTTTTCAGTTGCAAACTCCATTCCATACATATATATGAGGAGGTAGAAGCTCCAACACGGTTTTACAGTGTAAACTGCAGGAACTTTAAACCGGCACTAGGAAACAGACTGAGAAGGCAGAGAAAAAGTGTCTCCTGCAACCCTTTCCCTTGGTGCTAGATGAACGAACGTCTCTCCACTTGCTCAGTTCTGAGAGATAAGTGTGTGTGAAAGCCGTCCTTCACCTATCTTGTTGGGAAAACAAAGTTTCTTTTCAGTTGCAAACTCCATTCCATACATATATATGGGGAGGTACTAGCTCCAACTCGGTTTTACAGTGAAAACTTCAGGAACTTCAAACGGCACTAGGAAACAGACTGAGAAAGCAGAGAAATAGTCTCTCCTCCAACCCGTTCCCTTGGTGCTAGATGAACGAACGTCTCTCCACTTGCTCAGTTCTGAGAGATAAGTGTGTGTGAAAGCCGTCCTTCACCTAGCTTGTTGGGAACACAAAGTTTCTTTTCAGTTGCAAACTCCATTCCATACATATATATGGGGAGGTAGAACTCCAACACGGTTTTACAGTGAAAACTGCAGGAAATTCAAACCGGCACTAGGAAACAAACTGAGAAAGCAGAGAAAAAGTCTCTCCTGCAACCCGTTCCCTTGGTGCTAGATGAACGAACGTCTCTCCACTTGCTCAGTTCTGAGAGATAAGTGTGTGTGAAAGCCGTCCTTCACCTAGCTTGTTGGGAACACAAAGTTTCTTTTCAGTTGCAAACTCCATTCCATACATATATATGGGGAGGTACTAGCTCCAACTCGGTTTTACAGTGAAAAATGCAGGAACATCAAACCTGCACTAGGAAACAGACTGAGAAAGCAGAGAAAAAGTGTCTCCTGCAAACCGTTCCCTTGGTGCTAGATGAACGAACGTCTCTCCACTTGCTCAGTTCTGAGAGATAAGTGTGTGTGAAAGCCGTCCTTCACCTATCTTGTTGGGAACACAAAGTTTCTTTTCAGTTGCAAACTCCATTCCATACATATATATGGGGAGGTAGAAGCTCCAACACGGTTGTACAGTGAAAACTGCAGGAACTTCAAACCGGCACTAGGAAACAGACTGAGAAAGAAGAGAAAAAGTGTCTCCTGCAACCCGTTCCCTTGGTGCTAGATGAACAAACGTCTCTCCACTTGCTCAGTTCTGAGAGTTAAGTGTGTGTGAAAGCCGTCCTTCACCTAGCTTGTTGGGAACACAAAGTTTCTTTTCAGTTGCAAACTCCATTCCATACATATATATGAGGAGGTAGAAGCTCCAACACGGATTTACAGTGAAAACTGCAGGAACTTTAAACCGGCACTAGGAAACAGACTGAGAAGGCAGAGAAAAAGTGTCTCCTGCAACCCTTTCCCTTGGTGCTAGATGAACGAACGTCTCTCCACTTCCTCAGTTCTGAGAGATAAGTGTGTGTGAAAGCCGTCCTTCACCTACCTTGTTGGGAAAACAAAGTTTCTTTTCAGTTGCAAACTCCATTCCATACATATATATGGGGAGGTACTAGCTCCAACTCGGTTTTACAGTGAAAACTGCAGGAACATCAAACCGGCACTAGGAAACAGACTGAGAAAGCAGAGAAAAAGTGTCTCCTGCAACCCGTTCCCTTGGTGCTAGATGAACGAACGTCTCTCCACTTGCTCAGTTCTGAGAGATAAGTGTGTGTGAAAGCCGTCCTTCACCTAGCTTGTTGGGAACACAAAGTTTCTTTTCAGTTGCAAACTCCATTCCTTACATATATATGGGGAGGTACTAGCTCCAACTCGGTTTTACAGTGAAAAATGCAGGAACATCAAACCGGCACTAGGAAACAGACTGAGAAAGCAGAGAAAAAGTGTCTCCTGCAAACCGTTCCCTTGGTGCTAGATGAACGAACGTCTCTCCACTTCCTCAGTTCTGAGAGATAAGTGTGTGTGAAAGCCGTCCTTCACCTACCTTGTTGGGAAAACAAAGTTTCTTTTCAGTTGCAAACTCCATTCCATACATATATATGGGGAGGTACTAGCTCCAACTCGGTTTTACAGTGAAAACTGCAGGAACATCAAACCGGCACTAGGAAACAGACTGAGAAAGCAGAGAAAAAGTGTCTCCTGCAACCCGTTCCCTTGGTGCTAGATGAACGAACGTCTCTCCACTTGCTCAGTTCTGAGAGATAAGTGTGTGTGAAAGCCGTCCTTCACCTAGCTTGTTGGGAACACAAAGTTTCTTTTCAGTTGCAAACTCCATTCCTTACATATATATGGGGAGGTACTAGCTCCAACTCGGTTTTACAGTGAAAAATGCAGGAACATCAAACCGGCACAAGGAAACAGACTGAGAAAGCAGAGAAAAAGTGTCTCCTGCAAACCGTTCCCTTGGTGCTAGATGAACGAACGTCTCTCCACATGCTCAGTTCTGAGAGATAAGTGTGCGTGAAAGCCGTCCTTCACCAATCTTGTTGGGAACACAAAGTTTCTTTTCAGTTGCAAACTCCATTCCATACATATATATGGGGAGGTAGAAGCTCCAACACGGTTTTACAGTGAAAACTGCAGGAACTTCAAACCGGCACTAGGAAACAGACTGAGAAAGCAGAGAAAAAGTGTCTCCTGCAACCCGTTCCCTTGGTGCTAGATGAACGAACGTCTCTCCACTTGCTCAGTTCTGAGAGATAAGTGTGTGTGAAAGCCGTCCTTCACATAGCTTGTTGGGAACACAAAGTTTCTTTTCAGTTGCAAACTCCATTCCATACATATATATGGGGAGGTACTAGCTCCAACTCGGTTTTACAGTGAAAACTGCAGGAACATCAAACCGGCACTAGGAAACAGACTGAGAATGCATAGAAAAAGTGTCTCCTGCAACCCGTTCCCTTGGTGCTAGATGAACGAACGTCTCTCCACTTGCTCAGTTCTGAGAGATAAGTGTGTGTGAAAGCCGTCCTTCACCTAGCTTGTTGGGAACACAAAGTTTCTTTTCAGTTGCAAACTCCATTCCTTACATATATATGGTGAGGTACTAGCTCCAACTCGGTTTTACAGTGAAAAATGCAGGAACATCAAACCGGCACTAGGAAACAGACTGAGAAAGCAGAGAAAAAGTGTCTCCTGCAAACCGTTCCCTTGGTGCTAGATGAACGAACGTCTCTCCACTTGCTCAGTTCTGAGAGATAAGTGTGCGTGAAAGCCGTCCTTCACCTATCTTGTTGGGAACACAAAGTTTCTTCTCAGTTGCAAACTCCATTCCATACATATATATGGGGAGGTAGAAGCTCCAACACGGTTTTACAGTGAAAACTGCAGGAACTTCAAACCGGCACTAGGAAACAGACTGAGAAAGCAGAGAAAAAGTGTCTCCTGCAACCCGTTCCCTTGGTGCTAGATGAACGAACGTCTCTCCACTTGCTCAGTTCTGAGAGATAAGTGTGTGTGAAAGCCGTTCTTCACATAGCTTGTTGGGAACACAAAGTTTCTTTTCAGTTGCAAACTCCATTCCATACATATATATGGGGAGGTACTAGCTCCAACTCGGTTTTACAGTGAAAAATGCAGGAACATCAAACCGGCACTAGGAAACAGAGTGAGAAAGCAGAGAAAAAGTGTCTCCTGCAAACCGTTCCCTTGGTGCTAGATGAACGAACGTCTCTCCACTTGCTCAGTTCTGAGAGATAAGTGTGTGTGAAAGCCGTCCTTCACCTATCATGTTGGGAACACAAAGTTTCTTTTCAGTTGCAAACTCCATTCCATACATATATATGGGGAGGTAGAAGCTCCAACACGGTTTTACAGTGAAAACTGCAGGAACTTCAAACCGGCACTAGGAAACAGACTGAGAATGCAGAGAAAAAGTGTCTCCTGCAACCCGTTCCCTTGGTGCTATATGAACGAACGTCTCTCCACTTGCTCAGTTCTGAGAGATAAGTGTGTGTGAAAGCCGTCCTTCACATAGCTTGTTGGGAACACAAAGTTTCTTTTCAGTTGCAAACTCCATTCCATACATATATATGGGGAGGTACTAGCTCCAACTCGGTTTTACAGTTAAAACTGCAGGAACATCAAACCGGCACTCGGAAATAGAATGAGAATGCAGAGAAAAAGTGTCTCCTGGAACTCGTTCCCTTGGTGCTAGATGAACGAACGTCTCTCCACTTGCTCAGTTCTGAGAGATGTGTGTGTGAAAGCCGTCCTTCACCTAGCTTGTTGGGAACACAAAGTTTCTTTTCAGTTGCAATCTCCATTCCTACATATATATGGGGAGGTAGAAGCTCAAACACGGATTTACAGTGAAAACTGCAGGAACTTCAAACCGGCACTAAGAAACAGACTGAGAAAGTAGAGAAAAAGTGTCTCCTGCAACCCGTTCCCTTGGTGCTAGATGAACAAACGTCTCTCCACTTGCTCAGTTCTGAGAGTTAAGTGTGTGTGAAAGCCGTCCTTCACCTAGCTTGTTGGGAACACAAAGTTTCTTTTCAGCTGCAAACTCCATTCCATACATATATATGAGGAGGTAGAAGCTCCAACACGGATTTACAGTGAAAACTGCAGGAACTTTAAACCGGCACTAGGAAACAGACTGAGAAGGCAGAGAAAAAGTGTCTCCTGCAACCCTTTCCCTTGGTGCTAGATGAACGAACGTCTCTCCACTTCCTCAGTTCTGAGAGATAAGTGTGTGTGAAAGCCGTCCTTCACCTACCTTGTTGGGAAAACAAAGTTTCTTTTCAGTTGCAAACTCCATTCCATACATATATATGGGGAGGTACTAGCTCCAACTCGGTTTTACAGTGAAAACTGCAGGAACATCAAACCGGCACTAGGAAACAGACTGAGAAAGCAGAGAAAAAGTGTCTCCTGCAACCCGTTCCCTTGGTGCTAGATGAACGAACGTCTCTCCACTTGCTCAGTTCTGAGAGATAAGTGTGTGTGAAAGCCGTCCTTCACCTAGCTTGTTGGGAACACAAAGTTTCTTTTCAGTTGCAAACTCCATTCCTTACATATATATGGGGAGGTACTAGCTCCAACTCGGTTTTACAGTGAAAAATGCAGGAACATCAAACCGGCACTAGGAAACAGACTGAGAAAGCAGAGAAAAAGTGTCTCCTGCAAACCGTTCCCTTGGTGCTAGATGAACGAACGTCTCTCCACTTCCTCAGTTCTGAGAGATAAGTGTGTGTGAAAGCCGTCCTTCACCTACCTTGTTGGGAAAACAAAGTTTCTTTTCAGTTGCAAACTCCATTCCATACATATATATGGGGAGGTACTAGCTCCAACTCGGTTTTACAGTGAAAACTGCAGGAACATCAAACCGGCACTAGGAAACAGACTGAGAAAGCAGAGAAAAAGTGTCTCCTGCAACCCGTTCCCTTGGTGCTAGATGAACGAACGTCTCTCCACTTGCTCAGTTCTGAGGGATAAGTGTGTGTGAAAGCCGTCCTTCACCTAGCTTGTTGGGAACACAAAGTTTCTTTTCAGTTGCAAACTCCATTCCTTACATATATATGGGGAGGTACTAGCTCCAACTCGGTTTTACAGTGAAAAATGCAGGAACATCAAACCGGCACTAGGAAACAGACTGAGAAAGCAGAGAAAAAGTGTCTCCTGCAAACCGTTCCCTTGGTGCTAGATGAACGAACGTCTCTCCACTTGCTCAGTTCTGAGAGATAAGTGTGCGTGAAAGCCGTCCTTCACCAATCTTGTTGGGAACACAAAGTTTCTTTTCAGTTGCAAACTCCATTCCATACATATATATGGGGAGGTAGAAGCTCCAACACGGTTTTACAGTGAAAACTGCAGGAACTTCAAACCGGCACTAGGAAACAGACTGAGAAAGCAGAGAAAAAGTGTCTCCTGCAACCCGTTCCCTTGGTGCTAGATGAACGAACGTCTCTCCACTTGCTCAGTTCTGAGAGATAAGTGTGTGTGAAAGCCGTCCTTCACATAGCTTGTTGGGAACACAAAGTTTCTTTTCAGTTGCAAACTCCATTCCATACATATATATGGGGAGGTACTAGCTCCAACTCGGTTTTACAGTGAAAACTGCAGGAACATCAAACCGGCACTAGGAAACAGACTGAGAAAGCAGAGAAAAAGTGTCTCCTGCAACCCGTTCCCTTGGTGCTAGATGAACGAACGTCTCTCCACTTGCTCAGTTCTGAGAGATAAGTGTGTGTGAAAGCCGTCCTTCACCTAGCTTGTTGGGAACACAAAGTTTCTTTTCAGTTGCAAACTCCATTCCATACATATATATGGGGAGGTACTAGCTCCAACTCGGTTTTACAGTGAAAACTGCAGGAACATCAAACCGGCACTAGGAAACAGACTGAGAAAGCAGAGAAAAAGTGTCTCCTGCAACCCGTTCCCTTGGTGCTAGATGAACGAACGTCTCTCCACTTGCTCAGTTCTGAGAGATAAGTGTGTGTGAAAGCCGTCCTTCACATAGCTTGTTGGGAACACAAAGTTTCTTTTCAGTTGCAAACTCCATTCCATACATATATATGGGGAGGTACTAGCTCCAACTCGGTTTTACAGTGAAAACTGCAGGAACATCAAACCGGCACTAGGAAACAGACTGAGAAAGCAGAGAAAAAGTGTCTCCTGCAACCCGTTCCCTTGGTGCTAGATGAACGAACGTCTCTCCACTTGCTCAGTTCTGAGAGATAAGTGTGTGTGAAAGCCGTCCTTCACCTAGCTTGTTGGGAACACAAAGTTTCTTTTCAGTTGCAAACTCCATTCCATACATATATATGGGGAGGTAGAAGCTCCAACACGGTTTTACAGTGAAAACTGCAGGAACTTCAAACCGGCACTAGGAAACAGACTGAGAAAGCAGAGAAAAAGTGTCTCCTGCAACCCGTTCCCTTGGTGCTAGATGAACGAACGTCTCTCCACTTGCTCAGTTCTGAGAGATAAGTGTGTGTGAAAGCCGTCCTTCACCTATCATGTTGGGAACACAAAGTTTCTTTTCAGTTGCAAACTCCATTCCATACATATATATGGGGAGGTAGAAGCTCCAACACGGTTTTACAGTGAAAACTGCAGGAACTTCAAACCGGCACTAGGAAACATACTGAGAAAGCAGAGAAAAAGTGTCTCCTGCAACCCGTTCCCTTGGTGCTAGATGAACGAACGTCTCTCCACTTGCTCAGTTCTGAGAGATAAGTGTGTGTGAAAGCCGTCCTTCACATAGCTTGTTGGGAACACAAAGTTTCTTTTCAGTTGCAAACTCCATTCCATACATATATATAGGGAGGTACTAGCTCCAACTCGGTTTTACCGTGAAAACTGCAGGAACATCAAACCGGCACTAGGAAACAGACTGAGAAAGCAGAGAAAAAGTGTCTCCTGCAACCCGTTCCCTTGGTGCTAGATGAACGAACGTCTCTCCACTTGCTAACTTCTGAGAGATAAGTGTGTGTGAAAGCCGTCCTTCACATAGCTTGTTGGGAACACAAAGTTTCTTTTCAGTTGCAAACTCCATTCCATACATATATATGGGGAGGTACTAGCTCCAACTCGGTTTTACAGTGAAAACTGCAGGAACATCAAACCGGCACTAGGAAACAGACTGAGAAAGCAGAGAAAAAGTGTCTCCTGCAACCCGTTCCCTTGGTGCTAGATGAACGAACGTCTCTCCACTTGCTCAGTTCTGAGAGATAAGTGTGTGTGAAAGCCGTCCTTCACCTAGCTTGTTGGGAACACAAAGTTTCTTTTCAGTTGCAAACTCCATTCCATACATATATATGTGGAGTTACTAGCTCCAACTCGGTTTTACAGTGAAAACTGCAGGAACTTCAAACGGCACTAGGAAACAGACTGAGAAAGCAGAGAAAAAGTCTCTCCTCCAACCCGTTCCCTTGGTGCTAGATGAACGAACGTCTCTCCACTTGCTCAGTTCTGAGAGATAAGTGTGTGTGAAAGCCGTCCTTCACCTATCATGTTGGGAACACAAAGTTTCTTTTCAGTTGCAAACTCCATTCCATACATATATATGGGGAGGTAGAAGCTCCAACACGGTTTTACAGTGAAAACTGCAGGAACTTCAAACCGGCACTAGGAAACAGACTGAGAAAGCAGAGAAAAAGTGTCTCCTGCAACCCGTTCCCTTGGTGCTAGATGAACGAACGTCTCTCCACTTGCTCAGTTCTGAGAGATAAGTGTGTGTGAAAGCCGTACTTCACCTATCATGTTGGGAACACAAAGTTTCTTTTCAGTTGCAAACTCCATTCCATACATATATATGGGGAGGTAGAAGCTCCAACACGGTTTTACAGTGAAAACTGCAGGAACTTCAAACCGGCACTAGGAAACAGACTGAGAAAGCAGAGAAAAAGTGTCTCCTGCAACCCGTTCCCTTGGTGCTAGATGAACGAACGTCTCTCCACTTGCTCAGTTCTGAGAGATAAGTGTGTGTGAAAGCCGTCCTTCACATAGCTTGTTGGGAACACAAAGTTTCTTTTCAGTTGCAAACTCCATTCCATACATATATATGGGGAGGTACTAGCTCCAACTCGGTTTTACAGTGAAAACTGCAGGAACATCAAACCGGCACTAGGAAACAGACTGAGAAAGCAGAGAAAAAGTGTCTCCTGCAACCCGTTCCCTTGGTGCTAGATGAACGAACGTCTCTCCACTTGCTCAGTTCTGAGAGATAAGTGTGTGTGAAAGCCGTCCTTCACCTAGCTTGTTGGGAACACAAAGTTTCTTTTCAGTTGCAAACTCCATTCCATACATATATATGGGGAGGTACTAGCTCCAACTCGGTTTTACAGTGAAAACTGCAGGAACATCAAACCGGCACTAGGAAACAGACTGAGAAAGCAGAGAAAAAGTGTCTCCTGCAACCCGTTCCCTTGGTGCTAGATGAACGAACGTCTCTCCACTTGCTCAGTTCTGAGAGATAAGTGTGTGTGAAAGCCGTCCTTCACATAGCTTGTTGGGAACACAAAGTTTCTTTTCAGTTGCAAACTCCATTCCATACATATATATGGGGAGGTACTAGCTCCAACTCGGTTTTACAGTGAAAACTGCAGGAACATCAAACCGGCACTAGGAAACAGACTGAGAAAGCAGAGAAAAAGTGTCTCCTGCAACCCGTTCCCTTGGTGCTAGATGAACGAACGTCTCTCCACTTGCTCAGTTCTGAGAGATAAGTGTGTGTGAAAGCCGTCCTTCACCTAGCTTGTTGGGAACACAAAGTTTCTTTTCAGTTGCAAACTCCATTCCATACATATATATGGGGAGGTAGAAGCTCCAACACGGTTTTACAGTGAAAACTGCAGGAACTTCAAACCGGCACTAGGAAACAGACTGAGAAAGCAGAGAAAAAGTGTCTCCTGCAACCCGTTCCCTTGGTGCTAGATGAACGAACGTCTCTCCACTTGCTCAGTTCTGAGAGATAAGTGTGTGTGAAAGCCGTCCTTCACCTATCATGTTGGGAACACAAAGTTTCTTTTCAGTTGCAAACTCCATTCCATACATATATATGGGGAGGTAGAAGCTCCAACACGGTTTTACAGTGAAAACTGCAGGAACTTCAAACCGGCACTAGGAAACATACTGAGAAAGCAGAGAAAAAGTGTCTCCTGCAACCCGTTCCCTTGGTGCTAGATGAACGAACGTCTCTCCACTTGCTCAGTTCTGAGAGATAAGTGTGTGTGAAAGCCGTCCTTCACATAGCTTGTTGGGAACACAAAGTTTCTTTTCAGTTGCAAACTCCATTCCATACATATATATAGGGAGGTACTAGCTCCAACTCGGTTTTACCGTGAAAACTGCAGGAACATCAAACCGGCACTAGGAAACAGACTGAGAAAGCAGAGAAAAAGTGTCTCCTGCAACCCGTTCCCTTGGTGCTAGATGAACGAACGTCTCTCCACTTGCTAACTTCTGAGAGATAAGTGTGTGTGAAAGCCGTCCTTCACATAGCTTGTTGGGAACACAAAGTTTCTTTTCAGTTGCAAACTCCATTCCATACATATATATGGGGAGGTACTAGCTCCAACTCGGTTTTACAGTGAAAACTGCAGGAACATCAAACCGGCACTAGGAAACAGACTGAGAAAGCAGAGAAAAAGTGTCTCCTGCAACCCGTTCCCTTGGTGCTAGATGAACGAACGTCTCTCCACTTGCTCAGTTCTGAGAGATAAGTGTGTGTGAAAGCCGTCCTTCACCTAGCTTGTTGGGAACACAAAGTTTCTTTTCAGTTGCAAACTCCATTCCATACATATATATGTGGAGTTACTAGCTCCAACTCGGTTTTACAGTGAAAACTGCAGGAACTTCAAACGGCACTAGGAAACAGACTGAGAAAGCAGAGAAAAAGTCTCTCCTCCAACCCGTTCCCTTGGTGCTAGATGAACGAACGTCTCTCCACTTGCTCAGTTCTGAGAGATAAGTGTGTGTGAAAGCCGTCCTTCACCTATCATGTTGGGAACACAAAGTTTCTTTTCAGTTGCAAACTCCATTCCATACATATATATGGGGAGGTAGAAGCTCCAACACGGTTTTACAGTGAAAACTGCAGGAACTTCAAACCGGCACTAGGAAACAGACTGAGAAAGCAGAGAAAAAGTGTCTCCTGCAACCCGTTCCCTTGGTGCTAGATGAACGAACGTCTCTCCACTTGCTCAGTTCTGAGAGATAAGTGTGTGTGAAAGCCGTACTTCACCTATCATGTTGGGAACACAAAGTTTCTTTTCAGTTGCAAACTCCATTCCATACATATATATGGGGAGGTAGAAGCTCCAACACGGTTTTACAGTGAAAACTGCAGGAACTTCAAACCGGCACTAGGAAACATACTGAGAAAGCAGAGAAAAAGTGTCTCCTGCAACCCGTTCCCTTGGTGCTAGATGAACGAACGTCTCTCCACTTGCTCAGTTCTGAGAGATAAGTGTGTGTGAAAGCCGTCCTTCACATAGCTTGTTGGGAACACAAAGTTTCTTTTCAGTTGCAAACTCCATTCCATACATATATATGGGGAGGTACTAGCTCCAACTCGGTTTTACAGTGAAAACTGCAGGAACATCAAACCGGCACTAGGAAACAGACTGAGAAAGCAGAGAAAAAGTGTCTCCTGCAACCCGTTCCCTTGGTGCTAGATGAACGAACGTCTCTCCACTTGCTCAGTTCTGAGAGATAAGTGTGTGTGAAAGCCGTCCTTCACCTAGCTTGTTGGGAACACAAAGTTTCTTTTCAGTTGCAAACACCATTCCATACATATATATGGGGAGGTACTAGCTCTAACTCCGTTTTACAGTGAAAACTGCAGGAACTTCAAACCGGCACTAGGAAACAGACTGAGAAGGCAGAGAAAAAGTGTCTCCTGCAACCCTTTCCCTTGGTGCTAGATGAACGAACGTCTCTCCACTTGCTCAGTTCTGAGAGATAAGTGTGTGTGAAAGCCGTCCTTCAACTATCTTGTTGGGAAAACAAAGTTTCTTTTCAGTTGCAAACTCCATTCCATACATATATATGGGGAGGTACGAGCTCCAACTCGGTTTTATAGTGAAAACTGCAGGAACTTCAAACGGCACTAGGAAACAGACTGAGAAAGCAGAGAAAAAGTCTCTCCTCCAACCCGTTCCCTTGGTGCTAGATGAACGAACATCTCTCCACTTGCTCAGTTCTGAGAGTTAAGTGTGTGTGAAAGCCGTCCTTCACATAGCTTGTTGGGAACACAAAGTTTCTTTTCAGTTGCAAACTCCATTCCATACATATATATGGGGAGGTACTAGCTCCAACTCGGTTTTACAGTGAAAACTGCAGGAACATCAAACCGGCACTAGGAAACAGACTGAGAAAGCAGAGAAAAAGTGTCTCCTGCAACCCGTTCCCTTGGTGCTAGATGAACGAACGTCTCTCCACTTGCTCAGTTCTGAGAGATAAGTGTGTGTGAAAGCCGTCCTTCACCTAGCTTGTTGGGAACACAAAGTTTCTTTTCAGTTGCAAACACCATTCCATACATATATATGGGGAGGTACTAGCTCCAACTCCGTTTTACAGTGAAAACTGCAGGAACTTCAAACCGGCACTAGGAAACAGACTGAGAAGGCAGAGAAAAAGTGTCTCCTGCAACCCTTTCCCTTGGTGCTAGATGAACGAACGTCTCTCCACTTGCTCAGTTCTGAGAGATAAGTGTGTGTGAAAGCCGTCCTTCAACTATCTTGTTGGGAAAACAAAGTTTCTTTTCAGTTGCAAACTCCATTCCATACATATATATGGGGAGGTACGAGCTCAAACTCGGTTTTATAGTGAAAACTGCAGGAACTTCAAACGGCACTAGGAAACAGACTGAGAAAGCAGAGAAAAAGTCTCTCCTCCAACCCGTTCCCTTGGTGCTAGATGAACGAACGTCTCTCCACTTGCTCAGTTCTGAGAGATAAGTGTGTGTGAAAGCCGACCTTCACCTAGCTTGTTGGGAACACAAAGTTTCCTTTCAGTTGCAAACTCCATTCCATACATATATACGGGGAGGTAGAAGCTCCAACACGGTTTTACAGTGAAAACTGCAGGAACTTCAAACCGGCACTAGAAACAAACTGAGAAAGCAGAGAAAAAGTGTCTCCTGCAACCCGTTCCCTTGGTGCTAGATGAACGAACGTCTCTCCACTTGCTCAGTTCTGAGAGATAAGTGTGTGTGAAAGCCGTCCTTCACCTAGCTTGTTGGGAACACAAAGTTTCTTTTCAGTTGCAAACTCCATTCCATACATATATATGGGGAGGTACTAGCTCCAACTCGGCTTTACAGTGAAAAATGCAGGAACATCAAACCGGCACTAGGAAACAGACTGAGAAAGCAGAGAAAAAGTGTCTCCTGCAAACCGTTCCCTTGGTGCTAGATGAACGAACGTCTCTCCACTTGCTCAGTTCTGAGAGATAAGTGTGTGTGAAAGCCGTCCTTCACCTATCTTGTTGGGAACACAAAGTTTCTTTTCAGTTGCAATCTCCATTCCATACATATATATGGGGAGGTAGAAGCTCCAACACGGTTTTACAGTGAAAACTGCAGGAACTTCAAACCGGCACTAGGAAACAGACTGAGAAAGCAGAGAAAAAGTCTCTCCTGCAACCCGTTCCCTTGGTGCTAGATGAACGAACGTCTCTCCACTTGCTCAGTTCTGAGAGATAAGTGTGTGTGAAAGCCGTCCTTCACATAGCTTGTTGGGAACACAAAGTTTCTTTTCAGTTGCAAACTCCATTCCATACATATATATGGGGAGGTACTAGCTCCAACTCGGTTTTACAGTGAAAACTGCAGGAACATCAAACCGGCACTAGGAAACAGACTGAGAAAGCAGAGAAAAAGTGTCTCCTGCAAGCCGTTCCCTTGGTGCTAGATGAACGAAGGTCTCCCCACTTGCTCAGTTCTGAGAGATAAGTGTGTGTGAAAGCCGTCCTTCTCCTAGCTTGTTGGGAACACAAAGTTTCTTTTCAGTTGCAAACTCCATTCCATACATATATATGGGGAGGTACTAGCTCCAACTCCGTTTTACAGTGAAAACTGCAGGAACTTCAAACCGGCACTAGGAAACAGACTGAGAAAGTAGAGAAAAAGTGTCTCCTGCAACCCGTTCCCTTGGTGCTAGATGAACGAACGTCTCTCCACTTGCTCAGTTCTGAGAGATAAGTGTGTGTGAAAGCCGTCCTTCACCTAGCTTGTTGGGAACACAAAGTTTCTTTTCAGTTGCAAACTCCATTCCATACATATATATGAGGAGGTAGAAGCTCCAACACGGTTTTACAGTGAAAACTGCAGGAACTTTAAACCGGCACTAGGAAACAGACTGAGAAGGCAGAGAAAAAGTGTCTCCTGCAACCCTTTCCCTTGGTGCTAGATGAACGAACGTCTCTCCACTTGCTCAGTTCTGAGAGATAAGTGTGTGTGAAAGCCGTCCTTCACCTAGCTTGTTGGGAACACAAAGTTTCTTTTCAGTTGCAAACTCCATTCCATACATATATATGGGGAGGTAGAACTCCAACACGGTTTTACAGTGAAAACTGCAGGAAGTTCAAACCGGCACTAGGAAACAAACTGAGAAGCAGAGAAAAATTCTCTCCTGCAACCCGTTCCCTTGGTGCTAGATGAACGAACGTCTCTCCACTTGCTCAGTTCTGAGAGATAAGTGTGTGTGAAAGCCGTCCTTCACCTAGCTTGTTGGGAACACAAAGTTTCTTTTCAGTTGCAAACTCCATTCCATACATATATATGGGGAGGTACTAGCTCCAACTCGGTTTTACAGTGAAAAATGCAGGAACATCAAACCTGCACTAGGAAACAGACTGAGAAAGCAGAGAAAAAGTGTCTCCTGCAAACCGTTCCCTTGGTGCTAGATGAACGAACGTCTCTCCACTTGCTCAGTTCTGAGAGATAAGTGTGTGTGAAAGCCGTCCTTCACCTATCTTGTTGGGAACACAAAGTTTCTTTTCAGTTGCAAACTCCATTCCATACATATATATGGGGAGGTAGAAGCTCCAACACGGTTTTACAGTGAAAACTGCAGGAACTTCAAACCGGCACTAGGAAACAGACTGAGAAAGAAGAGAAAAAGTGTCTCCTGCAACCCGTTCCCTTGGTGCTAGATGAACGAACGTCTCTCCACTTGCTCAGTTCTGAGAGATAAGTGTGTGTGAAAGCCGTCCTTCACCAAGCTTGTTGGGAACACAAAGTTTCTTTTCAGTTGCAAACTCCATTCCATACATATATATGGGGAGGTACTAGCTCCAACTCGGTTTTACAGTGAAAACTGCAGGAACTTCAAACCGGCACTAGAAACAAACTGAGAAAGCAGAGAAAAAGTGTCTCCTGCAACCCGTTCCCTTGGTGCTAGATGAACGAACGTCTCTCCACTTGCTCAGTTCTGAGAGATAAGTGTGTGTGAAAGCCGTCCTTCACCTAGCTTGTTGGGAACACAAAGTTTCTTTTCAGTTGCAAACTCCATTCCATACATATATATGGGGAGGTACTAGCTCCAACTCGGCTTTACAGTGAAAAATGCAGGAACATCAAACCGGCACTAGGAAACAGACTGAGAAAGCAGAGAAAAAGTGTCTCCTGCAAACCGTTCCCTTGGTGCTAGATGAACGAACGTCTCTCCACTTGCTCAGTTCTGAGAGATAAGTGTGTGTGAAAGCCGTCCTTCACCTATCTTGTTGGGACACAAAGTTTCTTTTCAGTTGCAATCTCCATTCCATACATATATATGGGGAGGTAGATGCTCCAACACGGTTTTACAGTGAAAACTGCAGGAACTTCAAACCGGCACTAGGAAGCAGACTGAGAAAGCAGAGAAAAAGTCTCTCCTGCAACCCGTTCCCTTGGTGCTAGATGAACGAACGTCTCTCCACTTGCTCAGTTCTGAGAGATAAGTGTGTGTGAAAGCCGTCCTTCACATAGCTTGTTGGGAACACAAAGTTTCTTTTCAGTTGCAAACTCCATTCCATACATATATATGGGGAGGTACTAGCTCCAACTCGGTTTTACAGTGAAAACTGCAGGAACATCAAACCGGCACTAGGAAACAGACTGAGAAAGCAGAGAAAAAGTGTCTCCTGCAAGCCGTTCTCTTGGTGCTAGATGAACGAAGGTCTCCCCACTTGCTCAGTTCTGAGAGATAAGTGTGTGTGAAAGCCGTCCTTCACCTAGCTTGTTGGGAACACAAAGTTTCTTTTCAGTTGCAAACTCCATTCCATACATATATATGGGGAGGTACTAGCTCCAACTCCGTTTTACAGTGAAAACTGCAGGAACTTCAAACCGGCACTAGGAAACAGACTGAGAAAGTAGAGAAAAAGTGTCTCCTGCAACCCGTTCCCTTGGTGCTAGATGAACGAACGTCTCTCCACTTGCTCAGTTCTGAGAGATAAGTGTGTGTGAAAGCCGTCCTTCACCTAGCTTGTTGGGAACACAAAGTTTCTTTTCAGTTGCAAACTCCATTCCATACATATATATGAGGAGGTAGAAGCTCCAACACGGTTTTACAGTGAAAACTGCAGGAACTTTAAACCGGCACTAGGAAACAGACTGAGAAGGCAGAGAAAAAGTGTCTCCTGCAACCCTTTCCCTTGGTGCTAGATGAACGAACGTCTCTCCACTTGCTCAGTTCTGAGAGATAAGTGTGTGTGAAAGCCGTCCTTCACCTAGCTTGTTGGGAACACAAAGTTTCTTTTCAGTTGCAAACTCCATTCCATACATATATATGGGGAGGTAGAACTCCAACACGGTTTTACAGTGAAAACTGCAGGAAGTTCAAACCGGCACTAGGAAACAAACTGAGAAGCAGAGAAAAATTCTCTCCTGCAACCCGTTCCCTTGGTGCTAGATGAACGAACGTCTCTCCACTTGCTCAGTTCTGAGAGATAAGTGTGTGTGAAAGCCGTCCTTCACCTAGCTTGTTGGGAACACAAAGTTTCTTTTCAGTTGCAAACTCCATTCCATACATATATATGGGGAGGTACTAGCTCCAACTCTGTTTTACAGTGAAAAATGCAGGAACATCAAACCTGCACTAGGAAACAGACTGAGAAAGCAGAGAAAAAGTGTCTCCTGCAAACCGTTCCCTTGGTGCTAGATGAACGAACGTCTCTCCACTTGCTCAGTTCTGAGAGATAAGTGTGTGTGAAAGCCGTCCTTCACCTATCTTGTTGGGAACACAAAGTTTCTTTTCAGTTGCAAACTCCATTCCATACATATATATGGGGAGGTAGAAGCTCCAACACGGTTTTACAGTGAAAACTGCAGGAACTTCAAACCGGCACTAGGAAACAGACTGAGAAAGAAGAGAAAAAGTGTCTCCTGCAACCCGTTCCCTTGGTGCTAGATGAACGAACGTCTCTCCACTTGCTCAGTTCTGAGAGATAAGTGTGTGTGAAAGCCGTCCTTCACCAAGCTTGTTGGGAACACAAAGTTTCTTTTCAGTTGCAAACTCCATTCCATACATATATATGGGGAGGTACTAGCTCCAACTCGGTTTTACAGTGAAAACTGCAGGAACATCAAACCGGCACTATTAAACAGACTGAGAAAGCAGAGAAAAAGTGTCTCCTGCAACCCGTTCCCTTGGTGCTAGATGAACGAACGTCTCTCCACTTGCTCAGTTCTGAGAGATAAGTGTGTGTGAAAGCCGTCCTTCACCTAGCTTGTTGGGAACACAAAGTTTCTTTTCAGTTGCAAACTCCATTCCATACATACATATGGGGAGGTACTAGCTCCAACTCCGTTTTACAGTTAAAACTGCAGGAACATCAAACCGGCACTCGGAAACAGAATGAGAAAGCAGAGAAAAAGTGTCTCCTGGAACTCGTTCCCTTGGTGCTAGATGAACGAACGTCTCTCCACTTGCTCAGTTCTGAGAGATAAGTGTGTGTGAAAGCCGTCCTTCACCTATCTTGTTGGGAAAACAAAGTTTCTTTTCAGTTGCAAACTCCATTCCATACATATATATGGGGAGGTAGAAGCTCAAACACGGATTTACAGTGAAAACTGCAGGAACTTCAAACCGGCACTAAGAAACAGACTGAGAAAGTAGAGAAAAAGTGTCTCCTGCAACCCGTTCCCTTGGTGCTAGATGAACAAACGTCTCTCCACTTGCTCAGTTCTGAGAGATAAGTGTGTGTGAAAGCCGTCCTTCACCTAGCTTGTTGGGAACACAAAGTTTCTTTTCAGTTGCAAACTCCATTCCATACATATATATGAGGAGGTAGAAGCTCCAACACGGATTTACAGTGAAAACTGCAGGAACTTTAAACCGGCACTAGGAAACGGACTGAGAAGACAGAGAAAAAGTGTCTCCTGCAACCCTTTCCCTTGGTGCTAGATGAACGAACGTCTCTCCACTTCCTCAGTTCTGAGAGATAAGTGTGTGTGAAAGCCGTCCTTCACCTACCTTGTTGGGAAAACAAAGTTTCTTTTCAGTTGCAAACTCCATTCCATACATATATATGGGGAGGTACTAGCTCCAACTCTGTTTTACAGTGAAAACTGCAGGAACTTCAAACGGCACTAGGAAACAGACTGAGAAAGCAGAGAAAAAGTCTCTCCTGCAACCCGTTCCCTTGGTGCTAGATGAACGAACGTCTCTCCACTTGCTCAGTTCTGAGAGATAAGTGTGTGTGAAAGCCGTCCTTCACCTAGCTTGTTGGGAACACAAAGTTCCTTTTCAGTTGCAAACTCCATTCCATACATATATATGGGGAGGTAGAAGCTCCAACACGGTTTTACAGTGAAAACTGCAGGAACTTCATACCGGCACTAGGAAACAGACTGAGAAAGCAGAGAAAAAGTGTCTCCTGCAACCCGTTCCCTTGGTGCTAGATGAACGAACGTCTCTCCACTTGCTCAGTTCTGAGAGATAAGTGTGTGTGAAAGCCGTCCTTCACCTAGCTTGTTGGGAACACAAAGTTTCTTTTCAGTTGCAAACTCCATTCCATACATATATATGAGGAGGTAGAAGCTCCAACACGGTTTTACAGTGAAAACTGCAGGAACTTTAAACCGGCACTAGGAAACAAACTGAGAAGGCAGAGAAAAAGTGTCTCCTGCAACCCTTTCCCTTGGTGCTAGATGAACGAACGTCTCTCCACTTGCTCAGTTCTGAGAGATAAGTGTGTGTGAAAGCCGTCCTTCACCTAGCTTGTTGGGAACACAAAGTTTCTTTTCAGTTGCAAACTCCATTCCATACATATATATGGGGAGGTACAAGCTCCAACTCGGTTTTACAGTGAAAACTGCAGGAACATCAAACGGCACTAGGAAACAGACTGAGAAAGCAGAGAAAAAGTGTCTCCTGCAACCCGTTCCCTTGGTGCTAGATGAACGAACGTCTCTCCACTTGCTCAGTTCTGAGAGATAAGTGTGTGTGAAAGCCGTCCTTCACCTAGCTTGTTGGGAACACAAAGTTTCTTTTCAGTTGCAAACTCCATTCCATACATATATATGGGGAGGTACTAGCTCTAACTCCGTTTTACAGTGAAAACTGCAGGAACTTCAAACCGGCACTAGGAAACAGACTGAGAAAGCAGAGAAAAAGTGTCTCCTGCAACCCGTTCCCTTGGTGCTAGATGAACGAACGTCTCTCCACTTGCTCAGTTCTGAGAGATAAGTGTGTGTGAAAGCCGTCCTTCACCTTGCTTGTTGGGAACACAAAGTTTTTTTTCAGTTGGCAACTCCATTCCATACATATATATGGGTTGGTACAAGCTCCAACACGGTTTTACAGTGAAAATTGCAGGAACTTCAAACCGGCACTAGGAAACAGACTGAGAAAGCAGAGAAAAAGTGTCTCCTGCAACCCGTTCCCTTGGTGCTAGATGAACGAACGTCTCTCCACTTGCTCAGTTCTGAGAGATAAGTGTGTGTGAAAGCCGTCCTTCACCTAGCTTGTTGGGAACACAAAGTTTCTTTTCAGTTGCAAACTCCATTCCATACATACATATGGGGAGGTACTAGCTCCAACTCCGTTTTACAGTTAAAACTGCAGGAACATCAAACCGGCACTCGGAAACAGAATGAGAAAGCAGAGAAAAAGTGTCTCCTGGAACTCGTTCCCTTGGTGCTAGATGAACGAACGTCTCTCCACTTGCTCAGTTCTGAGAGATAAGTGTGTGTGAAAGCCGTCCTTCACCTATCTTGTTGGGAAAACAAAGTTTCTTTTCAGTTGCAAACTCCATTCCATACATATATATGGGGAGGTAGAAGCTCAAACACGGATTTACAGTGAAAACTGCAGGAACTTCAAACCGGCACTAAGAAACAGACTGAGAAAGTAGAGAAAAAGTTTCTCCTGCAACCCGTTCCCTTGGTGCTAGATGAACAAACGTCTCTCCACTTGCTCAGTTCTGAGAGATAAGTGTGTGTGAAAGCCGTCCTTCACCTAGCTTGTTGGGAACACAAAGTTTCTTTTCAGTTGCAAACTCCATTCCATACATATATATGAGGAGGTAGAAGCTCCAACACGGATTTACAGTGAAAACTGCAGGAACTTTAAACCGGCACTAGGAAACGGACTGAGAAGGCAGAGAAAAAGTGTCTCCTGCAACCCTTTCCCTTGGTGCTAGATGAACGAACGTCTCTCCACTTCCTCAGTTCTGAGAGATAAGTGTGTGTGAAAGCCGTCCTTCACCTACCTTGTTGGGAAAACAAAGTTTCTTTTCAGTTGCAAACTCCATTCCATACATATATATGGGGAGGTACTAGCTCCAACTCTGTTTTACAGTGAAAACTGCAGGAACTTCAAACGGCACTAGGAAACAGACTGAGAAAGCAGAGAAAAAGTCTCTCCTGCAACCCGTTCCCTTGGTGCTAGATGAACGAACGTCTCTCCACTTGCTCAGTTCTGAGAGATAAGTGTGTGTGAAAGCCGTCCTTCACCTAGCTTGTTGGGAACACAAAGTTCCTTTTCAGTTGCAAACTCCATTCCATACATATATATGGGGAGGTAGAAGCTCGAACACGGTTTTACAGTGAAAACTGCAGGAACTTCAAACCGGCACTAGGAAACAGACTGAGAAAGCAGAGAAAAAGTGTCTCCTGCAACCCGTTCCCTTGGTGCTAGATGAACGAACGTCTCTCCACTTGCTCAGTTCTGAGAGATAAGTGTGTGTGAAAGCCGTCCTTCACCTAGCTTGTTGGGAACACAAAGTTTCTTTTCAGTTGCAAACTCCATTCCATACATATATATGAGGAGGTAGAAGCTCCAACACGGTTTTACAGTGAAAACTGCAGGAACTTTAAACCGGCACTAGGAAACAAACTGAGAAGGCAGAGAAAAAGTGTCTCCTGCAACCCTTTCCCTTGGTGCTAGATGAACGAACGTCTCTCCACTTGCTCAGTTCTGAGAGATAAGTGTGTGTGAAAGCCGTCCTTCACCTAGCTTGTTGGGAACACAAAGTTTCTTTTCAGTTGCAAACTCCATTCCATACATATATATGGGGAGGTACAAGCTCCAACTCGGTTTTACAGTGAAAACTGCAGGAACATCAAACGGCACTAGGAAACAGACTGAGAAAGCAGAGAAAAAGTGTCTCCTGCAACCCGTTCCCTTGGTGCTAGATGAACGAACGTCTCTCCACTTGCTCAGTTCTGAGAGATAAGTGTGTGTGAAAGCCGTCCTTCACCTAGCTTGTTGGGAACACAAAGTTTCTTTTCAGTTGCAAACTCCATTCCATACATATATATGGGGAGGTACTAGCTCTAACTCCGTTTTACAGTGAAAACTGCAGGAACTTCAAACCGGCACTAGGAAACAGACTGAGAAAGCAGAGAAAAAGTGTCTCCTGCAACCCGTTCCCTTGGTGCTAGATGAACGAACGTCTCTCCACTTGCTCAGTTCTGAGAGATAAGTGTGTGTGAAAGCCGTCCTTCACCTTGCTTGTTGGGAACACAAAGTTTTTTTTCAGTTGGCAACTCCATTCCATACATATATATGGGGAGGTACAAGCTCCAACACGGTTTTACAGTGAAAATTGCAGGAACTTCAAACCGGCACTAGGAAACAGACTGAGAAAGCAGAGAAAAAGTGTCTCCTGCAACCCGTTCCCTTGGTGCTAGATGAACGAACGTCTCTCCACTTGCTCAGTTCTGAGAGATAAGTGTGTGTGAAAGCCGTCCTTCACCTAGCTTGTTGGGAACTCAAAGTTTCTTTTCAGTTTAAAACTCCATTCCATACATATATAAGGGGAGGTACTAGCTCCAACTCGGTTTTACAGTGAAAACTGCAGGAACTTCAAACCGGCACTAGGAAACAGACTGAGAAAGCAGAGAAAAAGTGTCTCCTGCAACCCGTTCCCTTGGTGCTAGATGAACGAACGTCTCTCCACTTGCTCAATTCTGAGAGAGAAGTGTGTGTGAAAGCCGCCCTTCACCTAGCTTGTTGGGAACACAAAGTTTCTTTTCAGTTGAAAACTCCTTTCCATACATATATATGGGGAGGTACTAGCTCCATCTCGGTTTTACAGTGAAAACTGCAGGAACTTCAAACCGGCACTAGGAAACAGACTGAGAAAGCAGAGAAAAAGTGTCTCCTGCAACCCGTTCCCTTGGTGCTAGATGAACGAACGTCTCTCCACTTTCTCAGTTCTGAGAGATAAGTGTGTGTGAAAGCCGTCCTTCACCTAGCTTGTTGGGAACACAAAGTTTCTTTTCAGTTGCAAACTCCATTCCATACATATATATGGGGAGGTACTAGCTCCAACTCGGTTTTAGAGTGAAAACTGCAGGAACATCAAACCGGCACTAGGAAACAGACTGAGAAAGCAGTGAAAAAGTGTCTCCTGCAATCCGTTCCCTTGGTGCTAGATGAACGAACGTCTCTCCACTTGCTCAGTTCTGAGAGATAAGTGTGTGTGAAAGCCGTCCTTCACCTAGCTTGTTGGGAACACAAAGTTTCTTTTCAGTTCAAAACTCCTTTCCATACATATATATGGGGAGGTACTAGCTCCATCTCGGTTTTACAGTGAAAAATGCAGGAACTTCAAACCGGCACTAGGAAACAGACTGAGAAAGCAGAGAAAAAGTGTCTCCTGCAACCCGTTCCCTTGGTGCTAGATGAACGAACGTCTCTCCACTTGCTCAGTTCTGAGAGATAAGTGTGTGTGAAAGCCGTCCTTCACCTAGCTTGTTGGGAACACAAAGTTTCTTTTCAGTTGCAAACTCCATTCCATACATATATATGGGGAGGTAGAAGCTCCAACACGGTTTTACAGTGAAAACTGCAGGAACTTCAAACCGGCACTAGGAAACAGACTGAGAAAGCAGAGAAAAAGTCTCTCCTGCAACCCGTTCCCTTGGTGCTAGATGAACGAACGTCTCTCCACTTGCTCAGTTCTGAGAGATAAGTGTGTGTGAAAGCCGTCCTTCACCTAGCTTGTTGGGAATACAAAGTTACTTTTCAGTTGCAAACTCCATTCCATACATATATATGGGGAGGTACTAGCTCCAACTCGGTTTTAGAGTGAAAACTGCAGGAACTTCAAACCGGCACTAGGAAACAGACTGAGAAAGCAGAGAAAAAGTGTCTCCTGCAACCCGTTCCCTTGGTGCTAGATGAACGAACGTCTCTCCACTTGCTCAATTCTGAGAGAGAAGTGTGTGTGAAAGCCGCCCTTCACCTAGCTTGTTGGGAACACAAAGTTTCTTTTCAGTTGAAAACTCCTTTCCATACATATATATGGGGAGGTACTAGCTCCATCTCGGTTTTACAGTGAAAACTGCAGGAACTTCAAACCGGCACTAGGAAACAGACTGAGAAAGCAGAGAAAAAGTGTCTCCTGCAACCCGTTCCCTTGGTGCTAGATGAACGAACGTCTCTCCACTTGCTCAGTTCTGAGAGATAAGTGTGTGTGAAAGCCGTCCTTCACCTAGCTTGTTGGGAACACAAAGTTTCTTTTCAGTTGCAAACTCCATTCCATACATATATATGGGGAGGTACTAGCTCCAACTCGGTTTTAGAGTGAAAACTGCAGGAACATCAAACCGGCACTAGGAAACAGACTGAGAAAGCAGTGAAAAAGTGTCTCCTGCAATCCGTTCCCTTGGTGCTAGATGAACGAACGTCTCTCCACTTGCTCAGTTCTGAGAGATAAGTGTGTGTGAAAGCCGTCCTTCACCTAGCTTGTTGGGAACACAAAGTTTCTTTTCAGTTCAAAACTCCTTTCCATACATATATATGGGGAGGTACTAGCTCCATCTCGGTTTTACAGTGAAAAATGCAGGAACTTCAAACCGGCACTAGGAAACAGACAGAGAAAGCAGAGAAAAAGTGTCTCCTGCAACCCGTTCCCTTGGTGCTAGATGAACGAACGTCTCTCCACTTGCTCAGTTCTGAGAGATAAGTGTGTGTGAAAGCCGTCCTTCACCTAGCTTGTTGGGAACACAAAGTTTCTTTTCAGTTGCAAACTCCATTCCATACATATATATGGGGAGGTAGAAGCTCCAACACGGTTTTACAGTGAAAACTGCAGGAACTTCAAACCGGCACTAGGAAACAGACTGAGAAAGCAGAGAAAAAGTCTCTCCTGCAACCCGTTCCCTTGGTGCTAGATGAACGAACGTCTCTCCACTTGCTCAGTTCTGAGAGATAAGTGTGTGTGAAAGCCGTCCTTCACCTAGCTTGTTGGGAATACAAAGTTACTTTTCAGTTGCAAACTCCATTCCATACATATATATGGGGAGGTACTAGCTCCAACTCGGTTTTAGAGTGAAAACTGCAGGAACATCAAACCGGCACTAGGAAACAGACTGAGAAAGCAGAGAAAAAGTGTCTCCTGCAATCCGTTCCCTTGGTGCTAGATGTACGAACGTCTCTCCACTTGCTCAGTTCTGAGAGATAAGTGTGTGTGAAAGCCGTCCTTCACCTATCTTGTTGGGAAAACAAAGTTTCTTTTCAGTTGCAAACTCCATTCCATACATATATATGGAGAGGTACAAGCTCCAACTCGGTTTTACAGTGAAAACTGCAGGAACTTCAAACGGCACTAGGAAACAGACTGAGAAAGCAGAGAAAAAGTGTCTCCTGCAACCCGTTCCCTTGGTGCTAGATGAACGAACGTCTCTCCACTTGCTCAGTTCTGAGAGATAAGTGTGTGTGAAAGCCGTCCTTCACCTAGCTTGTTGGGAACACAAAGTTCCTTTTCAGTTGCAAACTCCATTCCATACATATATATGGGGAGGTAGAAGCTCCAACACGGTTTTACAGTGAAAACTGCAGGAACTTCAAACCGGCACTAGGAAACAGACTGAGAAAGCAGAGAAAAAGTGTCTCCTGCAACCCGTTCCCTTGGTGCTAGATGAACGAACGTCTCTCCACTTGCTCAGTTCTGAGAGATAAGTGTGTGTGAAAGCCGTCCTTCACCTAGCTTGTTGGGAACACAAAGTTTCTTTTCAGTTGCAAACTCCATTCCATACATATATATGAGGAGGTAGAAGCTCCAACACGGTTTTACAGTGAAAACTGCAGGAACTTTAAACCGGCACTAGGAAACAAACTGAGAAGGCAGAGAAAAAGTGTCTCCTGCAACCCTTTCCCTTGGTGCTAGATGAACGAACGTCTCTCCACTTGCTCAGTTCTGAGAGATAAGTGTGTGTGAAAGCCGTCCTTCACCTAGCTTGTTGGGAACACAAAGTTTCTTTTCAGTTGCAAACTCCATTCCATACATATATATGGGGAGGTACAAGCTCCAACTCGGTTTTACAGTGAAAACTGCAGGAACATCAAACGGCACTAGGAAACAGACTGAGAAAGCAGAGAAAAAGTGTCTCCTGCAACCCGTTCCCTTGGTGCTAGATGAACGAACGTCTCTCCACTTGCTCAGTTCTGAGAGATAAGTGTGTGTGAAAGCCGTCCTTCACCTAGCTTGTTGGGAACACAAAGTTTCTTTTCAGTTGCAAACTCCATTCCATACATATATATGGGGAGGTACTAGCTCTAACTCCGTTTTACAGTGAAAACTGCAGGAACTTCAAACCGGCACTAGGAAACAGACTGAGAAAGCAGAGAAAAAGTGTCTCCTGCAACCCGTTCCCTTGGTGCTAGATGAACGAACGTCTCTCCACTTGCTCAGTTCTGAGAGATAAGTGTGTGTGAAAGCCGTCCTTCACCTTGCTTGTTGGGAACACAAAGTTTTTTTTCAGTTGGCAACTCCATTCCATACATATATATGGGGAGGTACAAGCTCCAACACGGTTTTACAGTGAAAATTGCAGGAACTTCAAACCGGCACTAGGAAACAGACTGAGAAAGCAGAGAAAAAGTGTCTCCTGCAACCCGTTCCCTTGGTGCTAGATGAACGAACGTCTCTCCACTTGCTCAGTTCTGAGAGATAAGTGTGTGTGAAAGCCGTCCTTCACCTAGCTTGTTGGGAACTCAAAGTTTCTTTTCAGTTTAAAACTCCATTCCATACATATATAAGGGGAGGTACTAGCTCCAACTCGGTTTTACAGTGAAAACTGCAGGAACTTCAAACCGGCACTAGGAAACAGACTGAGAAAGCAGAGAAAAAGTGTCTCCTGCAACCCGTTCCCTTGGTGCTAGATGAACGAACGTCTCTCCACTTGCTCAATTCTGAGAGAGAAGTGTGTGTGAAAGCCGCCCTTCACCTAGCTTGTTGGGAACACAAAGTTTCTTTTCAGTTGAAAACTCCTTTCCATACATATATATGGGGAGGTACTAGCTCCATCTCGGTTTTACAGTGAAAACTGCAGGAACTTCAAACCGGCACTAGGAAACAGACTGAGAAAGCAGAGAAAAAGTGTCTCCTGCAACCCGTTCCCTTGGTGCTAGATGAACGAACGTCTCTCCACTTGCTCAGTTCTGAGAGATAAGTGTGTGTGAAAGCCGTCCTTCACCTAGCTTGTTGGGAACACAAAGTTTCTTTTCAGTTGCAAACTCCATTCCATACATATATATGGGGAGGTACTAGCTCCAACTCGGTTTTAGAGTGAAAACTGCAGGAACATCAAACCGGCACTAGGAAACAGACTGAGAAAGCAGTGAAAAAGTGTCTCCTGCAATCCGTTCCCTTGGTGCTAGATGAACGAACGTCTCTCCACTTGCTCAGTTCTGAGAGATAAGTGTGTGTGAAAGCCGTCCTTCACCTAGCTTGTTGGGAACACAAAGTTTCTTTTCAGTTCAAAACTCCTTTCCATACATATATATGGGGAGGTACTAGCTCCATCTCGGTTTTACAGTGAAAAATGCAGGAACTTCAAACCGGCACTAGGAAACAGACTGAGAAAGCAGAGAAAAAGTGTCTCCTGCAACCCGTTCCCTTGGTGCTAGATGAACGAACGTCTCTCCACTTGCTCAGTTCTGAGAGATAAGTGTGTGTGAAAGCCGTCCTTCACCTAGCTTGTTGGGAACACAAAGTTTCTTTTCAGTTGCAAACTCCATTCCATACATATATATGGGGAGGTAGAAGCTCCAACACGGTTTTACAGTGAAAACTGCAGGAACTTCAAACCGGCACTAGGAAACAGACTGAGAAAGCAGAGAAAAAGTCTCTCCTGCAACCCGTTCCCTTGGTGCTAGATGAACGAACGTCTCTCCACTTGCTCAGTTCTGAGAGATAAGTGTGTGTGAAAGCCGTCCTTCACCTAGCTTGTTGGGAATACAAAGTTACTTTTCAGTTGCAAACTCCATTCCATACATATATATGGGGAGGTACTAGCTCCAACTCGGTTTTAGAGTGAAAACTGCAGGAACATCAAACCGGCACTAGGAAACAGACTGAGAAAGCAGAGAAAAAGTGTCTCCTGCAATCCGTTCCCTTGGTGCTAGATGAACGAACGTCTCTCCACTTGCTCAGTTCTGAGAGATAAGTGTGTGTGAAAGCCGTCCTTCACCTATCTTGTTGGGAAAACAAAGTTTCTTTTCAGTTGCAAACTCCATTCCATACATATATATGGAGAGGTACAAGCTCCAACTCGGTTTTACAGTGAAAACTGCAGGAACTTCAAACGGCACTAGGAAACAGACTGAGAAAGCAGAGAAAAAGTGTCTCCTGCAACCCGTTCCCTTGGTGCTAGATGAACGAACGTCTCTCCACTTGCTCAGTTCTGAGAGATAAGTGTGTGTGAAAGCCGTCCTTCACCTAGCTTGTTGGGAACACAAAGTTTCTTTTCAGTTGCAAAATCCATTCCATACATATATATGGGGATGTACTAGCTCTAACTCCGTTTTACAGTGAAAACTGCAGGAAGTTCAAACCGGCACTAGGAAACAGACTGAGAAAGCAGAGAAAAAGTGTCTCCTGCAACCCGTTCCCTTGGTGCTAGATGAACGAACGTCTCTCCACTTGCTCAGTTCTGAGAGATAAGTGTGAGTGAAAGCCGTCCTTCACATTGCTTGTTGGGAACACAAAGTTTTTTTTCAGTTGGCAACTCCATTCCATACATATATATGGGGAGGTACAAGCTCCAACACGGTTTTACAGTGAAAACTGCAGGAACTTCAAACCGGCACTAGGAAACAGACTGAGAAAGCAGAGAAAAAGTGTCTCCTGCAACCCGTTCCCTTGGTGCTAGATGAACGAACGTCTCTCCACTTGCTCAGTTCTGAGAGATAAGTGTGTGTGAAAGCCGTCCTTCACCTAGCTTGTTGGGAACACAAAGTTTCTTTTCAGTTGAAAACTCCATTACATACATATATATGGGGAGGTACTAGCTCCAACTCGGTTTTACAGTGAAAACTGCAGGAACTTCAAACCGGCACTAGGAAACAGACTGAGAAAGCAGAGAAAAAGTGTCTCCTGCAACCCGTTCCCTTGGTGCTAGATGAACGAACGTCTCTCCACTTGCTCAGTTCTGAGAGATAAGTGTGTGTGAAAGCCGTCCTTCACCTAGCTTGTTGGGAACACAAAGTTTCTTTTCAGTTGAAAACTCCTTTCCATACATATATATGGGGAGGTACTAGCTCCATCTCGGTTTTACAGTGAAAAATGCAGGAACTTCAAACCGGCACTAGGAAACAGACTGAGAAAGCAGAGAAAAAGTGTCTCCTGCAACCCGTTCCCTTGGTGCTAGATGAACGAACGTCTCTCCACTTGCTCAGTTCTGAGAGATAAGTGTGTGTGAAAGCCGTCCTTCACCTAGCTTGTTGGGAACACAAAGTTTCTTTTCAGTTGCAAACTCCATTCCATACATATATATGGGGAGGTAGAAGCTCCAACACGGTTTTACAGTGAAAACTGCAGGAACTTCAAACCGGCACTAGGAAACAGACTGAGAAAGCAGAGAAAAAGTCTCTCCTGCAACCCGTTCCCTTGGTGCTAGATGAACGAACGTCTCTCCACTTGCTCAGTTCTGAGAGATAAGTGTGTGTGAAAGCCGTCCTTCACCTAGCTTGTTGGGAATACAAAGTTACTTTTCAGTTGCAAACTCCATTCCATACATATATATGGGGAGGTACTAGCTCCAACTCGGTTTTAGAGTGAAAACTGCAGGAACATCAAACCGGCACTAGGAAACAGACTGAGAAAGCAGAGAAAAAGTGTCTCCTGCAATCCGTTCCCTTGGTGCTAGATGAACGAACGTCTCTCCACTTGCTCAGTTCTGAGAGATAAGTGTGTGTGAAAGCCGTCCTTCACCTAGCTTGTTGGGAACACAAAGTTCCTTTTCAGTTGCAAACTCCATTCCATACATATATATGGGGAGGTAGAAGCTCCAACACGGTTTTACAGTGAAAACTGCAGGAACTTCATACCGGCACTAGGAAACAGACTGAGAAAGCAGAGAAAAAGTGTCTCCTGCAACCCGTTCCCTTGGTGCTAGATGAACGAACGTCTCTCCACTTGCTCAGTTCTGAGAGATATGTGTGTGTGAAAGCCGTCCTTCACCTAGCTTGTTGGGAACACAAAGTTTCTTTTCAGTTGCAAACTCCATTCCATACATATATATGAGGAGGTAGAAGCTCCAACACGGTTTTACAGTGAAAACTGCAGGAACTTTAAACCGGCACTAGGAAACAAACTGAGAAGGCAGAGAAAAAGTGTCCCCTGCAACCCTTTCCCTTGGTGCTAGATGAACGAACGTCTCTCCACTTGCTCAGTTCTGAGAGATAAGTGTGTGTGAAAGCCGTCCTTCACCTAGCTTGTTGGGAACACAAAGTTTCTTTTCAGTTGCAAACTCCATTCCATACATATATATGGGGAGGTACAAGCTCCAACTCGGTTTTACAGTTAAAACTGCAGGAACATCAAACGGCACTAGGAAACAGACTGAGAAAGCAGAGAAAAAGTGTCTCCTGCAACCCGTTCCCTTGGTGCTAGATGAACGAACGTCTCTCCACTTGCTCAGTTCTGAGAGATAAGTGTGTGTGAAAGCCGTCCTTCACCTAGCTTGTTGGGAACTCAAAGTTTCTTTTCAGTTTAAAACTCCATTCCATACATATATAAGGGGAGGTACTAGCTCCAACTCGGTTTTACAGTGAAAACTGCAGGAACTTCAAACCGTCACTAGGAAACAGACTGAGAAAGCAGAGAAAAAGTGTCTCCTGCAACCCGTTCCCTTGGTGCTAGATGAACGAACGTCTCTCCACTTGCTCAGTTCTGAGAGAGAAGTGTGTGTGAAAGCCGCCCTTCACCTAGCTTGTTGGGAACACAAAGTTTCTTTTCAGTTGAAAACTCCTTTCCATACATATATATGGGGAGGTACTAGCTCCATCTCGGTTTTACAGTGAAAACTGCAGGAACTTCAAACCGGCACTAGGAAACAGACTGAGAAAGCAGAGAAAAAGTGTCTCCTGCAACCCGTTCCCTTGGTGCTAGATGAACGAACGTCTCTCCACTTGCTCAGTTCTGAGAGATAAGTGTGTGTGAAAGCCGTCCTTCACCTAGCTTGTTGGGAACACAAAGTTTCTTTTCAGTTGCAAACTCCATTCCATACATATATATGGGGAGGTAGAAGCTCCAACACGGTTTTACAGTGAAAACTGCAGGAACTTCAAACCGGCACTAGGAAACAGACTGAGAAAGCAGAGAAAAAGTCTCTCCTGCAACCCGTTCCCTTGGTGCTAGATGAACGAACGTCTCTCCACTTGCTCAGTTCTGAGAGATAAGTGTGTGTGAAAGCCGTCCTTCACCTAGCTTGTTGGGAATACAAAGTTACTTTTCAGTTGCAAACTCCATTCCATACATATATATGGGGAGGTACTAGCTCCAACTCGGTTTTAGAGTGAAAACTGCAGGAACATCAAACCGGCACTAGGAAACAGACTGAGAAAGCAGAGAAAAAGTGTCTCCTGCAATCCGTTCCCTTGGTGCTAGATGAACGAACGTCTCTCCACTTGCTCAGTTCTGAGAGATAAGTGTGTGTGAAAGCCGTCCTTCACCTAGCTTGTTGGGAACACAAAGTTCCTTTTCAGTTGCAAACTCCATTCCATACATATATATGGGGAGGTAGAAGCTCCAACACGGTTTTACAGTGAAAACTGCAGGAACTTCATACCGGCACTAGGAAACAGACTGAGAAAGCAGAGAAAAAGTGTCTCCTGCAACCCGTTCCCTTGGTGCTAGATGAACGAACGTCTCTCCACTTTCTCAGTTCTGAGAGATAAGTGTGTGTGAAAGCCGTCCTTCACCTAGCTTGTTGGGAACACAAAGTTTCTTTTCAGTTGCAAACTCCATTCCATACATATATATGAGGAGGTAGAAGCTCCAACACGGTTTTACAGTGAAAACTGCAGGAACTTTAAACCGGCACTAGGAAACAAACTGAGAAGGCAGAGAAAAAGTGTCTCCTGCAACCCTTTCCCTTGGTGCTAGATGAACGAACGTCTCTCCACTTGCTCAGTTCTGAGAGATAAGTGTGTGTGAAAGCCGTCCTTCACCTAGCTTGTTGGGAACACAAAGTTTCTTTTCAGTTGCAAACTCCATTCCATACATATATATGGGGAGGTACAAGCTCCAACTCGGTTTTACAGTTAAAACTGCAGGAACATCAAACGGCACTAGGAAACAGACTGAGAAAGCAGAGAAAAAGTGTCTCCTGCAACCCGTTCCCTTGGTGCTAGATGAACGAACGTCTCTCCACTTGCTCAGTTCTGAGAGATAAGTGTGTGTGAAAGCCGTCCTTCACCTAGCTTGTTGGGAACTCAAAGTTTCTTTTCAGTTTAAAACTCCATTCCATACATATATAAGGGGAGGTACTAGCTCCAACTCGGTTTTACAGTGAAAACTGCAGGAACTTCAAACCGGCACTAGGAAACAGACTGAGAAAGCAGAGAAAAAGTGTCTCCTGCAACCCGTTCCCTTGGTGCTAGATGAACGAACGTCTCTCCACTTGCTCAGTTCTGAGAGAGAAGTGTGTGTGAAAGCCGCCCTTCACCTAGCTTGTTGGGAACACAAAGTTTCTTTTCAGTTGAAAACTCCTTTCCATACATATATATGGGGAGGTACTAGCTCCATCTCGGTTTTACAGTGAAAAATGCAGGAACTTCAAACCGGCAGTAGGAAACAGACTGAGAAAGCAGAGAAAAAGTGTCTCCTGCAACCCGTTCCCTTGGTGCTAGATGAACGAACGTCTCTCCACTTGCTCAGTTCTGAGAGATAAGTGTGTGTGAAAGCCGTCCTTCACCTAGCTTGTTGGGAACACAAAGTTCCTTTTCAGTTGCAAACTCCATTCCATACATATATATGGGGAGGTAGAAGCTCCAACACGGTTTTACAGTGAAAACTGCAGGAACTTCATACCGGCACTAGGAAACAGACTGAGAAAGCAGAGAAAAAGTGTCTCCTGCAACTCGTTCCCTTGGTGCTAGATGAACGAACGTCTCTCCACTTGCTCAGTTCTGAGAGATAAGTGTGTGTGAAAGCCGTCCTTCACCTAGCTTGTTGGGAACACAAAGTTTCTTTTCAGTTGCAAACTCCATTCCATACATATATATGAGGAGGTAGAAGCTCCAACACGGTTTTACAGTGAAAACTGCAGGAACTTTAAACCGGCACTAGGAAACAAACTGAGAAGGCAGAGAAAAAGTGTCTCCTGCAACCCTTTCCCTTGGTGCTAGATGAACGAACGTCTCTCCACTTGCTCAGTTCTGAGAGATAAGTGTGTGTGAAAGCCGTCCTTCACCTAGCTTGTTGGGAACACAAAGTTTCTTTTCAGTTGCAAACTCCATTCCATACATATATATGGGGAGGTACAAGCTCCAACTCGGTTTTACAGTGAAAACTGCAGGAACATCAAACGGCACTAGGAAACAGACTGAGAAAGCAGAGAAAAAGTGTCTCCTGCAACCCGTTCCCTTGGTGCTAGATGAACGAACGTCTCTCCACTTGCTCAGTTCTGAGAGATAAGTGTGTGTGAAAGCCGTCCTTCACCTAGCTTGTTGGGAACACAAAGTTTCTTTTCAGTTGCAAACTCCATTCCATACATATATATGGGGAGGTACTAGCTCTAACTCCGTTTTACAGTGAAAACTGCAGGAACTTCAAACCGGCACTAGGAAACAGACTGAGAAAGCAGAGAAAAAGTGTCTCCTGCAACCCGTTCCCTTGGTGCTAGATGAACGAACGTCTCTCCACTTGCTCAGTTCTGAGAGATAAGTGTGTGTGAAAGCCGTCCTTCACCTTGCTTGTTGGGAACACAAAGTTTTTTTTCAGTTGGCAACTCCATTCCATACATATATATGGGGAGGTACAAGCTCCAACACGGTTTTACAGTGAAAATTGCAGGAACTTCTAACCGGCACTAGGAAACAGACTGAGAAAGCAGAGAAAAAGTGTCTCATGCAACCCGTTCCCTTGGTGCTAGATGAACGAACGTCTCTCCACTTGCTCAGTTCTGAGAGATAAGTGTGTGTGAAAGCCGTCCTTCACCTAGCTTGTTGGGAACTCAAAGTTTGTTTTCAGTTTAAAACTCCATTCCATACATATATAAGGGGAGGTACTAGCTCCAACTCGGTTTTACAGTGAAAACTGCAGGAACTTCAAACCGGCACTAGGAAACAGACTGAGAAAGCAGAGAAAAAGTGTCTCCTGCAACCCGTTCCCTTGGTGCTAGATGAACGAACGTCTCTCCACTTGCTCAGTTCTGAGAGAGAAGTGTGTGTGAAAGCCGCCCTTCACCTAGCTTGTTGGGAACACAAAGTTTCTTTTCAGTTGAAAACTCCTTTCCATACATATATATGGGGAGGTACTAGCTCCATCTCGGTTTTACAGTGAAAACTGCAGGAACTTCAAACCGGCACTAGGAAACAGACTGAGAAAGCAGAGAAAAAGTGTCTCCTGCAACCCGTTCCCTTGGTGCTAGATGAACGAACGTCTCTCCACTTGCTCAGTTCTGAGAGATAAGTGTGTGTGAAAGCCGTCCTTCACCTAGCTTGTTGGGAACACAAAGTTTCTTTTCAGTTGCAAACTCCATTCCATACATATATATGGGGAGGTACTAGCTCCAACTCGGTTTTAGAGTGAAAACTGCAGGAACATCAAACCGGCACTAGGAAACAGACTGAGAAAGCAGTGAAAAAGTGTCTCCTGCAATCCGTTCCCTTGGTGCTAGATGAACGAACGTCTCTCCACTTGCTCAGTTCTGAGAGATAAGTGTGTGTGAAAGCCGTCCTTCACCTAGCTTGTTGGGAACACAAAGTTTCTTTTCAGTTCAAAACTCCTTTCCATACATATATATGGGGAGGTACTAGCTCCATCTCGGTTTTACAGTGAAAAATGCAGGAACTTCAAACCGGCACTAGGAAACAGACTGAGAAAGCAGAGAAAAAGTGTCTCCTGCAACCCGTTCCCTTGGTGCTAGATGAACGAACGTCTCTCCACTTGCTCAGTTCTGAGAGATAAGTGTGTGTGAAAGCCGTCCTTCACCTAGCTTGTTGGGAACACAAAGTTTCTTTTCAGTTGCAAACTCCATTCCATACATATATATGGGGAGGTAGAAACTCCAACACGGTTTTACAGTGAAAACTGCAGGAACTTCAAACCGGCACTAGGAAACAGACTGAGAAAGCAGAGAAAAAGTCTCTCCTGCAACCCGTTCCCTTGGTGCTAGATGAACGAACGTCTCTCCACTTGCTCAGTTCTGAGAGATAAGTGTGTGTGAAAGCCGTCCTTCACCTAGCTTGTTGGGAATACAAAGTTACTTTTCAGTTGCAAACTCCATTCCATACATATATATGGGGAGGTACTAGCTCCAACTCGGTTTTAGAGTGAAAACTGCAGGAACATCAAACCGGCACTAGGAAACAGACTGAGAAAGCAGAGAAAAAGTGTCTCCTGCAATCCGTTCCCTTGGTGCTAGATGAACGAACGTCTCTCCACTTGCTCAGTTCTGAGAGATAAGTGTGTGTGAAAGCCGTCCTTCACCTGGCTTGTTGGGAACACAAAGTTTCTTTTCAGTTGCAAACTCCATTCCATACATATATATGGGGAGGTACTAGCTCTAACTCCGTTTTACAGTGAAAACTGCAGGAAGTTCAAACCGGCACTAGGAAACAGACTGAGAAAGCAGAGAAAAAGTGCCTCCTGCAACCCGTTCCCTTGGTGCTAGATGAACGAACGTCTCTCCACTTGCTCAGTTCTGAGAGATAAGTGTGAGTGAAAGCCGTCCTTCACCTTGCTTGTTGGGAACACAAAGTTTTTTTTCAGTTGGCAACTCCATTCCATACATATATATGGGGAGGTACAAGCTCCAACACGGTTTTACAGTGAAAACTGCAGGAACTTCAAACCGGCACTAGGAAACAGACTGAGAAAGCAGAGAAAAAGTGTCTCCTGCAACCCGTTCCCTTGGTGCTAGATGAACGAACGTCTCTCCACTTGCTCAGTTCTGAGAGATAAGTGTGTGTGAAAGCCGTCCTTCACCTAGCTTGTTGGGAACACAAAGTTTCTTTTCAGTTGAAAACTCCATTCCATACATATATATGGGGAGGTACTAGCTCCAACTCGGTTTTACAGTGAAAACTGCAGGAACTTCAAACCGGCACTAGGAAACAGACTGAGAAAGCAGAGAAAAAGTGTCTCCTGCAACCCGTTCCCTTGGTGCTAGATGAACGAACGTCTCTCCACTTGCTCAGTTCTGAGAGATAAGTGTGTGTGAAAGCCGTCCTTCACCTATCTTGTTGGGAACACAAAGTTTCTTTTCAGTTGAAAACTCCTTTCCATACATATATATGGGGAGGTACTAGCTCCATCTCGGTTTTACAGTGAAAAATGCAGGAACTTCAAACCGGCACTAGGAAACAGACTGAGAAAGCAGAGAAAAAGTGTCTCCTGCAACCCGTTCCCTTGGTGCTAGATGAACGAACTTCTCTCCACTTGCTCAGTTCTGAGAGATAAGTGTGTGTGAAAGCCGTCCTTCACCTAGCTTGTTGGGAACACAAAGTTTCTTTTCAGTTGAAAACTCCTTTCCATACATATATATGGGGAGGTACTAGCTCCATCTCGGTTTTACAGTGAAAAATGCAGGAACTTCAAACCGGCACTAGGAAACAGACTGAGAAAGCAGAGAAAAAGTGTCTCCTGCAACCCGTTCCCTTGGTGCTAGATGAACGAACTTCTCTCCACTTGCTCAGTTCTGAGAGATAAGTGTGTGTGAAAGCCGTCCTTCACCTAGCTTGTTGGGAACACAAAGTTTCTTTTCAGTTGCAAACTCCATTCCATACATATATATGGGGAGGTAGAAGCTCCAACACGGTTTTACAGTGAAAACTGCAGGAACTTCAAACCGGCACTAGGAAACAGACTGAGAAAGCAGAGAAAAAGTCTCTCCTGCAACCCGTTCCCTTGGTGCTAGATGAACGAACGTCTCTCCACTTGCTCAGTTCTGAGAGATAAGTGTGTGTGAAAGCCGTCCTTCACCTGGCTTGTTGGGAACACAAAGTTTCTTTTCAGTTGCAAACTCCATTCCATACATATATATGGGGAGGTACTAGCTCTAACTCCGTTTTACAGTGAAAACTGCAGGAAGTTCAAACCGGCACTAGGAAACAGACTGAGAAAGCAGAGAAAAAGTGCCTCCTGCAACCCGTTCCCTTGGTGCTAGATGAACGAACGTCTCTCCACTTGCTCAGTTCTGAGAGATAAGTGTGAGTGAAAGCCGTCCTTCACCTTGCTTGTTGGGAACACAAAGTTTTTTTTCAGTTGGCAACTCCATTCCATACATATATATGGGGAGGTACAAGCTCCAACACGGTTTTACAGTGAAAACTGCAGGAACTTCAAACCGGCACTAGGAAACAGACTGAGAAAGCAGAGAAAAAGTGTCTCCTGCAACCCGTTCCCTTGGTGCTAGATGAACGAACGTCTCTCCACTTGCTCAGTTCTGAGAGATAAGTGTGTGTGAAAGCCGTCCTTCACCTAGCTTGTTGGGAACACAAAGTTTCTTTTAAGTTGAAAACTCCATTCCATACATATATATGGGGAGGTACTAGCTCCAACTCGGTTTTACAGTGAAAACTGCAGGAACTTCAAACCGGCACTAGGAAACAGACTGAGAAAGCAGAGAAAAAGTGTCTCCTGCAACCCGTTCCCTTGGTGCTAGATGAACGAACGTCTCTCCACTTGCTCAGTTCTGAGAGATAAGTGTGTGTGAAAGCCGTCCTTCACCTAGCTTGTTGGGAACACAAAGTTTCTTTTCAGTTGAAAACTCCTTTCCATACATATATATGGGGAGGTACTAGCTCCATCTCGGTTTTACAGTGAAAAATGCAGGAACTTCAAACCGGCACTAGGAAACAGACTGAGAAAGCAGAGAAAAAGTGTCTCCTGCAACCCGTTCCCTTGGTGCTAGATGAACGAACTTCTCTCCACTTGCTCAGTTCTGAGAGATAAGTGTGTGTGAAAGCCGTCCTTCACCTAGCTTGTTGGGAACACAAAGATTCTTTTCAGTTGCAAACTCCATTCCATACATATATATGGGGAGGTAGAAGCTCCAACACGGTTTTACAGTGAAAACTGCAGGAACTTCAAACCGGCACTAGGAAACAGACTGAGAAAGCAGAGAAAAAGTCTCTCCTGCAACCCGTTCCCTTGGTGCTAGATGAACGAACGTCTCTCCACTTGCTCAGTTCTGAGAGATAAGTGTGTGTGAAAGCCGTCCTTCACCTAGCTTGTTGGGAATACAAAGTTACTTTTCAGTTGCAAACTCCATTCCATACATATATATGGGGAGGTACTAGCTCCAACTCGGTTTTAGAGTGAAAACTGCAGGAACATCAAACCGGCACTAGGAAACAGACTGAGAAAGCAGAGAAAAAGTGTCTCCTGCAATCCGTTCCCTTGGTGCTAGATGAACGAACGTCTCTCCACTTGCTCAGTTCTGAGAGATAATTGTGTGTGAAAGCCGTCCTTCACCTAGCTTGTTGGGAACACAAAGTTTCTTTTCAGTTGCAAAATCCATTCCATACATATATATGGGGAGGTACTAGCTCCAACACCGTTTTACAGTTAAAACTGCAGGAACTTCAAACCGGCACTCAGAAACAGACTGAGGAAGCAGAGAAAAAGTGTCTCCTGCAACCCGTTCCCTTGGTGCTAGATGAACGAACGTCTCTCCACTTGCTCAGTTCTGAGAGATAAGTGTGTGTGAAAGCCGTCCTTCACCTTGCTTGTTGGGAACACAAAGTTTTTTTTCAGTTGGCAACTCCATTCCATACATATATATGGGGAGGTACAAGCTCCAACACGGTTTTACAGTGAAAACTGCAGGAACTTCAAACCGGCACTAGGAAACATACTGAGAAAGCAGAGAAAAAGTGTCTCCTGCAACCCGTTCCCTTGGTGCTAGATGAACGAACGTCTCTCCACTTGCTCAGTTCTGAGAGATAAGTGTGTGTGAAAGCCGTCCTTCACCTAGCTTGTTGGGAACACAAAGTTTCTTTTCAGTTGAAAACTCCTTTCCATACATATATATGGGGAGGTACTAGCTCCATCTCGGTTTTACAGTGAAAAATGCAGGAACTTCAAACCGGCACTAGGAAACAGACTGAGAAAGCAGAGAAAAAGTGTCTCCTGCAACCCGTTCCCTTGGTGCTAGATGAACGAACTTCTCTCCACTTGCTCAGTTCTGAGAGATAAGTGTGTGTGAAAGCCGTCCTTCACCTAGCTTGTTGGGAACACAAAGATTCTTTTCAGTTGCAAACTCCATTCCATACATATATATGGGGAGGTAGAAGCTCCAACACGGTTTTACAGTGAAAACTGCAGGAACTTCAAACCGGCACTAGGAAACAGACTGAGAAAGCAGAGAAAAAGTCTCTCCTGCAACCCGTTCCCTTGGTGCTAGATGAACGAACGTCTCTCCACTTGCTCAGTTCTGAGAGATAAGTGTGTGTGAAAGCCGTCCTTCACCTAGCTTGTTGGGAATACAAAGTTACTTTTCAGTTGCAAACTCCATTCCATACATATATATGGGGAGGTACTAGCTCCAACTCGGTTTTAGAGTGAAAACTGCAGGAACATCAAACCGGCACTAGGAAACAGACTGAGAAAGCAGAGAAAAAGTGTCTCCTGCAATCCGTTCCCTTGGTGCTAGATGAACGAACGTCTCTCCACTTGCTCAGTTCTGAGAGATAATTGTGTGTGAAAGCCGTCCTTCACCTAGCTTGTTGGGAACACAAAGTTTCTTTTCAGTTGCAAAATCCATTCCATACATATATATGGGGAGGTACTAGCTCCAACACCGTTTTACAGTTAAAACTGCAGGAACTTCAAACCGGCACTCAGAAACAGACTGAGGAAGCAGAGAAAAAGTGTCTCCTGCAACCCGTTCCCTTGGTGCTAGATGAACGAACGTCTCTCCACTTGCTCAGTTCTGAGAGATAAGTGTGTGTGAAAGCCGTCCTTCACCTTGCTTGTTGGGAACACAAAGTTTTTTTTCAGTTGGCAACTCCATTCCATACATATATATGGGGAGGTACAAGCTCCAACACGGTTTTACAGTGAAAACTGCAGGAACTTCAAACCGGCACTAGGAAACATACTGAGAAAGCAGAGAAAAAGTGTCTCCTGCAACCCGTTCCCTTGGTGCTAGATGAACGAACGTCTCTCCACTTGCTCAGTTCTGAGAGATAAGTGTGTGTGAAAGCCGTCCTTCACCTAGCTTGTTGGGAACTCAAAGTTTCTTTTCAGTTTAAAACTCCATTCCATACATATATAAGGGGAGGTACTAGCTCCAACTCGGTTTTACAGTGAAAACTGCAGGAACTTCAAACCGGCACTTGGAAACAGACTGAGAAAGCAGAGAAAAAGTGTCTCCTGCAACCCGTTCCCTTGGTGCTAGATGAACGAACGTCTCTCCACTTGCTCAGTTCTGAGAGAGAAGTGTGTGTGAAAGCCGCCCTTCACCTAGCTTGTTGGGAACACAAAGTTTCTTTTCAGTTGAAAACTCCTTTCCATACATATATATGGGGAGGTACTAGCTCCATCTCGGTTTTACAGTGAAAAATGCAGGAACTTCAAACCGGCACTAGGAAACAGACTGAGAAAGCAGAGAAAAAGTGTCTCCTGCAACCCGTTCCCTTGGTGCTAGATGAACGAACGTCTCTCCACTTGCTCAGTTCTGAGAGATAAGTGTGTGTGAAAGCCGTCCTTCACCTAGCTTGTTGGGAACACAAAGTTTCTTTTCAGTTGCAAACTCCATTCCATACATATATATGGGGAGGTAGAAGCTCCAACACGGTTTTACAGTGAAAACTGCAGGAACTTCAAACCGGCACTAGGAAACAGACTGAGAAAGCAGAGAAAAAGTCTCTCCTGCAACCCGTTCCCTTGGTGCTAGATGAACGAACGTCTCTCCACTTGCTCAGTTCTGAGAGATAAGTGTGTGTGAAAGCCGTCCTTCACCTAGCTTGTTGGGAACACAAAGTTTCTTTTCAGTTGCAAACTCCATTCCATACATATATATGGGGAGGTACTAGCTCCAACTCGGTTTTAGAGTGAAAACTGCAGGAACATCAAACCGGCACTAGGAAACAGACTGAGAAAGCAGAGAAAAAGTGTCTCCTGCAATCCGTTCCCTTGGTGCTAGATGAACGAACGTCTCTCCACTTGCTCAGTTCTGAGAGATAAGTGTGTGTGAAAGCCGTCCTTCACCTAGCTTGTTGGGAACACAAAGTTTCTTTTCAGTTGAAAACTCCTTTCCATACATATATATGGGGAGGTACTAGCTCCATCTCGGTTTTACAGTGAAAAATGCAGGAACTTCAAACCGGCACTAGGAAACAGACTGAGAAAGCAGAGAAAAAGTGTCTCCTGCAACCCGTTCCCTTGGTGCTAGATGAACGAACGTCTCTCCACTTGCTCAGTTCTGAGAGATAAGTGTGTGTGAAAGCCGTCCTTCACCTAGCTTGTTGGGAACACAAAGTTTCTTTTCAGTTGCAAACTCCATTCCATACATATATATGGGGAGGTAGAAGCTCCAACACGGTTTTACAGTGAAAACTGCAGGAACTTCAAACCGGCACTAGGAAACAGACTGAGAAAGCAGAGAAAAAGTCTCTCCTGCAACCCGTTCCCTTGGTGCTAGATGAACGAACGTCTCTCCACTTGCTCAGTTCTGAGAGATAAGTGTGTGTGAAAGCCGTCCTTCACCTAGCTTGTTGGGAATACAAAGTTACTTTTCAGTTGCAAACTCCATTCCATACATATATATGGGGAGGTACTAGCTCCAACTCGGTTTTAGAGTGAAAACTGCAGGAACATCAAACCGGCACTAGGAAACAGACTGAGAAAGCAGAGAAAAAGTGTCTCCTGCAATCCGTTCCCTTGGTGCTAGATGAACGAACGTCTCTCCACTTGCTCAGTTCTGAGAGATAAGTGTGTGTGAAAGACGTCCTTCACCTAGCTTGTTGGGAACACAAAGTTTCTTTTCAGTTGCAAACTCCATTCCATACATATATATGGGGAGGTACTAGCTCCAACACCGTTTTACAGTAAAAACTGCAGGAACTTCAAACCGGCACTAGGAAACAGACTGAGAAAGCAGAGAAAATGTGTCTCCTGGAACCCGTTCCCTTGGTGCTAGATGAACGAACGTCTCTCCACTTGCTCAGTTCTGAGAGATAAGTGTGTGTGAAAGCCGTCCTTCACCTATCTTGTTGGGAAAACAAAGTTTCTTTTCAGTTGCAAACTCCATTCCATACATATATATGGAGAGGTACAAGCTCCAACTCGGTTTTACAGTGAAAACTGCAGGAAATTCAAACGGCACTAGGAAACAGACTGAGAAAGCAGAGAAAAAGTGTCTCCTGCAACCCGTTCCCTTGGTGCTAGATGAACGAACGTCTCTCCACTTGCTCAGTTCTGAGAGATAAGTGTGTGTGAAAGCCGCCCTTCACCTAGCTTGTTGGGAACACAAAGATTCTTTTCAGTTGAAAACTCCTTTCCATACATATATATGGGGAGGTACTAGCTCCATCTCGGTTTTACAGTGAAAAATGCAGGAACTTCAAACCGGCACTAGGAAACAGACTGAGAAAGCAGAGAAAAAGTGTCTCCTGCAACCCGTTCCCTTGGTGCTAGATGAACGAACGTCTCTCCACTTGCTCAGTTCTGAGAGATAAGTGTGTGTGAAAGCCGTCCTTCACCTAGCTTGTTGGGAACACAAAGTTTCTTTTCAGTTGCAAACTCCATTCCATACATATATATGGGGAGGTAGAAGCTCCAACACGGTTTTACAGTGAAAACTGCAGGAACTTCAAACCGGCACTAGGAAACAGACTGAGAAAGCAGAGAAAAAGTCTCTCCTGCAACCCGTTCCCTTGGTGCTAGATGAACGAACGTCTCTCCACTTGCTCAGTTCTGAGAGATAAGTGTGTGTGAAAGCCGTCCTTCACCTAGCTTGTTGGGAATACAAAGTTACTTTTCAGTTGCAAACTCCATTCCATACATATATATGGGGAGGTACTAGCTCCAACTCGGTTTTAGAGTGAAAACTGCAGGAACATCAAACCGGCACTAGGAAACAGACTGAGAAAGCAGAGAAAAAGTGTCTCCTGCAATCCGTTCCCTTGGTGCTAGATGAACGAACGTCTCTCCACTTGCTCAGTTCTGAGAGATAAGTGTGTGTGAAAGCCGTCCTTCACCTAGCTTGTTGGGAACACAAAGTTTCTTTTCAGTTGCAAACTCCATTCCATACATATATATGGGGAGGTACTAGCTCCAACACCGTTTTACAGTAAAAACTGCAGGAACTTCAAACCGGCACTCAGAAACAGACTGAGAAAGCAGAGAAAATGTGTCTCCTGGAACCCGTTCCCTTGGTGCTAGATGAACGAACGTCTCTCCACTTGCTCAGTTCTGAGAGATAAGTGTGTGTGAAAGCCGTCCTTCACCTAGCTTGTTGGGAACACAAAGTTTCTTTTCAGTTGAAAACTCCATTCCATACATATATATGGGGAGGTACTAGCTCCAACTCGGTTTTACAGTGAAAACTGCAGGAACTTCAAACCGGCACTAGGAAACAGACTGAGAAAGCAGAGAAAAAGTGTCTCCTGCAACCCGTTCCCTTGGTGCTAGATGAACGAACGTCTCTCCACTTGCTCAGTTCTGAGAGATAAGTGTGTGTGAAAGCCGCCCTTCACCTAGCTTGTTGGGAACACAAAGTTTCTTTTCAGTTGAAAACTCCTTTCCATACATATATATGGGGAGGTACTAGCTCCATCTCGGTTTTACAGTGAAAAATGCAGGAACTTCAAACCGGCACTAGGAAACAGACTGAGAAAGCAGAGAAAAAGTGTCTCCTGCAACCCGTTCCCTTGGTGCTAGATGAACGAACGTCTCTCCACTTGCTCAGTTCTGAGAGATAAGTGTGTGTGAAAGCCGTCCTTCACCTAGCTTGTTGGGAACACAAAGTTTCTTTTCAGTTGCAAACTCCATTCCATACATATATATGGGGAGGTAGAAGCTCCAACACGGTTTTACAGTAAAAACTGCAGGAACTTCAAACCGGCACTAGGAAACAGACTGAGAAAGCAGAGAAAAAGTGTCTCCTGCAACCCGTTCCCTTGGTGCTAGATGAACGAACGTCTCTCCACTTGCTCAGTTCTGAGAGATAAGTGTGTGTGAAAGCCGTCCTTCACCTAGCTTGTTGGGAACACAAAGTTTCTTTTCAGTTGCAAACTCCATTCCATACATATATATGGGGAGGTACTAGCTCCAACTCGGTTTTACAGTGAAAACTGCAGGAACATCAAACCGGCACTAGGAAACAGACTGAGAAAGCAGAGAAAAAGTGTCTCCTGCAATCCGTTCCCTTGGTGCTAGATGAACGAACGTCTCTCCACTTGCTCAGTTCTGAGAGATAAGTGTGTGTGAAAGCCGTCCTTCACCTAGCTTGTTGGGAACACAAAGTTTCTTTTCAGTTCCAAACTCCATTCCATACATATATATGGGGAGGTACTAGCTCCAACACCGTTTTACAGTAAAAACTGCAGGAACTTCAAACCGGCACTCAGAAACAGACTGAGAAAGCAGAGAAAATGTGTCTACTAGAACCCGTTCCCTTGGTGCTATATGAACGAACGTCTCTCCACTTGCTCATTTCTGAGAGATAAGTGTGTGTGAAAGCCGTCCTTCACCTAGCTTGTTGGGAACACAAAGTTTCTTTTCAGTTGCAAACTCCATTCCATACATATATATGGGGAGGTAGAAGCTCCAACACGGTTTTACAGTGAAAACTGCAGGAACTTCAAACCGGCACTAGGAAACAGACTGAGAAAGCAGAGAAAAAGTGTCTCCTGCAACCCGTTCCCTTGGTGCTAGATGAACGAACGTCTCTCCACTTGCTCAGTTCTGAGAGATAAGTGTGTGTGAAAGCCGTCCTTCACCTAGCTTGTTGGGAACACAAAGTTTCTTTTCAGTTGAAAACTCCATTCCATACATATATATGGGGAGGTACTAGCTCCAACTCGGTTTTACAGTGAAAACTGCAGGAACTTCAAACCGGCACTAGGAAACAGACTGAGAAAGCAGAGAAAAAGTGTCTCCTGCAACCCGTTCCCTTGGTGCTAGATGAACGAACGTCTCTCCACTTGCTCAGTTCTGAGAGATAAGTGTGTGTGAAAGCCGCCCTTCACCTAGCTTGTTGGGAACACAAAGTTTCTTTTCAGTTGAAAACTCCTTTCCATACATATATATGGGGAGGTACTAGCTCCATCTCGGTTTTACAGTGAAAAATGCAGGAACTTCAAACCGGCACTAGGAAACAGACTGAGAAAGCAGAGAAAAAGTGTCTCCTGCAACCCGTTCCCTTGGTGCTAGATGAACGAACGTCTCTCCACTTGCTCAGTTCTGAGAGATAAGTGTGTGTGAAAGCCGTCCTTCACCTAGCTTGTTGGGAACACAAAGTTTCTTTTCAGTTGCAAACTCCATTCCATACATATATATGGGGAGGTAGAAGCTCCAACACGGTTTTACAGTAAAAACTGCAGGAACTTCAAACCGGCACTAGGAAACAGACTGAGAAAGCAGAGAAAAAGTGTCTCCTGCAACCCGTTCCCTTGGTGCTAGATGAACGAACGTCTCTCCACTTGCTCAGTTCTGAGAGATAAGTGTGTGTGAAAGCCGTCCTTCACCTAGCTTGTTGGGAACACAAAGTTTCTTTTCAGTTGCAAACTCCATTCCATACATATATATGGGGAGGTACTAGCTCCAACACGGTTTTACAGTGAAAACTGCAGGAACATCAAACCGGCACTAGGAAACAGACTGAGAAAGCAGAGAAAAAGTGTCTCCTGCAATCCGTTCCCTTGGTGCTAGATGAACGAACGTCTCTCCACTTGCTCAGTTCTGAGAGATAAGTGTGTGTGAAAGCCGTCCTTCACCTAGCTTGTTGGGAACACAAAGTTTCTTTTCAGTTCCAAACTCCATTCCATACATATATATGGGGAGGTACTAGCTCCAACACCGTTTTACAGTAAAAACTGCAGGAACTTCAAACCGGCACTCAGAAACAGACTGAGAAAGCAGAGAAAATGTGTCTACTAGAACCCGTTCCCTTGGTGCTATATGAACGAACGTCTCTCCACTTGCTCATTTCTGAGAGATAAGTGTGTGTGAAAGCCGTCCTTCACCTAGCTTGTTGGGAACACAAAGTTTCTTTTCAGTTGCAAACTCCATTCCATACATATATATGGGGAGGTAGAAGCTCCAACACGGTTTTACAGTGAAAACTGCAGGAACTTCAAACCGGCACTAGGAAACAGACTGAGAAAGCAGAGAAAAAGTGTCTCCTGCAACCCGTTCCCTTGGTGCTAGATGAACGAACGTCTCTCCACTTGCTCAGTTCTGAGAGATAAGTGTGTGTGAAAGCCGTCCTTCACATAGCTTGTTGGGAACACAAAGTTTCTTTTCAGTTGCAAACTCCATTCCATACATATATATGGGGAGGTACTAGCTCCAACTCGGTTTTACAGTGAAAACTGCAGGAACTTCAAACGGCACTAGGAAACAGACTGAGAAAGCAGAGAAAAAGTCTCTCCTGCAACCCGTTCCCTTGGTGCTAGATGAACGAACGTCTCTCCACTTGCTCAGTTCTGAGAGTTAAGTGTGTGTGAAAGCCGTCCTTCACCTAGCTTGTTGGGAACACAAAGTTTCTTTTCAGTTGCAAACTCCATTCCATACATATATATGGGGAGGTACTAGCTCCAACTCCGTTTTACAGTGAAAACTGCAGGAACATCAAACCGGCACTAGGAAACAGACTGAGAAAGCAGAGAAAAAGTGTCTCCTGAAACCCGTTCCCTTGGTGCTAGATGAACGAACGTCTCTCCACTTGCTCAGTTCTGAGAGATAAGTGTGTGTGAAAGCCTTCCTTCAACTTGCTTGTTGGGAACACAAAGTTTTTTTTCAGTTGGCAACTCCATTCCATACATATATATAGGGAGGTACAAGCTCCAACACGGTTTTACAGTGAAAACTGCAGGAACTTCAAACCGGCACTAGGAAACAGACTGAGAAAGCAGAGAAAAAGTGTCTCCTGCAACCCGTTCCCTTGGTGCTAGATGAACGAACGTCTCTCCACTTGCTCAGTTCTGAGAGATAAGTGTGTGTGAAAGCCGTCCTTCACCTAGCTTGTTGGGAACACAAAGTTTCTTTCCAGTTGAAAACTCCATTCCATACATATATATGGGGAGGTACTAGCTCCAACTCGGTTTTACAGTGAAAACTGCAGGAACTTCAAACCGGCACTAGGAAACAGACTGAGAAAGCAGAGAAAAAGTGTCTCCTGCAAACCGTTCCCTTGGTGCTAGATGAACGAACGTCTCTCCACTTGCTCAGTTCTGAGATATAAGTGTGTGTGAAAGCCGCCCTTCACCTATCATGTTGGGAACACAAAGTTTCTTTTCAGTTGAAAACTCCATTCCATACATATATATGGGGTGGTACTAGCTCCAACTCGGTTTTACAGTGAAAAATGCAGGAACTTCAAACCGGCACTAGGAAACAGACTGAGAAAGCAGAGAAAAATTGTCTCCTGCAACCCGTTCCCTTGGTGCTAGATGAACGAACGTCTCTCCACTTGCTCAGTTCTGAGAGATAAGTGTGTGTGAAAGCCGTCCTTCACCTAGCTTGTTGGGAACACAAAGTTTCTTTTCAGTTGCAAACTCCATTCCATACATATATATGGGGAGGTAGAAGTTCCAACACGGTTTTACAGTGAAAACTGCAGGAACTTCAAACCGGCACTAGGAAACAGACTGAGAAAGCAGAGAAAAAGTCTCTCCTGCAACCCGTTCCCTTGGTGCTAGATGAACGAACGTCTCTCCACTTGCTCAGTTCTGAGAGATAAGTGTGTGTGAAAGCCGTCCTTCACCTAGCTTGTTGGGAACACAAAGTTTCTTTTCAGTTGCAAACTCCATTCCACACATATATATGGGGAGGTACTAGCTCCAACTCGGTTTTACAGTGAAAACTGCAGGAACATCAAACCGGCACTAGGAAACAGACTGAGAAAGCAGAGAAAAAGTGTCTCCTGCAATCCGTTCCCTTGGTGCTAGATGAACGATCTTCTCTCCACTTGCTCAGTTCTGAGAGATGTGTGTGTGAAAGCCGTCCTTCACCTAGCTTGTTGGGAACACAAAGTTTCTTTTCAGTTGCAAACTCCATTCCATACATATATATGGGGAGGTACTAGCTCCAACACCGTTTTACAGTTAAAACTGCAGGAACTTCAAACCGGCACTCGGAAACAGACTGAGAAAGCAGAGAAAAAGTGTCTCCTGGAACCCGTTCCCTTGGTGCTAGATGAACGAACGTCTCTCCACTTGCTCAGTTCTGAGAGATAAGTGTGTTTGAAAGCCATCCTTCACCTAGCTTGTTGGGAACACAAAGTTTCTTTTCAGTTGCAAACTCCATTCCATACATATATATGAGGAGGTAGAAGCTCCAACACGGTTTTACAGTGAAAACTGCAGGAACATTAAACCGGCACTAGGAAACAGACTGAGAAGGCAGAGAAAAAGTGTCTGCTGAAACCCTTTCCCTTGGTGCTAGATGAACGAACGTCTCTCCACTTGCTCAGTTCTGAGAGATAAGTGTGTGTGAAAGCCGTCCTTCACCTAGCATGTTGGGAACACAAAGTTTCTTTTCAGTTGCAAACTCCATTCCATACATATATATGGGGAGGTACTAGCTCCAACTCGGTTTTACAGTGAAAACTTCAGGAACTTCAAACGGCACTAGGAAACAGACTGAGAAAGCAGAGAAATAGTCTCTCCTCCAACCCGTTCCCTTGGTGCTAGATGAACGAACGTCTCTCCACTTGCTCAGTTCTGAGAGATAAGTGTGTGTGAAAGCCGTCCTTCACCTAGCTTGTTGGGAACACAAAGTTTCTTTTCAGTTGCAAACTCCATTCCACACATATATATGGGGAGGTACTAGCTCCAACTCGGTTTTACAGTGAAAAATGCAGGAACATCAAACCGGCACTAGGAAACAGACTGAGAAAGCAGAGAAAAAGTGTCTCCTGCAAACCGTTCCCTTGGTGCTAGATGAACGAACGTCTCTCCACTTGCTCAGTTCTGAGAGATAAGTGTGTGTGAAAGCCGTCCTTCACCTATCTTGTTGGGAACACAAAGTTTCTTTTCAGTTGCAAACTCCATTCCATACATATATATGGGGAGTTAGAAGCTCCAACACGGTTTTACAGTGAAAACTGCAGGAATTTCAAACCGGCACTAGGAAACAGACTGAGAAAGCAGAGAAAAAGTGTCTCCTGCAACCCGTTCCCTTGGTGCTAGATGAACGAACGTCTCTCCACTTGCTCAGTTCTGAGAGATAAGTGTGTGTGAAAGCCGTCCTTCACCTAGCTTGTTGGGAACACAAAGTTTCCTTTCAGTTGCAAACTCCATTCCACACATATATATGGGGAGGTACTAGCTCCAACTCGGTTTTACAGTGAAAACTGCAGGAACATCAAACCGGCACTAGGAAACAGACTGAGAAAGCAGAGAAAAAGTGTCTCCTGCAATCGGTTCCCTTGGTGCTAGATGAACGATCGTCTCTCCACTTGCTCAGTTCTGAGAGATGTGTGTGTGAAAGCCGTCCTTCACCTAGCTTGTTGGGAACACAAAGTTTCTTTTCAGTTGCAAACTCCATTCCATACATATATATGGGGAGGTACTAGCTCCAACACCGTTTTACAGTTAAAACTGCAGGAACTTCAAACCGGCACTCGGAAACAGACTGAGAAAGCAGAGAAAAAGTGTCTCCTGGAACCCGTTCCCTTGGTGCTAGATGAACGAACGTCTCTCCACTTGCTCAGTTCTGAGAGATAAGTGTGTTTGAAAGCCGTCCTTCACCTAGCTTGTTGGGAACACAAAGTTTCTTTTCAGTTGCAAACTCCATTCCATACATATATATGAGGAGGTAGAAGCTCCAACACGGTTTTACAGTGAAAACTGCAGGAACATTAAACCGGCACTAGGAAACAGACTGAGAAGTCAGAGAAAAAGTGTCTGCTGAAACCCTTTCCCTTGGTGCTAGATGAACGAACGTCTCTCCACTTGCTCAGTTCTGAGAGATAAGTGTGTGTGAAAGCCGTCCTTCACCTAGCTTGTTGGGAAAACAAAGTTTCTTTTCAGTTGCAAACTCCATTCCATACATATATATGGGGAGGTACTAGCTCCAACTCGCTTTTACAGTGAAAACTGCAGGAACTTCAAACGGCACTAGGAAAGGGACTGAGAAAGCAGAGAAAATGTCTCTCCTGCAACCCGTTCCCTTGGTGCTAGATGAACGAACGTCTCTCCACTTGCTCAGTTCTGAGAGATAATTGTGTGTTAAAGCCGTCCTTCACCTAGCTTGTTGGGAACACAAAGTTTCCTTTCAGTTGCAAACTCCATTCCATACATATATATGGGGAGGTACTAGCTCCAACTCGCTTTTACAGTGAAAACTGCAGGAACTTCAAACCGGCACTAGGAAACAGACTGAGAAAGCAGAGAAAAAGTGTCTCCTGCAACCCGTTCCCTTGGTGCTAGATGAACGAACGTCTCTCCACTTGCTCAGTTCTGAGAGATAAGTGTGTGTGAAAGCCGTCCTTCACCTAGCATGTTGGGAACACAAAGTTTCTTTTCAGTTGCAAACCCAATTCCATACATATTTATGGGGAGGTACTAGTTCCAACTCGGTTTTACAGTGAAAACTGCAGGAACTTCAAACCGGCACTAGGAAACAGACTGAGAAAGCAGAGAAAAAGTGTCTCCTGCAACCCGTTCCCTTGGTGCTAGATGAACGAACGTCTCTCCACTTGCTCAGTTCTGAGAGATAAGTGTGTATGAAAGCCGTCCTTCACCTTGCTTGTTGGGAACACAAAGTTTTTTTTCAGTTGGCAACTCCATTCCATACATATATATGGGGAGGTACAAGCTCCAACACGGTTTTACAGTGAAAACTGCAGGAACTTCAACCCGGCACTAGGAAACAGACTGAGAAAGCAGAGAAAAAGTGACTCCTGCAACCCGTTCCCTTTGTGCTAGATGAACGAACGTCTCTCCACTTGCTCAGTTCTGAGAGATAAGTGTGTGTGAAAGCCGTCCTTCACCTAGCTTGTTGGGAACACAAAGTTTCTTTTCAGTTGCAAACTCCATTCCATACATATATATGGGGAGGTACTAGCTCCAACTCCGTTTTACAGTGAAAACTGCAGGAACTTCAAACCGGCACTAGGAAACAGACTGAGAAAGCAGAGAGAAAGTGTCTCCTGCAACCCGTTCCCTTGGTGCTAGATGAACGAACGTCTCTCCACTTGCTCAGTTCTGAGAGATAAGTGTGTGTGAAAGCCGCCCTTCACCTAGCTTGTTGGGAACACAAAGTTTCTTTTCAGTTGAAAACTCCATTCCATACATATATATGGGGAGGTAGAAGCTCCAACACGGTTTTACAGTGAAAACTGCAGGAACTTCAAACCGGCACTAGGAAACAGACTGAGAAAGTAGAGAAAAAGTGTCTCCTGCAACCCGTTCCCTTGGTGCTAGATGAACGAACGTCTCTCCACTTGCTCAGTTCTGAGAGATAAGTGTGTGTGAAAGCCGTCCTTCACCTAGCTTGATGGGAAAACAAAGTTTCTTTTCAGTTGCAAACTCCATTCCATACATATATATGAGGAGGTAGAAGCTCCAACACGGTTTTACAGTGAAAACTGCAGGAACTTTAAACCGGCACTAGGAAACAGACTGAGAAGGCAGAGAAAAAGTGTCTCCTGCAACCCTTTCCCTTGGTGCTAGATGAACGAACGTCTCTCCACTTGCTCAGTTCTGAGAGATAAGTGTGTGTGAAAGCCGTCCTTCACCTATCTTGTTGGGAAAACAAAGTTTCTTTTCAGTTGCAAACTCCATTCCATACATATATATGGGGAGGTACTAGCTCCAACTCGGTTTTACAGTGAAAACTTCAGGAACTTCAAACGGCACTAGGAAACAGACTGAGAAAGCAGAGAAATAGTCTCTCCTCCAACCCGTTCCCTTGGTGCTAGATGAACGAACGTCTCTCCACTTGCTCAGTTCTGAGAGATAAGTGTGTGTGAAAGCCGTCCTTCACCTTGCTTGTTGGGAACACAAAGTTTCTTTTCAGTTGCAAACTCCATTCCATACATATATATGGGGAGGTACTAGCTCCAACTCGGTTTTACAGTGAAAAATGCAGGAACATCAAACCGGCACTAGGAAACAGACTGAGAAAGCAGAGAAAAAGTGTCTCCTGCAAACCGTTCCCTTGGTGCTAGATGAACGAACGTCTCTCCACTTGCTCAGTTCTGAGAGATAAGTGTGTGTGAAAGCCGTCCTTCACCTATCTTGTTGGGAACACAAAGTTTCTTTTCAGTTGCAAACTCCATTCCATACATATATATGGGGAGGTAGAAGCTCCAACACGGTTTTACAGTGAAAACTGCAGGAACTTCAAACCGGCACTAGGAAACAGACTGAGAAAGCAGAGAAAAAGTGTCTCCTGCAACCCGTTCCCTTGGTGCTAGATGAACGAACGTCTCTCCACTTGCTCAGTTCTGAGAGATAAGTGTGTGTGAAAGCCGTCCTTCACCAAGCTTGTTGGGAACACAAAGTTTCTTTTCAGTTGCAAACTCCATTCCATACATATATATGTGGAGGTACTAGCTCCAACTCGGTTTTACAGTGAAAACTGCAGGAACATCAAACCGGCACTATTAAACAGACTGAGAAAGCAGAGAAAAAGTGTCTCCTGCAATCCGTTCCCTTGGTGCTAGATGAACGAACGTCTCTCCCCTTGCTCAGTTCTGAGAGATAAGTGTGTGTGAAAGCCGTCCTTCACCTAGCTTGTTGGGAACACAAAGTTTCTTTTCAGTTGCAAACTCCATTCCATACATATATATGGGGAGGTACTAGCTCCAACTCCGTTTTACAGTTAAAACTGCAGGAACATCAAACAGGCACTCGGAAACAGAATGAGAAAGCAGAGAAAAAGTGTCTCCTGGAACTCGTTCCCTTGGTGCTAGATGAACGAACGTCTCTCCACTTGCTCATTTCTGAGAGATATGTGTGTGTGAAAGCCGTCCTTCACCTAGCTTGTTGGGAACACAAAGTTTCTTTTAAGTTGCAAACTCCATTCCATACATATATATGGGGAGGTAGAAGCTCCAACACGGATTTACAGTGAAAACTGCAGGAACTTCAAACCGGCACTAGGAAACAGACTGAGAAAGTAGAGAAAAAGTGTCTCCTGCAACCCGTTCCCTTGGTGCTAGATGAACGAACGTCTCTCCACTTGCTCAGTTCTGAGAGATAAGTGTGTGTGAAAGCCGTCCTTCACCTAGCTTGTTGGGAACACAAGTTTCTTTTCAGTTGCAATCTCCATTCCATACATATATATGAGGAGGTAGAAGCTCCAACACGGTTTTACAGTGAAAACTGCAGGAACTTCAAACCGGCACTAGGAAACAGACTGAGAAGGCAGAGAAAAAGTGTCTCCTGCAACCCTTTCCCTTGGTGCTAGATGAACGAAGGTCTCTCCACTTGCTCAGTTCTGAGAGATAAGTGTGTGTGAAAGCCGTCCTTCACCAATCTTGTTGGGAAAACAAAGTTTCTTTTCAGTTGCAAACTCCATTCCATACATATATATGGGGAGGTACTAGCTCCAACTCGGTTTTACAGTGAAAACTGCAGGAACTTCAAACGGCACTAGGAAACAGACTGAGAAAGCAGAGAAAAAGTCTCTCCTGCAACCCGTTCCCTTGGTGCTAGATGAACGAACGTCTCTCCACTTGCTCAGTTCTGAGAGATAAGTGTGTGTGAAAGCCGTCCTTCACCTAGCTTGTTGGGAACACAAAGTTTCTTTTCAGTTGCAAACTCCATTCCATACATATATATGGGGAGGTAGAAGCTCCAACACGGTTTTACAGTGAAAACTGCAGGAACTTCAAACCGGCACTAGGAAACAGACTGAGAAAGCAGAGAAAAAGTGTCTCCTGCAACCCGTTCCCTTGGTGCTAGATGAACGAACGTCTCTCCACTTGCTCAGTTCTGAGAGATAAGTGTGTGTGAAAGCCGTCCTTCACCTAGCTTGTTGGGAACACAAAGTTTCTTTTCAGTTGCAAACTCCATTCCATATATATATATGAGGAGGTAGAAGCTCCAACACGGTTTTACAGTGAAAACTGCAGGAACTTTAAACCGGCACTAGGAAACAGACTGAGAAAGCAGAGAAAAAGTGTCTCCTGCAATCCGTTCCCTTGGTGCTAGATGAACGAACGTCTCTCCACTTGCTAAGTTCTGAGAGATAAGGGTGTGTGAAAGCCGTCCTTCACCTAGCTTGTTGGGAACACAAAGTTTCTTTTCAGTTGCAAACTCCATTCCATACATATATATGGGGAGGTACTAGCTCCAACACCGTTTTACAGTAAAAACTGCAGGAACTTCAAACCGGCACTCGGAAACAGACTGAGAAAGCAGAGAAAATGTGTCTCCTGGAACCGGTTCCCTTGGTGCTAGATGAACGAACGTCTCTCCACTTGCTCAGTTCTGAGAGATAAGTGTGTGTGAAAGCCGTCCTTCACCTAGCTTGTTGGGAACACAAAGTTTCTTTTCAGTTGCAAACTCCATTCCATACATATATATGGGTAGGTACTAGCTCCAACTCCGTTTTACAGTGAAAACTGCAGGAACTTCAAACCGGCACTAGGAAACAGACTGAGAAAGCAGAGAAAAAGTGTCTCCTGAAACCCGTTCCCTTGGTGCTAGATGAACGAACGTCTCTCCACTTGCTCAGTTCTGAGAGATAAGTGTGTGTGAAAGCCTTCCTTCACCTTGCTTGTTGGGAACACAAAGTTTTTTTTCAGTTGGCAACTCCATTCCATACATATATATGGGGAGGTACAAGCTCCAACACGGTTTTACAGTGAAAACTGCAGGAACTTCAAACCGGCACTAGGAAACAGACTGAGAAAGCAGAGAAAAAGTGTCTCCTGCAACCCGTTTCCTTGGTGCTAGATGAACGAACGTCTCTCCACTTGCTCAGTTCTGAGAGATAAGTGTGTGTGAAAGCCGTCCTTCACCTAGCTTGTTGGGAACACAAAGTTTCTTTTCAGTTGAAAACTCCATTCCATACATATATATGGGGAGGTACTAGCTTCAACTCGGTTTTACAGTGAAAACTGCAGGAACTTCAAACCGGCACTAGGAAACAGACTGAGAAAGCAGAGAAAAAGTGTCTCCTGCAAACCGTTCCCTTGGTGCTAGATGAACGAACGTCTCTCCACTTGCTCAGTTCTGAGAGATAAATGTGTGTGAAAGCTGCCCTTCACCTAGCTTGTTGGGAACACAAAGTTTCTTTTCAGTTGAAAATTCCATTCCATACATATATATGGGGAGGTACTAGCTCCAACTCGGTTTTACAGTGAAAACTGCAGGAACTTCAAACCGGCACTAGGAAACAGACTGAGAAAGCAGAGAAAAATTGTCTCCTGCAACCCGTTCCCTTGGTGCTAGATGAACGAACGTCTCTCCACTTGCTCAGTTCTGACAGATAAGTGTGTGTGAAAGCCGTCCTTCACCTAGCTTGTTGGGAACACAAAGTTTCTTTTCAGTTGCAAACTCCATTCCATACATATATATGGGGAGGTAGAAGTTCCAACACGGTTTTACAGTGAAAACTGCAGGAACTTCAAACCGGCACTAGGAAACAGACTGAGAAAGCAGAGAAATAGTCTCTCCTGCAACCCGTTCCCTTGGTGCTAGATGAACGAACGTCTCTCCACTTGCTCAGTTCTGAGAGATAAGTGTGTGTGAAAGCCGTCCTTCACCTAGCTTGTTGGGACACAAAGTTTCTTTTCAGTTGCAAACTCCATTCCATACATATATATGGGGAGGTACTAGCTCCAACTCGGTTTTACAGTGAAAACTGCAGGAACATCAAACCGGCACTAGGAAACAGACTGAGAAAGCAGAGAAAAAGTGTCTCCTGCAATCCGTTCCCTTGGTGCTAGATGAACGATCGTCTCTCCACTTGCTCAGTTCTGAGAGATGTGTGTGTGAAAGCCGTCCTTCACCTAGCTTGTTGGGAACACAAAGTTTCTTTTCAGTTGCAAACTCCATTCCATACATATATATGGGGAGGTACTAGCTCCAACACCGTTTTACAGTTAAAACTGCAGGAACTTCAAACCGGCACTCGGAAACAGACTGAGAAAGCAGAGAAAAAGTGTCTCCTGGAACCCGTTCCTTGGTGCTAGATGAACGAACGTCTCTCCACTTGCTCAGTTCTGAGAGATAAGTGTGTGTGAAAGCCGTCCTTCACCTAGCTTGTTGGGAACACAAAGTTTCTTTTCAGTTGCAAACTCCATTCCATACATATATATGGGGAGGTACTAGCTCCAACTCCGTTTTACAGTGAAAACTGCAGGAACTTCAAACCGGCACTAGGAAACAGACTGAGAAAGCAGAGAGAAAGTGTCTCCTGCAACCCGTTCCCTTGGTGCTAGATGAACGAACGTCTCTCCACTTGCTCAGTTCTGAGAGATAAGTGTGTGTGAAAGCCGCCCTTCACCTAGCTTGTTGGGAACACAAAGTTTCTTTTCAGTTGAAAACTCCATTCCATATATATATATGGGGAGGTAGAAGCTCCAACACGGTTTTACAGTGAAAACTGCAGGAACTTCAAACCGGCACTAGGAAACAGACTGAGAAAGTAGAGAAAAAGTGTCTCCTGCAACCCGTTCCCTTGGTGCTAGATGAACGAACGTCTCTCCACTTGCTCAGTTCTGAGAGATAAGTGTGTGTGAAAGCCGTCCTTCACCTAGCTTGTTGGGAAAACAAAGTTTCTTTTCAGTTGCAAACTCCATTCCATACATATATATGAGGAGGTAGAAGCTCCAACACGGTTTTACAGTGAAAACTGCAGGAACTTTAAACCGGCACTAGGAAACAGACTGAGAAGGCAGAGAAAAAGTGTCTCCTGCAACCCTTTCCCTTGGTGCTAGATGAACGAACGTCTCTCCACTTGCTCAGTTCTGAGAGATAAGTGTGTGTGAAAGCCGTCCTTCACCTATCTTGTTGGGAAAACAAAGTTTCTTTTCAGTTGCAAACTCCATTCCATACATATATATGGGGAGGTACTAGCTCCAACTCGGTTTTACAGTGAAAACTTCAGGAACTTCAAACGGCACTAGGAAACAGACTGAGAAAGCAGAGAAATAGTCTCTCCTCCAACCCGTTCCCTTGGTGCTAGATGAACGAACGTCTCTCCACTTGCTCAGTTCTGAGAGATAAGTGTGTGTGAAAGCCGTCCTTCACCTTGCTTGTTGGGAACACAAAGTTTCTTTTCAGTTGCAAACTCCATTCCATACATATATATGGGGAGGTACTAGCTCCAACTCGGTTTTACAGTGAAAAATGCAGGAACATCAAACCGGCACTAGGAAACAGACTGAGAAAGCAGAGAAAAAGTGTCTCCTGCAAACCGTTCCCTTGGTGCTAGATGAACGAACGTCTCTCCACTTGCTCAGTTCTGAGAGATAAGTGTGTGTGAAAGCCGTCCTTCACCTATCTTGTTGGGAACACAAAGTTTCTTTTCAGTTGCAAACTCCATTCCATACATATATATGGGGAGGTAGAAGCTCCAACACGGTTTTACAGTGAAAACTGCAGGAACTTCAAACCGGCACTAGGAAACAGACTGAGAAAGCAGAGAAAAAGTGTCTCCTGCAACCCGTTCCCTTGGTGCTAGATGAACGAACGTCTCTCCACTTGCTCAGTTCTGAGAGATAAGTGTGTGTGAAAGCCGTCCTTCACCAAGCTTGTTGGGAACACAAAGTTTCTTTTCAGTTGCAAACTCCATTCCATACATATATATGTGGAGGTACTAGCTCCAACTCGGTTTTACAGTGAAAACTGCAGGAACATCAAACCGGCACTATTAAACAGACTGAGAAAGCAGAGAAAAAGTGTCTCCTGCAATCCGTTCCCTTGGTGCTAGATGAACGAACGTCTCTCCCCTTGCTCAGTTCTGAGAGATAAGTGTGTGTGAAAGCCGTCCTTCACCTAGCTTGTTGGGAACACAAAGTTTCTTTTCAGTTGCAAACTCCATTCCATACATATATATGGGGAGGTACTAGCTCCAACTCCGTTTTACAGTTAAAACTGCAGGAACATCAAACAGGCACTCGGAAACAGAATGAGAAAGCAGAGAAAAAGTGTCTCCTGGAACTCGTTCCCTTGGTGCTAGATGAACGAACGTCTCTCCACTTGCTCATTTCTGAGAGATAAGTGTGTGTGAAAGCCGTCCTTCACCTAGCTTGTTGGGAACACAAAGTTTCTTTTAAGTTGCAAACTCCATTCCATACATATATATGGGGAGGTAGAAGCTCCAACACGGATTTACAGTGAAAACTGCAGGAACTTCAAACCGGCACTAGGAAACAGACTGAGAAAGTAGAGAAAAAGTGTCTCCTGCAACCCGTTCCCTTGGTGCTAGATGAACGAACGTCTCTCCACTTGCTCAGTTCTGAGAGATAAGTGTGTGTGAAAGCCGTCCTTCACCTAGCTTGTTGGGAACACAAGTTTCTTTTCAGTTGCAATCTCCATTCCATACATATATATGAGGAGGTAGAAGCTCCAACACGGTTTTACAGTGAAAACTGCAGGAACTTCAAACTGGCACTAGGAAACAGACTGAGAAGGCAGAGAAAAAGTGTCTCCTGCAACCCTTTCCCTTGGTGCTAGATGAACGAAGGTCTCTCCACTTGCTCAGTTCTGAGAGATAAGTGTGTGTGAAAGCCGTCCTTCACCAATCTTGTTGGGAAAACAAAGTTTCTTTTCAGTTGCAAACTCCATTCCATACATATATATGGGGAGGTACTAGCTCCAACTCGGTTTTACAGTGAAAACTGCAGGAACTTCAAACGGCACTAGGAAACAGACTGAGAAAGCAGAGAAAAAGTCTCTCCTGCAACCCGTTCCCTTGGTGCTAGATGAACGAACGTCTCTCCACTTGCTCAGTTCTGAGAGATAAGTGTGTGTGAAAGCCGTCCTTCACCTAGCTTGTTGGGAACACAAAGTTTCTTTTCAGTTGCAAACTCCATTCCATACATATATATGGGGAGGTAGAAGCTCCAACACGGTTTTACAGTGAAAACTGCAGGAACTTCAAACCGGCACTAGGAAACAGACTGAGAAAGCAGAGAAAAAGTGTCTCCTGCAACCCGTTCCCTTGGTGCTAGATGAACGAACGTCTCTCCACTTGCTCAGTTCTGAGAGATAAGTGTGTGTGAAAGCCGTCCTTCACCTAGCTTGTTGGGAACACAAAGTTTCTTTTCAGTTGCAAACTCCATTCCATACATATATATGAGGAGGTAGAAGCTCCAACACGGTTTTACAGTGAAAACTGCAGGAACTTTAAACCGGCACTAGGAAACAAACTGAGAAGGCAGAGAAAAAGTGTCTCCTGCAACCCTTTCCCTTGGTGCTAGATGAACGAACGTCTCTCCACTTGCTCAGTTCTGAGAGATAAGTGTGTGTGAAAGCCGTCCTTCACCTAGCTTGTTGGGAACACAAAGTTTCTTTTCAGTTGCAAACTCCATTCCATACATATATATGGGGAGGTACTAGCTCCAACTCGGTTTTACAGTGAAAACTGCAGGAACATCAAACCGGCACTAGGAAACAGACTGAGAAAGCAGAGAAAAAGTGTCTCCTGCAATCCGTTCCCTTGGTGCTAGATGAACGAACGTCTCTCCACTTGCTAAGTTCTAAGAGATAAGGGTGTGTGAAAGCCGTCCTTCACCTAGCTTGTTGGGAACACAAAGTTTCTTTTCAGTTGCAAACTCCATTCCATACATATATATGGGGAGGTACTAGCTCCAACACCGTTTTACAGTAAAAACTGCAGGAACTTCAAACCGGCACTCGGAAACAGACTGAGAAAGCAGAGAAAATGTGTCTCCTGGAACCGGTTCCCTTGGTGCTAGATGAACGAACGTCTCTCCACTTGCTCAGTTCAGAGAGATAAGTGTGTGTGAAAGCCGTCCTTCACCTAGCTTGTTGGGAACACAAAGTTTCTTTTCAGTTGCAAACTCCATTCCATACATATATATGGGTAGGTACTAGCTCCAACTCCGTTTTACAGTGAAAACTGCAGGAACTTCAAACCGGCACTAGGAAACAGACTGAGAAAGCAGAGAAAAAGTGTCTCCTGAAACCCGTTCCCTTGGTGCTAGATGAACGAACGTCTCTCCACTTGCTCAGTTCTGAGAGATAAGTGTGTGTGAAAGCCTTCCTTCACCTTGCTTGTTGGGAACACAAAGTTTTTTTTCAGTTGGCAACTCCATTCCATACATATATATGGGGAGGTACAAGCTCCAACACGGTTTTACAGTGAAAACTGCAGGAACTTCAAACCGGCACTAGGAAACAGACTGAGAAAGCAGAGAAAAAGTGTCTCCTGCAACCCGTTTCCTTGGTGCTAGATGAACGAACGTCTCTCCACTTGCTCAGTTCTGAGAGATAAGTGTGTGTGAAAGCCGTCCTTCACCTAGCTTGTTGGGAACACAAAGTTTCTTTTCAGTTGAAAACTCCATTCCATACATATATATGGGGAGGTACTAGCTTCAACTCGGTTTTACAGTGAAAACTGCAGGAACTTCAAACCGGCACTAGGAAACAGACTGAGAAAGCAGAGAAAAAGTGTCTCCTGCAAACCGTTCCCTTGGTGCTAGATGAACGAACGTCTCTCCACTTGCTCAGTTCTGAGAGATAAGTGTGTGTGAAAGCTGCCCTTCACCTAGCTTGTTGGGAACACAAAGTTTCTTTTCAGTTGAAAACTCCATTCCATACATATATATGGGGAGGTACTAGCTCCAACTCGGTTTTACAGTGAAAACTGCAGGAACTTCAAACCGGCACTAGGAAACAGACTGAGAAAGCAGAGAAAAATTGTCTCCTGCAACCCGTTCCCTTGGTGCTAGATGAACGAACGTCTCTCCACTTGCTCAGTTCTGACAGATAAGTGTGTGTGAAAGCCGTCCTTCACCTAGCTTGTTGGGAACACAAAGTTTCTTTTCAGTTGCAAACTCCATTCCATACATATATATGGGGAGGTAGAAGTTCCAACACGGTTTTACAGTGAAAACTGCAGGAACTTCAAACCGGCACTAGGAAACAGACTGAGAAAGCAGAGAAATAGTCTCTCCTGCAACCCGTTCCCTTGGTGCTAGATGAACGAACGTCTCTCCACTTGCTCAGTTCTGAGAGATAAGTGTGTGTGAAAGCCGTCCTTCACCTAGCTTGTTGGGACACAAAGTTTCTTTTCAGTTGCAAACTCCATTCCATACATATATATGGGGAGGTACTAGCTCCAACACCGTTTTACAGTTAAAACTGCAGGAACTTCAAACCGGCACTCGGAAACAGACTGAGAAAGCAGAGAAAAAGTGTCTCCTGGAACCCGTTCCTTGGTGCTAGATGAACGAACGTCTCTCCACTTGCTCAGTTCTGAGAGATAAGTGTGTTTGAAAGCCGTCCTTCACCTAGCTTCTTGGGAACACAAAGTTTCTTTTCAGTTGCAAACTCCATTCCATACATATATATGGGGAGGTAGAAGCTCCAACACGGTTTTACAGTGAAAACTGCAGGAACTTCAAACCGGCACTAGGAAACAGACTGAGAAAGCAGAGAAAAAGTGTCTCCTGCAACCCGTTCCCTTGGTGCTAGATGAACGAACGTCTCTCCACTTGCTCAGTTCTGAGAGATAAGTGTGTGTGAAAGCCGTCCTTCACCTAGCTTGTTGGGAACACAAAGTTTCTTTTCAGTTGCAAACTCCATTCCATACATATATATGAGGAGGTAGAAGCTCCAACACGATTTTACAGTGAAAACTGCAGGAACATTAAACCGGCACTAGGAAACAGACTGAGAAAGCAGAGAAAAAGTGTCTCCTGCAATCCGTTCCCTTGGTGCTAGATGAACGAACGTCTCTCCACTTGCTAAGTTCTGAGAGATAAGGGTGTGTGAAAGCCGTCCTTCACCTAGCTTGTTGGGAACACAAAGTTTCTTTTCAGTTGCAAACTCCATTCCATACATATATATGGGGAGGTACTAGCTCCAACACCGTTTTACAGTAAAAACTGCAGGAACTTCAAACCGGCACTCGGAAACAGACTGAGAAAGCAGAGAAAATGTGTCTCCTGGAACCGGTTCCCTTGGTGCTAGATGAACGAACGTCTCTCCACTTGCTCAGTTCTGAGAGATAAGTGTGTGTGAAAGCCGTCCTTCACCTAGCTTGTTGGGAACACAAAGTTTCTTTTCAGTTGCAAACTCCATTCCATACATATATATGGGGAGGTACTAGCTCCAACTCCGTTTTACAGTGAAAACTGCAGGAACTTCAAACCGGCACTAGGAAACAGACTGAGAAAGCAGAGAAATGTGTCTCCTGAAACCCGTTCCCTTGGTGCTAGATGAACGAACGTCTCTCCACTTGCTCAGTTCTGAGAGATAAGTGTGTGAGAAAGCCTTCCTTCACCTTGCTTATTGGGAACACAAAGTTTTTTTTCAGTTGGCAACTCCATTCCATACATATATATGGGGAGGTACAAGCTCCAACACGGTTTTACAGTGAAAACTGCAGGAACTTCAAACCGGCACTAGGAAACAGACTGAGAAAGCAGAGAAAAAGTGTCTCCTGCAACCCGTTCCCTTGGTGCTAGATGAACGAACGTCTCTCCACTTGCTCAGTTCTGAGAGATAAGTGTGTGTGAAAGCCTTCCTTCACCTAGCTTGTTGGGAACACAAAGTTTCTTTTCAGTTGCAAACTCCATTCCATACATATATATGGGGAGGTACTAGCTTCAACTCGGTTTTACAGTGAAAACTGCAGGAACTTCAAACCGGCACTAGGAAACAGACTGAGAAAGCAGAGAAAAAGTGTCTCCTGCAACCCGTTCCCTTGGTGCTAGATGAACGAACGTCTCTCCACTTGCTCAGTTCTGAGAGATAAGTGTGTGTGAAAGCTGCCCTTCACCTAGCTTGTTGGGAACACAAAGTTTCTTTTCAGTTGAAAACACCATTCCATACATATATATGGGGAGGTACTAGCTCCAACTCGGTTTTACAGTGAAAAATGCAGGAACTTCAAACCGGCACTAGGAAACAGACTGAGAAAGCAGAGAAAAATTGTCCCCTGCAACCCGTTCCCTTGGTGCTAGATGAACGAACGTCTCTCCACTTGCTCAGTTCTGAGAGATAAGTGTGTGTGAAAGCCGTCCTTCACCTAGCTTTTTGGGAACACAAAGTTTCTTTTCAGTTGCAAACTCCATTCCATACATATATATGGGGAGGTAGAAGTTCCAACACGGTTTTACAGTGAAAACTGCAGGAACTTCAAACCGGCACTAGGAAACAGACTGAGAAAGCAGAGAAAAAGTCTCTCCTGCAACCCGTTCGCTTGGTGCTAGATGAACGAACGTCTCTCCACTTGCTCAGTTCTGAGAGATAAGTGTGTGTGAAAGCCGTCCTTCACCTAGCTTGTTGGGACACAAAGTTTCTTTTCAGTTGCAAACTCCATTCCATACATATATATGGGGAGGTACTAGCTTCAACTCGGTTTTACAGTGAAAACTGCAGGAACATCAAACCAGCACTAGGAAACAGACTGAGAAAGCAGAGAAAAAGTGTCTCCTGCAACCCGTTCCCTTGGTGCTAGATGAACGAACGTCTCTCCACTTGCTCAGTTCTGAGAGATAAGTGTGTGTGAAAGCCTTCCTTCACCTAGCTTGTTGGGAACACAAAGTTTCTTTTCAGTTGAAAACTCCATTCCATACATATATATGGGGAGGTACTAGCTTCAACTCGGTTTTACAGTGAAAACTGCAGGAACTTCAAACCGGCACTAGGAAACAGACTGAGAAAGCAGAGAAATAGTGTCTCCTGCAAACAGTTCCCTTGGTGCTAGATGAACGAACGTCTCTCCACTTGCTCAGTTCTGAGAGATAAGTGTGTGTGAAAGCTGCCCTTCACCTAGCTTGTTGGGAACACAAAGTTTCTTTTCAGTTGAAAACTCCATTCCATACATATATATGGGGAGGTACTAGCTCCAACTCAGTTTTACAGTGAAAAATGCAGGAACTTCAAACCGGCACTAGGAAACAGACTGAGAAAGCAGAGAAAAATTGTCTCCTGCAACCCGTTCCCTTGGTGCTAGATGAACGAACGTCTCTCCACTTGCTCAGTTCTGAGAGATAAGTGTGTGTGAAAGCCGTCCTTCACCTAGCTTGTTGGGAACACAAAGTTTCTTTTCAGTTGCAAACTCCATTCCATACATATATATGGGGAGGTAGAAGTTCCAACACGGTTTTACAGTGAAAACTGCAGGAACTTCAAACCGGCACTAGGAAACAGACTGAGAAAGCAGAGAAAAAGTCTCTCCTGCAACCCGTTCCCTTGGTGCTAGATGAACGAACGTCTCTCCACTTGCTCAGTTCTGAGAGATAAGTGTGTGTGAAAGCTGCCCTTCACCTAGCTTGTTGGGAACACAAAGTTTCTTTTCAGTTGAAAACACCATTCCATACATATATATGGGGAGGTACTAGCTCCAACTCGGTTTTACAGTGAAAAATGCAGGAACTTCAAACCGGCACTAGGAAACAGACTGAGAAAGCAGAGAAAAATTGTCCCCTGCAACCCGTTCCCTTGGTGCTAGATGAACGAACGTCTCTCCACTTGCTCAGTTCTGAGAGATAAGTGTGTGTGAAAGCCGTCCTTCACCTAGCTTGTTGGGAACACAAAGTTTCTTTTCAGTTGCAAACTCCATTCCATACATATATATGGGGAGGTAGAAGTTCCAACACGGTTTTACAGTGAAAACTGCAGGAACTTCAAACCGGCACTAGGAAACAGACTGAGAAAGCAGAGAAAAAGTCTCTCCTGCAACCCGTTCCCTTGGTGCTAGATGAACGAACGTCTCTCCACTTGCTCAGTTCTGAGAGATAAGTGTGTGTGAAAGCCGTCCTTCACCTAGCTTGTTGGGACACAAAGTTTCTTTTCAGTTGCAAACTCCATTCCATACATATATATGGGGAGGTACTAGCTTCAACTCGGTTTTACAGTGAAAACTGCAGGAACATCAAACCGGCACTAGGAAACAGACTGAGAAAGCAGAGAAAAAGTGTCTCCTGCAACCCGTTCCCTTGGTGCTAGATGAACGAAAGTCTCTCCACTTGCTCAGTTCTGAGAGATAAGTGTGTGTGAAAGCCTTCCTTCACCTAGCTTGTTGGGAACACAAAGTTTCTTTTCAGTTGAAAACTCCATTCCATACATATATATGGGGAGGTACTAGCTTCAACTCGGTTTTACAGTGAAAACTGCAGGAACTTCAAACCGGCACTAGGAAACAGACTGAGAAAGGAGAGAAATAGTGTCTCCTGCAAACCGTTCCCTTGGTGCTAGATGAACGAACGTCTCTCCACTTGCTCAGTTCTGAGAGATAAGTGTGTGTGAAAGCTGCCCTTCACCTAGCTTGTTGGGAACACAAAGTTTCTTTTCAGTTGAAAACTCCATTCCATACATATATATGGGGAGGTACTAGCTCCAACTCAGTTTTACAGTGAAAAATGCAGGAACTTCAAACCGGCACTAGGAAACAGACTGAGAAAGCAGAGAAAAATTGTCTCCTGCAACCCGTTCCCTTGGTGCTAGATGAACGAACGTCTCTCCACTTGCTCAGTTCTGAGAGATAAGTGTGTGTGAAAGCCGTCCTTCACCTAGCTTGTTGGGAACACAAAGTTTCTTTTCAGTTGCAAACTCCATTCCATACATATATATGGGGAGGTAGAAGTTCCAACACGGTTTTACAGTGAAAACTGCAGGAACTTCAAACCGGCACTAGGAAACAGACTGAGAAAGCAGAGAAAAAGTCTCTCCTGCAACCCGTTCCCTTGGTGCTAGATGAACGAACGTCTCTCCACTTGCTCAGTTCTGAGAGATAAGTGTGTGTGAAAGCCGTCCTTCACCTAGCTTGTTGGGACACAAAGTTTCTTTTCAGTTGCAAACTCCATTCCATACATATATATGGGGAGGTACTAGCTCCAACTCGGTTTTACAGTGAAAACTGCAGGAACATCAAACCGGCACTAGGAAACAGACTGAGAAAGCAGAGAAAAAGTGTCTCCTGGAACCCTTTCCCTTGGTGCTAGATGAACGAACGTCTCTCCACTTGCTCAGTTCTGAGAGATAAGTGTGTGTGGAAGCCGTCCTTCACCTAGCTTGTTGGGAACACAGAGTTTTTTTTCAGTTGCAAACTCCATTCCATACATATATATGGGGAGGTAGAAGCTCCAACACGGGTTTACAGTGAAAACTGCAGGAACTTTAAACCGGCACTAGGAAACAGACTGAGAAAGCAGAGAAAAAGTCTCTCCTGCAACCCGTTCCCTTGGTGCTAGATGAACGAACGTCTCTCCACTTGCTCAGTTCTGAGAGATAAGTGTGTGTGAAAGCCGTCCTTCACCAAGCTTGTTGGGAATACAAAGTTACTTTTCAGTTGCAAACTCCATTCCATACATATATATGGGGAGGTACTAGCTCCAACACCGTTTTACAGTAAAAACTGCAGGAACTTCAAACCGGCACTAGGAAACAGACTGAGAAAGCAGAGAAAAAGTGTCTCCTGCAATCCGTTCCCTTGGTGCTAGATGAACGAACGTCTCTCCACTTGCTCAGTTCTGAGAGATAAGTGTGTGTGAAAGCCGTCCTTCACCTAGCTTGTTGGGAACACAAAGTTTCTTTTCAGTTGCAAACTCCATTCCATACATATATATGGGGAGGTACAAGCTCCAACACCGTTTTACAGTAAAAACTGCAGGAACTTCAAACCGGCACTCAGAAACAGACTGAGAAAGCAGAGAAAATGTGTCTCCTGGAACCCGTTCCCTTGGTGCTAGATGAACGAACGTCTCTCCACTTGCTCAGTTCTGAGAGATAAGTGTGTGTGAAAGCCGTCCTTCACCTATCTTGTTGGGAAAACAAAGTTTCTTTTCAGTTGCAAACTCCATTCCATACATATATATGGAGAGGTACAAGCACCAACTCGGTTTTACAGTGAAAACTGCAGGAACTTCAAACGGCACTAGGAAACAGACTGAGAAAGCAGAGAAAAAGTGTCTCCTGCAACCCGTTCCCTTGGTGCTAGATGAACGAACGTCTCTCCACTTGCTCAGTTCTGAGAGATAAGTGTGTGTGGAAGCCGTCCTTCACCTAGCTTGTTGGGAACACAGAGTTTTTTTTCAGTTGGCAACTCCAATCCATACATATATATGGGGAGGTACAAGCTCCAACACGGTTTTACAGTGAAAACTGCAGGAACTACAAACCGGCACTAGGAAACAGATGAGAAAGCAGAGAAAAAGTGTCTCCTGCAACCCGTTCCCTTGGTGCTAGATGAACGAACGTCTCTCCACTTGCTCAGTTCTGAGAGATAAGTGTGTGTGAAAGCCGTCCTTCACCTAGCTTGTTGGGAACACAAAGTTTCTTTTCAGTTGAAAACTCCATTCCATACATATATATGTGGAGGTACTAGCTCCAACTCCGTTTTACAGTGAAAACTGCAGGAACTTCAAACCGGCACTAGGAAACAGACTGAGAAAGCAGAGAAAAAGTGTCTCCTGGAACCCGTTCCCTTGGTGCTAGATGAAAGAACGTCTCTCCACTTGCTCAGTTCTGAGAGATAAGTGTGTGTGAAAGCCGTCCTTCACCTAGCTTGTTGGGAACACAAAGTTTCCTTTCAGTTGCAAACTCCATTCCATACATATATATGGGGAGGTAGAAGTTCCAACTCGGTTTTACAGTGAAAACTGCAGGAACTTCAAACCGGCACTAGGAAACAGACGGAGAAAGCAGAGAAAAAGTGTCTCCTGCATCCCGTTCCCTTGGTGCTAGATGAACGAACGTCTCTCCACTTGCTCAGTTCTGAGAGATAAGTGTGTGTGAAAGCCGTCCTTCAACTAGCTTGTTGGGAACACAAAGTTTCCTTTCAGTTGCAAACTCCATTCCATAGATATATATGGGGAGGTAGAAGTTCCAACTCGGTTTTACAGTGAAAACTGCAGGAACTTCAAACCGGCACTAGGAAACAGACGGAGAATGCAGAGAAAAAGTGTCTCCTGCAACCCGTTCCATTGGTGCTAGATGAACGAAAGTCTCTCCACTTGCTCAGTTCTGAGAGATAAGTGTGTGTGAAAGCCGTCCTTCAACTAGCTTGTTGGGAACACAAAGTTTCTTTTCACATGCAAACTCCATTCCAAACATATATATGGGGAGGTACAAGCTCCAACACGGTTTTACAGTGAAAACTGCAGGAACTACAAACCGGCACTAGGAAACAGACTGAGAAGGCAGAGAAAAAGTGTCTCCTACAACCCGTTCCCTTGGTGCTAGATGAACGAACGTCTCTCCACTTGATCAGTTCTGAGAGATAAGTGTGTGTGAAAGACCTCCTTCACCTAGCTTGTTGGGAACACAAAGTTTCTTTTCAGTTGCAAACTCCATTCCATACATATATATGGGGAGGTACTAGCTCCAACTCGGTTTTACAGTGAAAAATGCAGGAACAACAAACCGGCACTAGGAAACAGACTGAGAAAGCAGAGAAAAAGTGTCTCCTGCAACCCGTTCCCTTGGTGCTAGATGAACGAACGTCTCTCCACTTGCTCAGTTCTGAGAGATAAGTGTGTGTGAAAGCCGTCCTTCACCTAGCTTGTTGGGAACACAAAGTTTCTTTTCAGTTGCAAACTCCATTCCATACATATATATGGGGATGTAGAAGCTCCAACACGGTTTTACAGTGAAAACTGCAGGAACTTCAAACCGGCACTAGGAAACAGACTGAGAAAGCAGAGAAAAAGTCTCTCCTGCAACCCGTTCCCTTGGTGCTAGATGAACGAACGTCTCTCCACTTGCTCAGTTCTGAGAGATAAGTGTGTGTGAAAGCCGTCCTTCACCTAGCTTGTTGGGAACACAAAGTTTCCTTTCAGTTGCAAACTCCATTCCATACATATATATGGGGAGGTACTAGCTCCAACTCGCTTTTACAGTGAAAACTGCAGGAACTTCAAACCGGCACTAGGAAACAGACTGAGAAAGCAGAGAAAAAGTGTCTCCTGCAACCCGTTCCCTTGGTGCTAGATGAACGAACGTCTCTCCACTTGCTCAGTTCTGAGAGAAAAATGTGCGTGAAAGCCGTCCTTCACCTAGCTTGTTGGGAACACAAAGTTTCTTTTCAGTTGTAAACTCCATTCCATACATAAATATGTGGAGGTACTAGCTCCAACTTCGTTTTACAGTGAAAACTGCAGGAACTTCAAACCGGCACTAGGAAACAGACTGAGAAAGCAGAGAAAAAGTGTCTCCTGGAACCCGTTCCCTTGGTGCTAGATGAACGAACGTCTCTCCACTTGCTCAGTTCTGAGAGATAAGTGTGTGTGAAAGCCGTCCTTCACCTAGCTTGTTGGGAACACAAAGTTTCTTTTCAGTTGAAAACTCCATTCCATACATATATATGGGGAGGTACTAGCTCCAACTCGGTTTTACAATGAAAACTGCAGGAACATCAAACCGGCACTAGGAAACAGACTGAGAAAGCAGAGAAAAAGTGTCTCCTGCAACCCGTTCCCTTGGTGCTAGATGAACGAACGTCTCTCCACTTGCTCAGTTCTGAGAGATAAGTGTGTATGAAAGTCGACCTTCACCTTGCTTGTTGGGAACACAAAGTTTTTTTTCAGTTGGCAACTCCATTCCATACATATATATGTGGAGGTACAAGCTCCAACTCCGTTTTACAGTGAAAACTGCAGGAACTTCAAACCGGCACTAGGAAACAGACTGAGAAAGCAGAGAAAAAGTGTCTCCTGGAACCCGTTCCCTTGGTGCTAGATGAAAGAACGTCTCTCCACTTGCTCAGTTCTGAGAGATAAGTGTGTGTGAAAGCCGTCCTTCACCTAGCTTGTTGGGAACACAAAGTTTCCTTTCAGTTGCAAACTCCATTCCATACATATATATGGGAAGGTAGAAGTTCCAACTCGGTTTTACAGTGAAAACTGCAGGAACTTCAAACCGGCACTAGGAAACAGACGGAGAAAGCAGAGAAAAAGTGTCTCCTGCATCCCGTTCCCTTGGTGCTAGATGAACGAACGTCTCTCCACTTGCTCAGTTCTGAGAGATAAGTGTGTGTGAAAGCCGTCCTTCAACTAGCTTGTTGGGAACACAAAGTTTCCTTTCAGTTGCAAACTCCATTCCATAGATATATATGGGCAGGTAGAAGTTCCAACTCGGTTTTACAGTGAAAACTGCAGGAACTTCAAACCGGCACTAGGAAACAGACGGAGAATGCAGAGAAAAAGTGTCTCCTGCAACCCGTTCCATTGGTGCTAGATGAACGAAAGTCTCTCCACTTGCTCAGTTCTGAGAGATAAGTGTGTGTGAAAGCCGTACTTCAACTAGCTTGTTGGGAACACAAAGTTTCTTTTCACTTGCAAACTCCATTCCAAACATATATATGGGGAGGTACAAGCTCCAACACGGTTTTACAGTGAAAACTGCAGGAACTACAAACCGGCACTAGGAAACAGACTGAGAAGGCAGAGAAAAAGTGTCTCCTACAACCCGTTCCCTTGGTGCTAGATGAACGAACGTCTCTCCACTTGATCAGTTCTGAGAGATAAGTGTGTGTGAAAGCCGTCCTTCACCTAGCTTGTTGGGAACACAAAGTTTCTTTTCAGTTGCAAACTCCATTCCATACATATATATGGGGAGGTACTAGCTCCAACTCGGTTTTACAGTGAAAAATGCAGGAACAACAAACCGGCACTAGGAAACAGACTGAGAAAGCAGAGAAAAAGTGTCTCCTGCAACCCGTTCCCTTGGTGCTAGATGAACGAACGTCTCTCCACTTGCTCAGTTCTGAGAGATAAGTGTGTGTGAAAGTCATCCTTCACTTAGCTTGTTGGGAACACAAAGTTTCTTTTCACTTGCAAACTCCATTCCATACATATATATGGGGATGTAGAAGCTCCAACACGGTTTTACTGTGAAAACTGCAGGAACTTCAAACCGGCACTAGGAAACAGACTGAGAAAGCAGAGAAAAAGTCTCTCCTGCAACCCGTTCCCTTGGTGCTAGATGAACGAACGTCTCTCCACTTGCTCAGTTCTGAGAGATAAGTGTGTGTGAAAGCCGTCCTTCACCTAGCTTGTTGGGAACACAAAGTTTCCTTTCAGTTGCAAACTCCATTCCATACATATATATGGGGAGGTACTAGCTCCAACTCGCTTTTACAGTGAAAACTGCAGGAACTTCAAACCGGCACTAGGAAACAGACTGAGAAAGCAGAGAAAAAGTGTCTCCTGCAACCCGTTCCCTTGGTGCTAGATGAACGAACGTCTCTCCACTTGCTCAGTTCTGAGAGAAAAATGTGTGTGAAAGCCGTCCTTCACCTAGCTTGTTGGGAACACAAAGTTTCTTTTCAGTTGTAAACTCCATTCCATACATAAATATGTGGAGGTACTAGCTCCAACTTCGTTTTACAGTGAAAACTGCAGGAACTTCAAACCGGCACTAGGAAACAGACTGAGAAAGCAGAGAAAAAGTGTCTCCTGGAACCCGTTCCCTTGGTGCTAGATGAACGAAAGTCTCTCCACTTGCTCAGTTCTGAGAGATAAGCGTGTGTGAAAGCCTTCCTTCACCTAGATTGTTGGGAACACAAAGTTTCTTTTCAGTTGCAAACTCCATTCCATACATATATATGGGGAGGTACTAGCTCCAACTAGGATTTACAGTGAAAAATGCAGGAACTTCAAACCGGCACTAGGAAACAGACTGAGAAAGCAGAGAAAAAGTGTCTCCTGCAACCCGTTCCCTTGGTGCTAGATGAACGAACGTCTCTCCACTTGCTCAGTTCTGAGAGATAAGTGTGTATGAAAGTCGACCTTCACCTTGCTTGTTGGGAACACAATGTTTTTTTTCAGTTGGCAACTCCATTCCATACATATATATGGGGAGGTACAAGCTCCAACACGGTTTTACAGTGAAAACTGCAGGAACTTCAAACCGGCACTAGGAAACAGACTGAGAAAGCAGAGAAAAAGTGACTCCTGCAACCCGTTCCCTTTGTGCTAGATGAACGAACTTCTCTCCACTTGCTCAGTTCTGAGAGATAAGTGTGTGTGAAAGCCGTCCTTCACCTAGCTTGTTGGGAACACAAAGTTTCTTTTCAGTTGCAAACTCCATTCCATACATATATATGGGGAGGTACTAGCTCCAACTCCGTTTTACAGTGAAAACTGCAGGAACTTCAAACCGGCACTCGGAAACAGACTGAGAAAGCAGAGAAAAAGTGTCTCCTGCAACCCGTTCCCTTGGTGCTAGATGAACGAACGTCTCTCCACTTGCTCAGTTATGAGAGATAAGTGTGTGTGAAAGCCGCCCTTCACCTAGCTTGTTGGGAACACAAAGTTTCTTTTCAGTTGAAAACTCCATTCCATACATATATATCAGGAGGTAGAAGCTCCAACACGGTTTTACAGTGAAAACTGCAGGAACGTCAAACCGGCACTAGGAAACAGACTGAGAAAGCAGAGAAAAAGTGTCTCCTGCAACCCGTTCCCTTGGTGCTAGATGAACGAAAGTCTCTCCACTTGCTCAGTTCTGAGAGATAAGTGTGTGTGAAAGCCGTCCTTCACCTAGCTTGTTGGGAACACAAAGTTTCTTTTCAATTGCAAACTCCATTCCATACATATATATGTGGAGGTACTAGCTCCAACTCCGTTTTACAGTGAAAACTGCAGGAACTTCAAACCGGCACTAGGAAACAGACTGAGAAAGCAGAGAAAAAGTGTCTCCTGGAACCCTTTCCCTTGGTGCTAGATGAACGAACGTCTCTCCACTTGCTCAGTTCTGAGAGATAAGTGTGTGTGAAAGCCGTCCTTCACCTAGCTTGTTGGGAACACAAAGTTTTTTTTCAGTTGGCAACTCCAATCCATACATATATATGGGGAGGTACAAGCTCCAACACGGTTTTACAATGAAAACTGCAGGAACTACAAACCGGCACTAGGAAACAGATGAGAAAGCAGAGAAAAAGTGTCTCCTGCAACCCGTTCCCTTGGTGCTAGATGAACGAACGTCTCTCCACTTGCTCAGTTCTGAGAGAAAAATGTGTGTGAAAGCCGTCCTTCACCTAGCTTGTTGGGAACACAAAGTTTCTTTTCAGTTGAAAATTCCATTCCATACATATATATGTGGAGGTACTAGCTCCAGCTCCGTTTTACAGTGAAAACTGCAGGAACTTCAAACCGGCACTAGGAAACAGACTGAGAAAGCAGAGAAAAAGTGTCTCCTGGAAACCGTTCCCTTGGTGCTAGATGAAAGAACGTCTCTCCACTTGCTCAGTTCTGAGAGATAAGTGTGTGTGAAAGCCGTCCTTCACCTAGCTTGTTGGGAACACAAAGTTTCCTTTCAGTTGCAAACTCCATTCCATACATATATATGGGGAGGTAGAAATTCCAACTCGGTTTTACAGTGAAAACTGCAGGAACTTCAAACCGGCACTAGGAAACAGACGGAGAAAGCAGAGAAAAAGTGTCTCCTGCAACCCGTTCCCTTGGTCCTAGATGAACGAACGTCTCTCCACTTGCTCAGTTCTGAGAGATAAGTGTGTGTGAAAGCCGTCCTTCACCTAACTTGTTGGGAACACAAAGTTTCTTTTCACTTGCAAACTCCATTCCATACATATATATGGGGAGGTACAAGCTCCAACACTGTTTTACAGTGAAAACTGCAGGAACTTCAAACCGGCACTAGGAAACAGACTGAGAAAACAGAGAAAAAGTGTCTCCTGCAAACCGTTCCCTTGGTGCTAGATGAACGAACGTCTCTCCACTTGATCAGTTCTGAGAGATAAGTGTGTGTGAAAGCCGTCCTTCACCTAGCTTCTTGGGAACACAAAGTTTCTTTTCAGTTGCAAACTCCATTCCATACATATATATGGGGAGGTAATAGCTCCAACTCCGTTTTACAGTGAAAACTGCAGGAAATTCAAACCGGCACTAGGAAACAGACTGAGAAAGCAGAGAAAAAGTGTCTCCTGCAACCCGTTCCCTTGGTGCTAGATGAACGAACGTCTCTCCACTTGCTCAGTTCTGAGAGATAAGTGTGTGTGAAAGCCGCCCTTCACCTAGCTTGTTGGGAACACAAAGTTTCTTTTCAGTTGCAAACTCCATTCCATACATATATATGGGGATGTAGAAGCTCCAACACGGTTTTACAGTGAAAACTGCAGGAACTTCAAACCGGCACTAGGAAACAGACTGAGAAAGCAGAGAAAAAGTCTCTCCTGCAACCCGTTCCCTTGGTGCTAGATGAACGAACGTCTCTCCACTTGCTCTGTTCTGAGAGATAAGTGTGTGTGAAAGCCGTCCTTCACCTAGCTTGTTGGGAACACAAAGTTTCCTTTCAGTTGCAAACTCCATTCCATACATATATATGGGGAGGTACTAGCTCCAACTCGCATTTACAGTGAAAACTGCAGGAACTTCAAACCGGCACTAGGAAACAGACTGAGAAAGCAGAGAAAAAGTGTCTCCTGCAACCCGTTCCCTTGGTGCTAGATGAACGAACGTCTCTCCACTTGCTCAGTTCTGAGAGAAAAATGTGTGTGAAAGCCGTCCTTCACCTAGCTTGTTGGGAACACAAAGTTTCTTTTCAGTTGTAAACTCCATTCCATACATATATATGTGGAGGTACTAGCTCCAACTTCGTTTTACAGTGAAAACTGCAGGAACTTCAAACCGGCACTAGGAAACAGACTGAGAAAGCAGAGAAAAAGTGTCTCCTGGAACCCGTTCCCTTGGTGCTAGAAGAACGAAAGTCTCTCCACTTGCTCAGTTCTGAGAGATAAGTGTGTGTGAAAGCCGTCCTTCACCTAGCTTGTTGGGAACACAAAGTTTCTTTTCAGTTGCAAACTCCATTCCATACATATATATGGGGGGGTAGAAGCTCCAAAACGGTTTTACAGTGAAAACTGCAGGAACTTCAAACCGGCACTAGGAAACAGACTGAGAAAGCAGAGAAAATGTGTCTCCTGCAACCCGTTCCCTTGGTGCTAGATGAACGAACGTCTCTCCACTTGCTCAGTTCTGGGAGATAATTGTGTGTGAAAGCCGTCCTTCACCTAGCTTGTTGGGAACACAAAGTTTCTTTTCAGTTGCAAACTCCATTCCATACATATATATGGGGAGGTACTAACTCCAACTCGGTTTTACAGTGAAAACTGCAGGAACTTCAAACCGGCACTAGGAAACATACTGAGAAATCAGAGAAAAGTGTCTCCTGCAACCCGTTCCCTTGGTGCTAGATGAACGAACGTCTCTCCACTTGCTCAGTTCTGAGAGATAAGTGTGTGTGAAAGCCGTCCTTCACCTAGCTTGTTGGGAACACAATGTTTATTTTTAGTTCCAAACTCCATTCCATACATATATATGGGAAGGTACTAGCTCCAACTCCGTTTTACAGTGAAAACTGCAGGAACTTCAAACCGGCACTCGGAAACAGACTGAGAAAGCAGAGAAAAAGTGTCTCCTGGAACCCGTTCCCTTGGTGCTAGATGAACGAACGTCTCTCCACTTGCTCAGTTCTGAGAGAGAAGTGTGTGTGAAAGCCGTCCTTCACCTAGCTTGTTGGGAACACAAAGTTTCTTTTCAGTTGCAAACTCCATTCCATACATATATATGGGGAGGTAGAAGTTCCAACACGGTTTTACAGTGAAAACTGCAGGAACTTCAAACCGGCACTAGGAAACAGACTGAGAAAGCAGAGAAAAATTGTCCCTGCAACCCGTTCCCTTGGTGCTAGATGAACGAACGTCTCTCCACTTGCTCAGTTCTGGGAGATAATTGTGTGTGAAAGCCGTCCTTCACCTAGCTTGTTGGGAACACAAAGTTTCTTTTCAGTTGCAAACTCCATTCCATACATATATATGGGGAGGTACTAGCTCCAACTCGGTTTTACAGTGAAAACTGCAGGAACTTCAAACCGGCACTAGGAAACAAACTGAGAAAGCTGAGAAAAAGTGTCTCCTGCAACCCGTTCCCTTGGTGCTAGATGAAGGAACGTCTCTCCACTTGCTCAGTTCTGAGAGATAAGTGTGTGTGAAAGCCGTCCTTCACCTAGCTTGTTGGGAACACAAAGTTTCTTTTCAGTTCCAAACTCCATTCCATACATATATATGGGGAGGTACTAGCTCCAACTCCGTTTTACAGTGAAAACTGCAGGAACTTCAAAACGGCACTCGGAAACAGACTGAGAAAGCAGAGAAAAAGTGTCTCCTGGAACCCGTTCCCTTGGTGCTAGATGAAGGAACGTCTCTCCACTTGCTCAGTTCTGAGAGATAAGTGTGTGTGAAAGCCGTCCTTCACCTAGCTTGTTGGGAACACAAAGTTTCTTTTCGGTTGCAAACTCCATTCCATACATATATATGGGGAGGTAGAAGCTCCAACACGGTTTTACAGTGAAAACTGCAGGAACTTTAAACCAGCACTAGGAAACAGACTGAGAAGGCAGAGAAAAAGTGTCTCCTGCAACCCTTTCCCTTGGTGCTAGATGAACGAAGGTCTCTCCACTTGCTCAGTTTTGAGAGATAAGTGTGTGTGAAAGCCGTCCTTCACCTAGCTTGTTGGGAACACAAAGTTTCCTTTAAGTTGCAAACTCCATTCCATACATATATATAGGGGAGGTACAAGCTCCAACTCCGTTTTACAGTGAAAACTGCAGGAACTTCAAACCGGCACTAGGAAACAGACTGAGAAAGCAGAGAAAAAGTGTCTCCTGGAATCCGTTCCCTTGGTGCTAGATGAACGAACGTCTCTCCACTTGCTCAGTTCTGAGAGATAAGTGTGTGTGTAAGCCGTCCTTCACCTAGCTTGTTGGGAACACAAAGTTTTTTTTCAGTTGGCAACTCCATTCAATACATATATATGGGGAGGTAGAAGTTCAAAATCGGTTTTACAGTGAAAACTGCAGGAACTTCAAACCGGCACTAGGAAACAGACGGAGAAAGGAGAGAAAAAGTGTCTCCTGCAACCCGTTCCCTTGGTGCTAGATGAACGAACGTCTCTCCACTTGATCAGTTCTGAGAGATAAGTGTGTGTGAAAGCCGTCCTTCACCTAGCTTGTTGGGAACACAAAGTTATTTTTCAGTTGGCAACTTCATTCAATACATATATATGGGGAGGTAGAAGTTCCAACTCGGTTTTACAGTGAAAACTGCAGGAACTTCAAACCGGCACTAGGAAACAGACTGAGAAAGCAGAGAAAAAGTCTCTCCTGCAACCCGTTCCCTTGGTGCTAGATGAACGAACGTCTCTCCACTTGCTCAGTTCTGAGAGATAAGTGTGTGTGAAAGCCGTCCTTCACCTAGCTTGTTGGGACACAAAGTTTCTTTTCAGTTGCAAACTCCATTCCATACATATATATGGGGAGGTACTAGCTCCAACTCGGTTTTACAGTGAAAACTGCAGGAACATCAAACCGGCACTAGGAAACAGACTGAGAAAGCAGAGAAAAAGTGTCTCCTGCAAACCGTTCCCTTGGTGCTAGATGAACGAACGTCTCTCCACTTGCTCAGTTCTGAGAGATAAGTGTGTGTGAAAGCCGTCCTTCACCTAGCTTGTTGGGAACACAAAGTTTCTTTTCAGTTGAAAACTCCATTCCATACATATATATGGGGAGGTACTAGCTTCAACTCGGTTTTACAGTGAAAACTGCAGGAACTTCAAACCGGCACTAGGAAACAGACTGAGAAAGCAGAGAAAAAGTGTCTCCTGCAAACCGTTCCCTTGGTGCTTGATGAACGAACGTCTCTCCACTTGCTCAGTTCTGAGAGATAAGTGTGTGTGAAAGCTGCCCTTCACCTAGCTTGTTGGGAACACAAAGTTTCTTTTCAGTTGAAAACTCCATTCCATACATATATATGGGGAGGTACTAGCTCCAACTCAGTTTTACAGTGAAAAATGCAGGAACTTCAAACCGGCACTAGGAAACAGACTGAGAAAGCAGAGAAAAATTGTCTCCTGCAAGCCGTTCCCTTGGTGCTAGATGAACGAACGTCTCTCCACTTGCTCAGTTCTGAGAGATAAGTGTGTGTGAAAGCCGTCCTTCACCTAGCTTGTTGGGAACACAAAGTTTCTTTTCAGTTGCAAACTCCATTCCATACATATATATGGGGAGGTAGAAGTTCCAACACGGTTTTACAGTGAAAACTGCAGGAACTTCAAACCGGCACTAGGAAACAGACTGAGAAAGCAGAGAAAAATTGTCCCTGCAACCCGTTCCCTTGGTGCTAGATGAACGAACGTCTCTCCACTTGCTCAGTTCTGGGAGATAATTGTGTGTGAAAGCCGTCCTTCACCTAGCTTGTTGGGAACACAAAGTTTCTTTTCAGTTGCAAACTCCATTCCATACATATATATGGGGAGGTACTAGCTCCAACTCGGTTTTACAGTGAAAACTGCAGGAACTTCAAACCGGCACTAGGAAACAAACTGAGAAAGCTGAGAAAAAGTGTCTCCTGCAACCCGTTCCCTTGGTGCTAGATGAAGGAACGTCTCTCCACTTGCTCAGTTCTGAGAGATAAGTGTGTGTGAAAGCCGTCCTTCACCTAGCTTGTTGGGAACACAAAGTTTCTTTTCAGTTCCAAACTCCATTCCATACATATATATGGGGAGGTACTAGCTCCAACTCCGTTTTACAGTGAAAACTGCAGGAACTTCAAAACGGCACTCGGAAACAGACTGAGAAAGCAGAGAAAAAGTGTCTCCTGGAACCCGTTCCCTTGGTGCTAGATGAAGGAACGTCTCTCCACTTGCTCAGTTCTGAGAGATAAGTGTGTGTGAAAGCCGTCCTTCACCTAGCTTGTTGGGAACACAAAGTTTCTTTTCGGTTGCAAACTCCATTCCATACATATATATGGGGAGGTAGAAGCTCCAACACGGTTTTACAGTGAAAACTGCAGGAACTTTAAACCAGCACTAGGAAACAGACTGAGAAGGCAGAGAAAAAGTGTCTCCTGCAACCCTTTCCCTTGGTGCTAGATGAACGAAGGTCTCTCCACTTGCTCAGTTTTGAGAGATAAGTGTGTGTGAAAGCCGTCCTTCACCTAGCTTGTTGGGAACACAAAGTTTCCTTTAAGTTGCAAACTCCATTCCATACATATATATAGGGGAGGTACAAGCTCCAACTCCGTTTTACAGTGAAAACTGCAGGAACTTCAAACCGGCACTAGGAAACAGACTGAGAAAGCAGAGAAAAAGTGTCTCCTGGAACCCTTTCCCTTGGTGCTAGATGAACGAACGTCTCTCCACTTGCTCAGTTCTGAGAGATAAGTGTGTGTGAAAGCCGTCCTTCACCTAGCTTGTTGGGAACACAAAGTTTTTTTTCAGTTGGCAACTCCAATCCATACATATATATGGGGAGGTACAAGCTCCAACACGGTTTTACAATGAAAACTGCAGGAACTACAAACCGGCACTAGGAAACAGATGAGAAAGCAGAGAAAAAGTGTCTCCTGCAACCCGTTCCCTTGGTGCTAGATGAACGAACGTCTCTCCACTTGCTCAGTTCTGAGAGAAAAATGTGTGTGAAAGCCGTCCTTCACCTAGCTTGTTGGGAACACAAAGTTTCTTTTCAGTTGAAAACTCCATTCCATACATATATATGTGGAGGTACTAGCTCCAGCTCCGTTTTACAGTGAAAACTGCAGGAACTTCAAACCGGCACTAGGAAACAGACTGAGAAAGCAGAGAAAAAGTGTCTCCTGGAAACCGTTCCCTTGGTGCTAGATGAAAGAACGTCTCTCCACTTGCTCAGTTCTGAGAGATAAGTGTGTGTGAAAGCCGTCCTTCACCTAGCTTGTTGGGAACACAAAGTTTCCTTTCAGTTGCAAACTCCATTCCATACATATATATGGGGAGGTAGAAATTCCAACTCGGTTTTACAGTGAAAACTGCAGGAACTTCAAACCGGCACTAGGAAACAGACGGAGAAAGCAGAGAAAAAGTGTCTCCTGCAACCCGTTCCCTTGGTCCTAGATGAACGAACGTCTCTCCACTTGCTCAGTTCTGAGAGATAAGTGTGTGTGAAAGCCGTCCTTCACCTAACTTGTTGGGAACACAAAGTTTCTTTTCACTTGCAAACTCCATTCCATACATATATATGGGGAGGTACAAGCTCCAACACTGTTTTACAGTGAAAACTGCAGGAACTTCAAACCGGCACTAGGAAACAGACTGAGAAAACAGAGAAAAAGTGTCTCCTGCAAACCGTTCCCTTGGTGCTAGATGAACGAACGTCTCTCCACTTGATCAGTTCTGAGAGATAAGTGTGTGTGAAAGCCGTCCTTCACCTAGCTTCTTGGGAACACAAAGTTTCTTTTCAGTTGCAAACTCCATTCCATACATATATATGGGGAGGTACTAGCTCCAACTCGGTTTTACAGTGAAAACTGCAGGAACTTCAAACCGGCACTAGGAAACAAACTGAGAAAGCTGAGAAAAAGTGTCTCCTGCAACCCGTTCCCTTGGTGCTAGATGAAGGAACGTCTCTCCACTTGCTCAGTTCTGAGAGATAAGTGTGTGTGAAAGCCGTCCTTCACCTAGCTTGTTGGGAACACAAAGTTTCTTTTCAGTTCCAAACTCCATTCCATACATATATATGGGGAGGTACTAGCTCCAACTCCGTTTTACAGTGAAAACTGCAGGAACTTCAAAACGGCACTCGGAAACAGACTGAGAAAGCAGAGAAAAAGTGTCTCCTGGAACCCGTTCCCTTGGTGCTAGATGAAGGAACGTCTCTCCACTTGCTCAGTTCTGAGAGATAAGTGTGTGTGAAAGCCGTCCTTCACCTAGCTTGTTGGGAACACAAAGTTTCTTTTCGGTTGCAAACTCCATTCCATACATATATATGGGGAGGTAGAAGCTCCAACACGGTTTTACAGTGAAAACTGCAGGAACTTTAAACCAGCACTAGGAAACAGACTGAGAAGGCAGAGAAAAAGTGTCTCCTGCAACCCTTTCCCTTGGTGCTAGATGAACGAAGGTCTCTCCACTTGCTCAGTTTTGAGAGATAAGTGTGTGTGAAAGCCGTCCTTCACCTAGCTTGTTGGGAACACAAAGTTTCCTTTAAGTTGCAAACTCCATTCCATACATATATATAGGGGAGGTACAAGCTCCAACTCCGTTTTACAGTGAAAACTGCAGGAACTTCAAACCGGCACTAGGAAACAGACTGAGAAAGCAGAGAAAAAGTGTCTCCTGGAATCCGTTCCCTTGGTGCTAGATGAACGAACGTCTCTCCACTTGCTCAGTTCTGAGAGATAAGTGTGTGTGTAAGCCGTCCTTCACCTAGCTTGTTGGGAACACAAAGTTTTTTTTCAGTTGGCAACTCCATTCAATACATATATATGGGGAGGTAGAAGTTCAAAATCGGTTTTACAGTGAAAACTGCAGGAACTTCAAACCGGCACTAGGAAACAGACGGAGAAAGGAGAGAAAAAGTGTCTCCTGCAACCCGTTCCCTTGGTGCTAGATGAACGAACGTCTCTCCACTTGATCAGTTCTGAGAGATAAGTGTGTGTGAAAGCCGTCCTTCACCTAGCTTGTTGGGAACACAAAGTTATTTTTCAGTTGGCAACTTCATTCAATACATATATATGGGGAGGTAGAAGTTCCAACTCGGTTTTACAGTGAAAACTGCAGGAACTTCAAACCGGCACTAGGAAACAGACTGAGAAAGCAGAGAAAAAGTCTCTCCTGCAACCCGTTCCCTTGGTGCTAGATGAACGAACGTCTCTCCACTTGCTCAGTTCTGAGAGATAAGTGTGTGTGAAAGCCGTCCTTCACCTAGCTTGTTGGGACACAAAGTTTCTTTTCAGTTGCAAACTCCATTCCATACATATATATGGGGAGGTACTAGCTCCAACTCGGTTTTACAGTGAAAACTGCAGGAACATCAAACCGGCACTAGGAAACAGACTGAGAAAGCAGAGAAAAAGTGTCTCCTGCAAACCGTTCCCTTGGTGCTAGATGAACGAACGTCTCTCCACTTGCTCAGTTCTGAGAGATAAGTGTGTGTGAAAGCCGTCCTTCACCTAGCTTGTTGGGAACACACAGTTTCTTTTCAGTTGAAAACTCCATTCCATACATATATATGGGGAGGTACTAGCTTCAACTCGGTTTTACAGTGAAAACTGCAGGAACTTCAAACCGGCACTAGGAAACAGACTGAGAAAGCAGAGAAAAAGTGTCTCCTGCAAACCGTTCCCTTGGTGCTAGATGAACGAACGTCTCTCCACTTGCTCAGTTCTGAGAGATAAGTGTGTGTGAAAGCTGCCCTTCACCTAGCTTGTTAGGAACACAAAGTTTCTTTTCAGTTGAAAACTCCATTCCATACATATATATGGGGAGGTACTAGCTCCAACTCAGTTTTACAGTGAAAAATGCAGGAACTTCAAACCGGCACTAGGAAACAGACTGAGAAAGCAGAGAAAAATTGTCTCCTGCAAGCCGTTCCCTTGGTGCTAGATGAACGAACGTCTCTCCACTTGCTCAGTTCTGAGAGATAAGTGTGTGTGAAAGCCGTCCTTCACCTAGCTTGTTGGGAACACAAAGTTTCTTTTCAGTTGCAAACTCCATTCCATACATATATATGGGGAGGTAGAAGTTCCAACACGGTTTTACAGTGAAAACTGCAGGAACTTCAAACCGGCACTAGGAAACAGACTGAGAAAGCAGAGAAAAATTGTCCCTGCAACCCGTTCCCTTGGTGCTAGATGAACGAACGTCTCTCCACTTGCTCAGTTCTGGGAGATAATTGTGTGTGAAAGCCGTCCTTCACCTAGCTTGTTGGGAACACAAAGTTTCTTTTCAGTTGCAAACTCCATTCCATACATATATATGGGGAGGTACTAGCTCCAACTCGGTTTTACAGTGAAAACTGCAGGAACTTCAAACCGGCACTAGGAAACAAACTGAGAAAGCTGAGAAAAAGTGTCTCCTGCAACCCGTTCCCTTGGTGCTAGATGAAGGAACGTCTCTCCACTTGCTCAGTTCTGAGAGATAAGTGTGTGTGAAAGCCGTCCTTCACCTAGCTTGTTGGGAACACAAAGTTTCTTTTCAGTTCCAAACTCCATTCCATACATATATATGGGGAGGTACTAGCTCCAACTCCGTTTTACAGTGAAAACTGCAGGAACTTCAAAACGGCACTCGGAAACAGACTGAGAAAGCAGAGAAAAAGTGTCTCCTGGAACCCGTTCCCTTGGTGCTAGATGAAGGAACGTCTCTCCACTTGCTCAGTTCTGAGAGATAAGTGTGTGTGAAAGCCGTCCTTCACCTAGCTTGTTGGGAACACAAAGTTTCTTTTCGGTTGCAAACTCCATTCCATACATATATATGGGGAGGTAGAAGCTCCAACACGGTTTTACAGTGAAAACTGCAGGAACTTTAAACCAGCACTAGGAAACAGACTGAGAAGGCAGAGAAAAAGTGTCTCCTGCAACCCTTTCCCTTGGTGCTAGATGAACGAAGGTCTCTCCACTTGCTCAGTTTTGAGAGATAAGTGTGTGTGAAAGCCGTCCTTCACCTAGCTTGTTGGGAACACAAAGTTTCCTTTAAGTTGCAAACTCCATTCCATACATATATATAGGGGAGGTACAAGCTCCAACTCCGTTTTACAGTGAAAACTGCAGGAACTTCAAACCGGCACTAGGAAACAGACTGAGAAAGCAGAGAAAAAGTGTCTCCTGGAACCCTTTCCCTTGGTGCTAGATGAACGAACGTCTCTCCACTTGCTCAGTTCTGAGAGATAAGTGTGTGTGAAAGCCGTCCTTCACCTAGCTTGTTGGGAACACAAAGTTTTTTTTCAGTTGGCAACTCCAATCCATACATATATATGGGGAGGTACAAGCTCCAACACGGTTTTACAATGAAAACTGCAGGAACTACAAACCGGCACTAGGAAACAGATGAGAAAGCAGAGAAAAAGTGTCTCCTGCAACCCGTTCCCTTGGTGCTAGATGAACGAACGTCTCTCCACTTGCTCAGTTCTGAGAGAAAAATGTGTGTGAAAGCCGTCCTTCACCTAGCTTGTTGGGAACACAAAGTTTCTTTTCAGTTGAAAACTCCATTCCATACATATATATGTGGAGGTACTAGCTCCAGCTCCGTTTTACAGTGAAAACTGCAGGAACTTCAAACCGGCACTAGGAAACAGACTGAGAAAGCAGAGAAAAAGTGTCTCCTGGAAACCGTTCCCTTGGTGCTAGATGAAAGAACGTCTCTCCACTTGCTCAGTTCTGAGAGATAAGTGTGTGTGAAAGCCGTCCTTCACCTAGCTTGTTGGGAACACAAAGTTTCCTTTCAGTTGCAAACTCCATTCCATACATATATATGGGGAGGTAGAAATTCCAACTCGGTTTTACAGTGAAAACTGCAGGAACTTCAAACCGGCACTAGGAAACAGACGGAGAAAGCAGAGAAAAAGTGTCTCCTGCAACCCGTTCCCTTGGTCCTAGATGAACGAACGTCTCTCCACTTGCTCAGTTCTGAGAGATAAGTGTGTGTGAAAGCCGTCCTTCACCTAACTTGTTGGGAACACAAAGTTTCTTTTCACTTGCAAACTCCATTCCATACATATATATGGGGAGGTACAAGCTCCAACACTGTTTTACAGTGAAAACTGCAGGAACTTCAAACCGGCACTAGGAAACAGACTGAGAAAACAGAGAAAAAGTGTCTCCTGCAAACCGTTCCCTTGGTGCTAGATGAACGAACGTCTCTCCACTTGATCAGTTCTGAGAGATAAGTGTGTGTGAAAGCCGTCCTTCACCTAGCTTCTTGGGAACACAAAGTTTCTTTTCAGTTGCAAACTCCATTCCATACATATATATGGGGAGGTAATAGCTCCAACTCCGTTTTACAGTGAAAACTGCAGGAAATTCAAACCGGCACTAGGAAACAGACTGAGAAAGCAGAGAAAAAGTGTCTCCTGCAACCCGTTCCCTTGGTGCTAGATGAACGAACGTCTCTCCACTTGCTCAGTTCTGAGAGATAAGTGTGTGTGAAAGCCGCCCTTCACCTAGCTTGTTGGGAACACAAAGTTTCTTTTCAGTTGCAAACTCCATTCCATACATATATATGGGGATGTAGAAGCTCCAACACGGTTTTACAGTGAAAACTGCAGGAACTTCAAACCGGCACTAGGAAACAGACTGAGAAAGCAGAGAAAAAGTCTCTCCTGCAACCCGTTCCCTTGGTGCTAGATGAACGAACGTCTCTCCACTTGCTCAGTTCTGAGAGATAAGTGTGTGTGAAAGCCGTCCTTCACCTAGCTTGTTGGGAACACAAAGTTTCCTTTCAGTTGCAAACTCCATTCCATACATATATATGGGGAGGTACTAGCTCCAACTCGCATTTACAGTGAAAACTGCAGGAACTTCAAACCGGCACTAGGAAACAGACTGAGAAAGCAGAGAAAAAGTGTCTCCTGCAACCCGTTCCCTTGGTGCTAGATGAACGAACGTCTCTCCACTTGCTCAGTTCTGAGAGAAAAATGTGTGTGAAAGCCGTCCTTCACCTAGCTTGTTGGGAACACAAAGTTTCTTTTCAGTTGTAAACTCCATTCCATACATATATATGTGGAGGTACTAGCTCCAACTTCGTTTTACAGTGAAAACTGCAGGAACTTCAAACCGGCACTAGGAAACAGACTGAGAAAGCAGAGAAAAAGTGTCTCCTGGAACCCGTTCCCTTGGTGCTAGAAGAACGAAAGTCTCTCCACTTGCTCAGTTCTGAGAGATAAGTGTGTGTGAAAGCCGTCCTTCACCTAGCTTGTTGGGAACACAAAGTTTCTTTTCAGTTGCAAACTCCATTCCATACATATATATGGGGGGGTAGAAGCTCCAAAACGGTTTTACAGTGAAAACTGCAGGAACTTCAAACCGGCACTAGGAAACAGACTGAGAAAGCAGAGAAAAAGTGTCTCCTGCAACCCGTTCCCTTGGTGCTAGATGAACGAACGTCTCTCCACTTGCTCAGTTCTGGGAGATAATTGTGTGTGAAAGCCGTCCTTCACCTAGCTTGTTGGGAACACAAAGTTTCTTTTCAGTTGCAAACTCCATTCCATACATATATATGGGGAGGTACTAACTCCAACTCGGTTTTACAGTGAAAACTGCAGGAACTTCAAACCGGCACTAGGAAACATACTGAGAAATCAGAGAAAAGTGTCTCCTGCAACCCGTTCCCTTGGTGCTAGATGAACGAACGTCTCTCCACTTGCTCAGTTCTGAGAGATAAGTGTGTGTGAAAGCCGTCCTTCACCTAGCTTGTTGGGAACACAATGTTTATTTTTAGTTCCAAACTCCATTCCATACATATATATGGGAAGGTACTAGCTCCAACTCCGTTTTACAGTGAAAACTGCAGGAACTTCAAACCGGCACTCGGAAACAGACTGAGAAAGCAGAGAAAAAGTGTCTCCTGGAACCCGTTCCCTTGGTGCTAGATGAACGAACGTCTCTCCACTTGCTCAGTTCTGAGAGAGAAGTGTGTGTGAAAGCCGTCCTTCACCTAGCTTGTTGGGAACACAAAGTTTCTTTTCAGTTGCAAACTCCATTCCATACATATATATGGGGAGGTAGAAGTTCCAACACGGTTTTACAGTGAAAACTGCAGGAACTTCAAACCGGCACTAGGAAACAGACTGAGAAAGCAGAGAAAAATTGTCCCTGCAACCCGTTCCCTTGGTGCTAGATGAACGAACGTCTCTCCACTTGCTCAGTTCTGGGAGATAATTGTGTGTGAAAGCCGTCCTTCACCTAGCTTGTTGGGAACACAAAGTTTCTTTTCAGTTGCAAACTCCATTCCATACATATATATGGGGAGGTACTAGCTCCAACTCGGTTTTACAGTGAAAACTGCAGGAACTTCAAACCGGCACTAGGAAACAAACTGAGAAAGCTGAGAAAAAGTGTCTCCTGCAACCCGTTCCCTTGGTGCTAGATGAAGGAACGTCTCTCCACTTGCTCAGTTCTGAGAGATAAGTGTGTGTGAAAGCCGTCCTTCACCTAGCTTGTTGGGAACACAAAGTTTCTTTTCAGTTCCAAACTCCATTCCATACATATATATGGGGAGGTACTAGCTCCAACTCCGTTTTACAGTGAAAACTGCAGGAACTTCAAAACGGCACTCGGAAACAGACTGAGAAAGCAGAGAAAAAGTGTCTCCTGGAACCCGTTCCCTTGGTGCTAGATGAAGGAACGTCTCTCCACTTGCTCAGTTCTGAGAGATAAGTGTGTGTGAAAGCCGTCCTTCACCTAGCTTGTTGGGAACACAAAGTTTCTTTTCGGTTGCAAACTCCATTCCATACATATATATGGGGAGGTAGAAGCTCCAACACGGTTTTACAGTGAAAACTGCAGGAACTTTAAACCAGCACTAGGAAACAGACTGAGAAGGCAGAGAAAAAGTGTCTCCTGCAACCCTTTCCCTTGGTGCTAGATGAACGAAGGTCTCTCCACTTGCTCAGTTTTGAGAGATAAGTGTGTGTGAAAGCCGTCCTTCACCTAGCTTGTTGGGAACACAAAGTTTCCTTTAAGTTGCAAACTCCATTCCATACATATATATAGGGGAGGTACAAGCTCCAACTCCGTTTTACAGTGAAAACTGCAGGAACTTCAAACCGGCACTAGGAAACAGACTGAGAAAGCAGAGAAAAAGTGTCTCCTGGAATCCGTTCCCTTGGTGCTAGATGAACGAACGTCTCTCCACTTGCTCAGTTCTGAGAGATAAGTGTGTGTGTAAGCCGTCCTTCACCTAGCTTGTTGGGAACACAAAGTTTTTTTTCAGTTGGCAACTCCATTCAATACATATATATGGGGAGGTAGAAGTTCAAAATCGGTTTTACAGTGAAAACTGCAGGAACTTCAAACCGGCACTAGGAAACAGACGGAGAAAGGAGAGAAAAAGTGTCTCCTGCAACCCGTTCCCTTGGTGCTAGATGAACGAACGTCTCTCCACTTGATCAGTTCTGAGAGATAAGTGTGTGTGAAAGCCGTCCTTCACCTAGCTTGTTGGGAACACAAAGTTATTTTTCAGTTGGCAACTTCATTCAATACATATATATGGGGAGGTAGAAGTTCCAACTCGGTTTTACAGTGAAAACTGCAGGAACTTCAAACCGGCACTAGGAAACAGACTGAGAAAGCAGAGAAAAAGTCTCTCCTGCAACCCGTTCCCTTGGTGCTAGATGAACGAACGTCTCTCCACTTGCTCAGTTCTGAGAGATAAGTGTGTGTGAAAGCCGTCCTTCACCTAGCTTGTTGGGACACAAAGTTTCTTTTCAGTTGCAAACTCCATTCCATACATATATATGGGGAGGTACTAGCTCCAACTCGGTTTTACAGTGAAAACTGCAGGAACATCAAACCGGCACTAGGAAACAGACTGAGAAAGCAGAGAAAAAGTGTCTCCTGCAAACCGTTCCCTTGGTGCTAGATGAACGAACGTCTCTCCACTTGCTCAGTTCTGAGAGATAAGTGTGTGTGAAAGCCGTCCTTCACCTAGCTTGTTGGGAACACAAAGTTTCTTTTCAGTTGAAAACTCCATTCCATACATATATATGGGGAGGTACTAGCTTCAACTCGGTTTTACAGTGAAAACTGCAGGAACTTCAAACCGGCACTAGGAAACAGACTGAGAAAGCAGAGAAAAAGTGTCTCCTGCAAACCGTTCCCTTGGTGCTAGATGAACGAACGTCTCTCCACTTGCTCAGTTCTGAGAGATAAGTGTGTGTGAAAGCTGCCCTTCACCTAGCTTGTTGGGAACACAAAGTTTCTTTTCAGTTGAAAACTCCATTCCATACATATATATGGGGAGGTACTAGCTCCAACTCAGTTTTACAGTGAAAAATGCAGGAACTTCAAACCGGCACTAGGAAACAGACTGAGAAAGCAGAGAAAAATTGTCTCCTGCAAGCCGTTCCCTTGGTGCTAGATGAACGAACGTCTCTCCACTTGCTCAGTTCTGAGAGATAAGTGTGTGTGAAAGCCGTCCTTCACCTAGCTTGTTGGGAACACAAAGTTTCTTTTCAGTTGCAAACTCCATTCCATACATATATATGGGGAGGTAGAAGTTCCAACACGGTTTTACAGTGAAAACTGCAGGAACTTCAAACCGGCACTAGGAAACAGACTGAGAAAGCAGAGAAAAATTGTCCCTGCAACCCGTTCCCTTGGTGCTAGATGAACGAACGTCTCTCCACTTGCTCAGTTCTGGGAGATAATTGTGTGTGAAAGCCGTCCTTCACCTAGCTTGTTGGGAACACAAAGTTTCTTTTCAGTTGCAAACTCCATTCCATACATATATATGGGGAGGTACTAGCTCCAACTCGGTTTTACAGTGAAAACTGCAGGAACTTCAAACCGGCACTAGGAAACAAACTGAGAAAGCTGAGAAAAAGTGTCTCCTGCAACCCGTTCCCTTGGTGCTAGATGAAGGAACGTCTCTCCACTTGCTCAGTTCTGAGAGATAAGTGTGTGTGAAAGCCGTCCTTCACCTAGCTTGTTGGGAACACAAAGTTTCTTTTCAGTTCCAAACTCCATTCCATACATATATATGGGGAGGTACTAGCTCCAACTCCGTTTTACAGTGAAAACTGCAGGAACTTCAAAACGGCACTCGGAAACAGACTGAGAAAGCAGAGAAAAAGTGTCTCCTGGAACCCGTTCCCTTGGTGCTAGATGAAGGAACGTCTCTCCACTTGCTCAGTTCTGAGAGATAAGTGTGTGTGAAAGCCGTCCTTCACCTAGCTTGTTGGGAACACAAAGTTTCTTTTCGGTTGCAAACTCCATTCCATACATATATATGGGGAGGTAGAAGCTCCAACACGGTTTTACAGTGAAAACTGCAGGAACTTTAAACCAGCACTAGGAAACAGACTGAGAAGGCAGAGAAAAAGTGTCTCCTGCAACCCTTTCCCTTGGTGCTAGATGAACGAAGGTCTCTCCACTTGCTCAGTTTTGAGAGATAAGTGTGTGTGAAAGCCGTCCTTCACCTAGCTTGTTGGGAACACAAAGTTTCCTTTAAGTTGCAAACTCCATTCCATACATATATATAGGGGAGGTACAAGCTCCAACTCCGTTTTACAGTGAAAACTGCAGGAACTTCAAACCGGCACTAGGAAACAGACTGAGAAAGCAGAGAAAAAGTGTCTCCTGGAATCCGTTCCCTTGGTGCTAGATGAACGAACGTCTCTCCACTTGCTCAGTTCTGAGAGATAAGTGTGTGTGTAAGCCGTCCTTCACCTAGCTTGTTGGGAACACAAAGTTTTTTTTCAGTTGGCAACTCCATTCAATACATATATATGGGGAGGTAGAAGTTCAAAATCGGTTTTACAGTGAAAACTGCAGGAACTTCAAACCGGCACTAGGAAACAGACGGAGAAAGGAGAGAAAAAGTGTCTCCTGCAACCCGTTCCCTTGGTGCTAGATGAACGAACGTCTCTCCACTTGATCAGTTCTGAGAGATAAGTGTGTGTGAAAGCCGTCCTTCACCTAGCTTGTTGGGAACACAAAGTTATTTTTCAGTTGGCAACTTCATTCAATACATATATATGGGGAGGTAGAAGTTCCAACTCGGTTTTACAGTGAAAACTGCAGGAACTTCAAACCGGCACTAGGAAACAGACGGAGAAAGCAGAGAAAAATTGTCTCCTGCAACCCGTTCCCTTGGTGCTAGATGAACGAACGTCTCTCCACTTGCTCAGTTCTGAGAGATAAGTGTGTGTGAAAGCCGTCCTTCACCTAGCTTGTTGGGAACACAAAGTTTCTTTTCAGTTGCAAACTCCAATCCATACATATATATGGGGAGGTAGAAGCTCCAACACGGTTTTACAGTGAAAACTGCAGGAACTACAAACCGGCACTAGGAAACAGACAGAGAAAGCAGAAAAAAGTGTCTCCTGCAACCCGTTCCCTTGGTGCTAGATGAACGAACGTCTCTCCACTTGCTCAGATCTGAGAGATAATTGTGTGTGAAAGGCGTCCTTCACCTAGCTTGTTGGGAACACAAAGTTTCTTTTCAGTTGCAAACTCCATTCCATACATATATATGGGGAGGTACTAGCTCCAACTCGGTTTTACAGTGAAAACTGCAGGAACTTCATACCGGCACTAGGAAACAAACTGAGAAAGCAGAGAAAAAGTGTCTCCTGCAATGCGTTCCCTTGGTGCTAGATGAACGAATGTCACTCCACTTGCTCAGTTCTGAGAGATAAGTGTGTGTGAAAGCCGTCCTTCACCTAGCTTGTTGGGAACACAAAGTTTCTTTTCAGTTGCAAACTCCATTCCATACATATATATGGGGAGGTAGAAGCTCCAACACGGTTTTACAGTGAAAACTGCAGGAACTTCAAACCGGCACTAGGAAACAGACTGAGAAAGCAGAGAAAAAGTGTCTCCTGCAACCCGTTCCCTTGGTGCTAGATGAACGAACGTCTCTCCACTTGCTCAGTTCTGAGAGATAATTGTGTGTGAAAGCCGTCCTTCACATAGCTTGTTGGGAACACAAAGTTTCTTTTCAGTTGCAAACTCCATTCCATACATATATATGGGGAGGTACTAGCTCCAACTCAGTTTTACAGTGAAAACTGCAGGAACTTCAAACCGGCACTAGGAAACAAACAGAGAAACAGAGAAAAAGTGTCTCCTGCAACCCGTTCCCTTGGTGCTAGATGAACGAACGTCTCTCCACTTGCTCAGTTCTTAGAGATAAGTGTGTGTGAAAGCCGTCCTTCACCTAGCTTGTTGGGAACACAAAGTTTCTTTTCAGTTGCAAACTCCATTCCATACATATATATGGGGAGGTACTAGCTCCAACTCCGTTTTACAGTGAAAACTGCAGGAACTTCAAACCGGCACTCGGAAACAGACTGAGAAAGCAAAGAAAAAGTGTCTCCTGGAACCCGTTCCCTTGGTGCTAGATGAACGAACGTCTCTCCACTTGCTCAGTTCTGAGAGATAAGTGTGTGTGAAAGCCGTCCTTCACCTAGCTTGTTGGGAACACAAAGTTTCTTTTCAGTTGCAAACTCCATTCCATACGTATATATGGGGAGGTAGAAGCTCCAACACGGTTTTACAGTGAAAACTGCAGGAACTTCAAACCGGCACTAGGAAACAGACTGAGAAAGCAGAGAAAAAGTGTCTCCTGCAACCCGTTCCCTTGGTGCTAGATGAACGAACGTCTCTCCACTTGCTCAGTTCTGAGAGATAAGTGTGTGTGAAAGCCGTCCTTCACCTAGCTTGTTGGGAAAACAAAGTTTCTTTTCAGTTGCCAACTCCATTCCATACATATATATGCGGAGGTACTAGCTCCAACTCGGTTTTACAGTGAAAACTGCAGGAACTTCAAACGGCACTAGGAAACAGAATGAGAAAGCAGAGAAAAAGTGTCTCCTGCAACCCGTTCCCTTGGTGCTAGATGAACGAACGTCTCTCCACTTGCTCAGTTCTGAGAGATAAGTGTGTGTGAAAGCCGTCCTTCACCTAGCTTGTTGGGAACACAAAGTTTCTTTTCAGTTGCAAACTCCATTCCATACATATATATGGGGAGGTAGAAGCTCCAACACGGTTTTACAGTGAAAACTGCAGGAACATCAAACCGGCACTAGGAAATAGACTGAGAAAGCAGAGAAAAAGTGTCTCCTGCAACCCGTACCCTTGGTGCTAGATGAACCAACGTCTCTCCACTTGCTCAGTTCTGAGAGATAAGTGTGTGTGAAAGCCGTCCTTCACCTAGCTTGTTGGGAACACAAAGTTTTTTTTCAGGTGGCAACTCCATTCAATACATATATATGGGAGGTAGAAGTTCCAACTCGGTTTTACAGTAAAAACTGCAGGAACTTCAAACCGGTACTAGGAAACAGACGGAGAAAGCAGAGAAAAATTGCCTCCTGCAACCCGTTCCCTTGGTGCTAGATGAACGAACGTCTCTCCACTTGCTCAGTTCTGAGAGATAAGTGTGTGTGAAAGCCGTCCTTCACCTAGCTTGTTGGGAAAACAAAGTTTCTTTTCAGTTGCAAATTCCATTCCATACATATATATGGGGAGGTACTAGCTCCAACTCGGTTTTACAGTGAAAACTGCATGAACTTCAAACGGCACTAGGAAACAGACTGAGAAAGCAGAGAATAGTGTCTCCTGCAACCCGTTCCCTTGGTGCTAGATGAACGAACGTCTCTCCACTTGCTGAGTTCTGAGAGATAGGTGTGTGTGAAAGCCGTCCTTCACCTAGCTTGTTGGGAACACAAAGTTTCTTTTCAGTTGCAAACCACATTCCATACATATATATGAGGAGGTAGAAGCTCCAACTCGGTTTTACAGTGAAAACTGCAGGAACTTCAAACCGGCACTAGTAAACAGACTGAGAAGGCAGAGAAAAAGTGTCTCCTGCAACCCTTTCCCTTGGTGCTAGATGAACGAACGTCTCTCCACTTGCTCAGTTCTGAGAGATAAGTGTGTGTGAAAGCCGTCCTTCACCTAGCTTGTTGGGAACACAAAGTTTCCTTTCAGTTGCAAACTCCATTCCATACGTATATATGGGGAGGTACTAGCTCCAACTCGCTTTTACAGTGAAAACTGCAGGAACTTCAAACCGGCACTAGGAAACAGACTGAGAAAGCAGAGAAAAAGTGTCTCCTGCAACCCGTTCCCTTGGTGCTAGATGAACGAACGTCTCTCCACTTGCTCAGTTCTGAGAGAGAAGAGTGTGTGAAAGCCGTCCTTCACCTAGCTTGTTGGGAACACAAAGTTTCTTTTCAGTTGCAAACTCCAATCCTTACATATATATGGGGATGTACAAGCTCCAACTCGGTTTTACAGTGAAAACTGCAGGAACATCAAACCGGCACTAGGAAACAGACTGAGAAAGCAGAGAAAAAGTGTCTCCTGCAACCCGTTCCCTTGGTGCTAGATGAACGAACGTCTCTCCACTTGCTCAGTTCTGAGAGATAAGTGTGTGTGAAAGCCGTCCTTCACCTAGCTTGTTGGGAACACAAAGTTTTTTTTCAGTTGCAAACTCCATTCCATACATATATATGGGGAGGTACAAGCTCCAACACGGTTTTACAGTGAAAACTGCATTAACTACAAACCGGCACTAGGAAACAGACTGAGAAAGCAGAGAAAAAGTGTATCCTGCAACCCGTTCCCTTGGTGCTAGATGAACGAACGTCTCTCCACTTGATCAGTTCTGAGAGATAAGTGTGTGTGAAAGCCGTCCTTCACCTAGCTTGTTGGGAACACAAAGTTTCTTTTCAGTTGCAAACTCCATTCCATACATATATATGGGGAGTTAGAAGCTCCAACACGGTTTTACAGTGAAAACTGCAGGAACTTCAAACCGGCACTAGGAAACAGACTGAGAAATCAGAGAAAAACTCTCTCCTGCAACCCGTTCCCTTGGTGCTAGATGAACGAACGTCTCTCCACTTGCTCAGTTCTGAGAGATAAGTGTGTGTGAAAGCCGTCCTTCACGTAGCTTGTTGGGAACACAAAGTTTCTTTTCAGTTGCAAACTCCATTCCATACATATATATGGGGAGGTACTAGCTCCAACTCGGTTTTACAGTGAAAATTGCAGGAACTTCAAACCGGCACTCGGAAACAGACTGAGAAAGCAGAGAAAAAGTGTCTCCTGCAACCCGTTCCCTTGGTGCTAGATGAACGAACGTCTCTCCACTTGCTAAGTTCTGAGAGATAAGTGTGTGTGAAAGCCATCATTCACCTAGCTTGTTGGGAACACAAAGTTTCTTTTCAGTTGCAAACTCCATTCCATACATATATAAGGGGAGGTACTAGCTCCAACTCGGTTTTACAGTGAAAACTGCAGGAACTTCAAACGGCACTAGGAAACAGACTGAGAAAGCAGAGAAAAAGTGTCACCTGCAACCCGTTCCCTTGGTGCTAGATGAACGAACGTCTCTCCACTTGATCAGTTCTGAGAGATAAGTGTGTGTGAAAGCCGTCCTTCACCTAGCTTGTTGGGAACACAAAGTTTCTTTTCAGTTGCAAACTCCATTCCATACATATATATGGGGAGGTAGAAGCTCCAACACGGTTTTACAGTGAAAACTGCAATAACTTCAAACCGGCACTAGGAAACAGACTGAGAAAGCAGAGAAAAAGTGTCTCCTGCAACCCGTTCCCTTGGTGCTAGATGAACGAACGTCTCTCCACTTGTTCAGTTCTGAGAGATAATTGTGTGTGAAAGCCGTCCTTCACATAGCTTGTTGGGAACACAAAGTTTCTTTTCAGTTGCAAACTCCATTCCATACATATATATGGGGAGGTACTAGCTCCAACTCAGTTTTACAGTGAAAACTGCAGGAACTTCAAACCGGCACTAGGAAACAAACTGAGAAACAGAGAAAAAGTGTCTCCTGCAACCCGTTCCCTTGGTGCTAGATGAACGAACGTCTCTCCACTTGCTCAGTTCTTAGAGATAAGTGTGTGTGAAAGCCGTCCTTCACCTAGCTTGTTGGGAACACAAAGTTTCTTTTCAGTTGCAAACTCCATTCCATACATATATATGGGGAGGTACTAGCTCCAACTCCGTTTTACAGTGAAAACTGCAGGAACTTCAAACCGGCACTCGGAAACAGACTGAGAAAGCAAAGAAAAAGTGTCTCCTGGAACCCGTTCCCTTGGTGCTAGATGAACGAACGTCTCTCCACTTGCTCAGTTCTGAGAGATAAGTGTGTGTGAAAGCCGTCCTTCACCTAGCTTGTTGGGAACACAAAGTTTCTTTTCAGTTGCAAACTCCATTCCATACGTATATATGGGGAGGTAGAAGCTCCAACACGGTTTTACAGTGAAAACTGCAGGAACTTCAAACCGGCACTAGGAAACAGACTGAGAAAGCAGAGAAAAAGTGTCTCCTGCAACCCGTTCCCTTGGTGCTAGATGAACGAACGTCTCTCTACTTGCTCAGTTCTGAGAGATAAGTGTGTGTGAAAGCCGTCCTTCACCTAGCTTGTTGGGAACACAAAGTTTCTTTTCAGTTGCAAACTCCAATCCTTACATATATATGGGGATGTACAAGCTCCAACTCGGTTTTACAGTGAAAACTGCAGGAACATCAAACCGGCACTAGGAAACAGACTGAGAAAGCAGAGAAAAAGTGTCTCCTGCAACCCGTTCCCTTGGTGCTAGATGAACGAACGTCTCTCCACTTGCTCAGTTCTGAGAGATAAGTGTGTGTGAAAGCCGTCCTTCACCTAGCTTGTTGGGAACACAAAGTTTTTTTTCAGTTGCAAACTCCATTCCATACATATATATGGGGAGGTACAAGCTCCAACACGGTTTTACAGTGAAAACTGCATTAACTACAAACCGGCACTAGGAAACAGACTGAGAAAGCAGAGAAAAAGTGTATCCTGCAACCCGTTCCCTTGGTGCTAGATGAACGAACGTCTCTCCACTTGATCAGTTCTGAGAGATAAGTGTGTGTGAAAGCCGTCCTTCACCTAGCTTGTTGGGAACACAAAGTTTCTTTTCAGTTGCAAACTCCATTCCATACATATATATGGGGAGGTAGAAGCTCCAACACGGTTTTACAGTGAAAACTGCAGGAACTTCAAACCGGCACTAGGAAACAGACTGAGAAAGCAGAGAAAAAATCTCTCCTGCAACCAGTTCCCTTGGTGCTAGATGAACGAACGTCTCTCCACTTGCTCAGTTCTGAGAGATAAGTGTGTGTGAAAGCCGTCCTTCACGTAGCTTGTTGGGAACACAAAGTTTCTTTTCAGTTGCAAACTCCATTCCATACATATATATGGGGAGGTACTAGCTCCAACTCGGTTTTCCAGTGAAAATTGCAGGAACTTCAAACCGGCACTCGGAAACAGACTGAGAAAGCAGAGAAAAAGTGTCTCCTGCAACCCGTTCCCTTGGTGCTAAATGAACGAAAGTCTCTCCACTTGCTAAGTTCTGAGAGATAAGTGTGTGTGAAAGCCGTCCTTCACCTAGCTTGTTGGGAACACAAAGTTTCTTTTCAGTTGCAAACTCCATTCCATACATATATATGGGGAGGTACTAGCTCCAACTCGGTTTTACAGTGAAAACTGCAGGAACTTCAAACGGCACTAGGAAACAGACTGAGAAAGCAGAGAAAAAGTGTCTCCTGCAACCCGTTCCCTTGGTGCTAGATGAACGAACGTCTCTCCACTTGATCAGTTCTGAGAGATAAGTGTGTGTGAAAGCCGTCCTTCACCTAGCTTGTTGGGAACACAAAGTTTCTTTTCAGTTGCAAACACCATTCCATACATATATATGAGGAGGTAGAAGCTCCAACACGGTTTTACAGTGAAAACTGCAGGAACTTTAAACCGGCACTAGGAAACAGACTGAGAAGGCAGAGAAGTAGTGTCTCCTGCAACCCTTTCCCTTGGTGCTAGATGAACGAACGTCTCTCCACTTGCTCAGTTCTGAGAGATAAGTGTGTGTGAAAGCCGTCCTTCACCTAGCTTGTTGGGAAAACAAAGTTTCTTTTCAGTTGCAAACTCCATTCCATACATATATATGGGGAGGTACTAGCTCCAACTCGGTTTTACAGTGAAAACTGCAGGAACTTCAAACGGCACTAGGAAACAGACTGAGAAAGCAGAGAAAAAGTGTCTCCTGCAACCCGTTCCCTTGGTGCTAGATGAACGAACGTCTCTCCACTTGCTCAGTTCTGAGAGATAGGTGTGTGTGAAAGCCGTCTTTCACCTAGCTTGTTGGGAACACAAAGTTTCTTTTCAGTTGCAAACCCCATTCCATACATATATATGAGGAGGTAGAAGCTCCAACACGGTTTTACAGTGAAAACTGCAGGAACTTTAAACCGGCACTAGGAAACAGACTGAGAAGGCAGAGAAAAATGTCCCCTGCAACCCTTTCCCTTGGTGCTAGATGAACGAACGTCTCTCCACTTGCTCAGTTCTGAGAGATAAGTGTGTGTGAAAGCCGTCCTTCACCTAGCTTGTTGGGAACACAAAGTTTCCTTTCAGTTGCAAACTCCATTCCATACGTATATATGGGGAGGTACTAGCTCCAACTCGCTTTTACAGTGAAAACTGCAGGAACTTCAAACCGGCACTAGGAAACAGACTGAGAAAGCAGAGAAAAAGTGTCTCCTGCAACCCGTTCCCTTGGTGCTAGATGAACGAACGTCTCTCCACTTGCTCAGTTCTGAGAGATAGGTGTGTGTGAAAGCCGTCTTTCACCTAGCTTGTTGGGAACACAAAGTTTCTTTTCAGTTGCAAACCCCATTCCATACATATATATGAGGAGGTAGAAGCTCCAACACGGTTTTACAGTGAAAACTGCAGGAACTTTAAACCGGCACTAGGAAACAGACTGAGAAGGCAGAGAAAAATGTCCCCTGCAACCCTTTCCCTTGGTGCTAGATGAACGAACGTCTCTCCACTTGCTCAGTTCTGAGAGATAAGTGTGTGTGAAAGCCGTCCTTCACCTAGCTTGTTGGGAACACAAAGTTTCCTTTCAGTTGCAAACTCCATTCCATACGTATATATGGGGAGGTACTAGCTCCAACTCGCTTTTACAGTGAAAACTGCAGGAACTTCAAACCGGCACTAGGAAACAGACTGAGAAAGCAGAGAAAAAGTGTCTCCTGCAACCCGTTCCCTTGGTGCTAGATGAACGAACGTCTCTCCACTTGCTCAGTTCTGAGAGAGAAGAGTGTGTGAAAGCCGTCCTTCACCTAGCTTGTTGGGAAAACAAAGTTTCTTTTCAGTTGCAAACTCCATTCCATACATATATATGGGGAGGTACTAGCTCCAGCTCGGTTTTACAGTGAAAACTGCAGGAACTTCAAACGGCACTAGGAAACAGATGAGAAAGCAGAGAAAAAGTGTCTCCTGGAACCCGTTCCCTTGGTGCTAGATGAACGAACGTCTCTCCACTTGCTCATTTCTGAGAGATAAGTGTGTGTGAAAGCCGTTCTTCACCTAGCTTTTTGGGAACACAAAGTTTCTTTTCAGTTGCAAACTCCATTCCATACATATATATGGGGAGGTAGAAGCTCCAACACGGTTTTACAGTGAAAACTGCAGGAACTTCAAACCGGCACTAGGAAACAGACTGAGAAAGCAGAGAAAAAGTGTCTCCTTCAACCCGTTCCCTTGGTGCTAGATGAACGAAAGTCTCTCCACTTGCTCAGTTCTGAGAGATAAGTGTGTGTGAAAGCCGTCCTTCACCTAGCTTGTTGGGAACACAAAGTTTCTTTTCAGTTGCAAACTCCAATCCTTACATATATATGGGGATGTACAAGCTCCAACTCGGTTTTACAGTGAAAACTGCAGGAACATCAAACCGGCACTAGGAAACAGACTGAGAAAGCAGAGAAAAAGTGTCTCCTGCAACCCGTTCCCTTGGTGCTAGATGAACGAACGTCTCTCCACTTGCTCAGTTCTGAGAGATAAGTGTGTGTGAAAGCCGTCCTTCACCTAGCTTGTTGGGAACACAAAGTTTTTTTTCAGTTGCAAACTCCATTCCATACATATATATGGGGAGGTACAAGCTCCAACACGGTTTTACAGTGAAAACTGCATTAACTAAAAACCGGCACTAGGAAACAGACTGAGAAAGCAGAGAAAAAGTGTATCCTGCAACCCGTTCCCTTGGTGCTAGATGAACGAACGTCTCTCCACTTGATCAGTTCTGAGAGATAAGTGTGTGTGAAAGCCGTCCTTCACCTAGCTTGTTGGGAACACAAAGTTTCTTTTCAGTTGCAAACTCCATTCCATACATATATATGGGGAGTTAGAAGCTCCAACACGGTTTTACAGTGAAAACTGCAGGAACTTCAAACCGGCACTAGGAAACAGACTGAGAAAGCAGAGAAAAACTCTCTCCTGCAACCCGTTCCCTTGGTGCTAGATGAACGAACGTCTCTCCACTTGCTCAGTTCTGAGAGATAAGTGTGTGTGAAAGCCGTCCTTCACGTAGCTTGTTGGGAACACAAAGTTTCTTTTCAGTTGCAAACTCCATTCCATACATATATATGGGGAGGTACTAGCTCCAACTCGGTTTTACAGTGAAAATTGCAGGAACTTCAAACCGGCACTCGGAAACAGACTGAGAAAGCAGAGAAAAAGTGTCTCCTGCAACCCGTTCCCTTGGTGCTAGATGAACGAACGTCTCTCCACTTGCTAAGTTCTGAGAGATAAGTGTGTGTGAAAGCCGTCATTCACCTAGCTTGTTGGGAACACAAAGTTTCTTTTCAGTTGCAAACTCCATTCCATACATATATAAGGGGAGGTACTAGCTCCAACTCGGTTTTACAGTGAAAACTGCAGGAACTTCAAACGGCACTAGGAAACAGACTGAGAAAGCAGAGAAAAAGTGTCTCCTGCAACCCGTTCCCTTGGTGCTAGATGAACGAACGTCTCTCCACTTGATCAGTTCTGAGAGATAAGTGTGTGTGAAAGCCGTCCTTCACCTAGCTTGTTGGGAACACAAAGTTTCTTTTCAGTTGCAAACTCCATTCCATACATATATATGGGGAGGTAGAAGCTCCAACACGGTTTTACAGTGAAAACTGCAGGAACTTCAAACCGGCACTAGGAAACAGACTGAGAAAGCAGAGAAAAAGTGTCTCCTGCAACCCGTTCCCTTGGTGCTAGATGAACGAACGTCTCTCCACTTGCTCAGTTCTGAGAGATAATTGTGTGTGAAAGCCGTCCTTCACATAGCTTGTTGGGAACACAAAGTTTCTTTTCAGTTGCAAACTCCATTCCATACATATATATGGGGAGGTACTAGCTCCAACTCAGTTTTACAGTGAAAACTGCAGGAACTTCAAACCGGCACTAGGAAACAAACTGAGAAACAGAGAAAAAGTGTCTCCTGCAACCCGTTCCCTTGGTGCTAGATGAACGAACGTCTCTCCACTTGCTCAGTTCTTAGAGATAAGTGTGTGTGAAAGCCGTCCTTCACCTAGCTTGTTGGGAACACAAAGTTTCTTTTCAGTTGCAAACTCCAATCCTTACATATATATGGGGATGTACAAGCTCCAACTCGGTTTTACAGTGAAAACTGCAGGAACATCAAACCGGCACTAGGAAACAGACTGAGAAAGCAGAGAAAAAGTGTCTCCTGCAACCCGTTCCCTTGGTGCTAGATGAACGAACGTCTCTCCACTTGCTCAGTTCTGAGAGATAAGTGTGTGTGAAAGCCGTCCTTCACCTAGCTTGTTGGGAACACAAAGTTTTTTTTCAGTAGCAAACTCCATTCCATACATATATATGGGGAGGTACAAGCTCCAACACGGTTTTACAGTGAAAACTGCATTAACTACAAACCGGCACTAGGAAACAGACTGAGAAAGCAGAGAAAAAGTGTATCCTGCAACCCGTTCCCTTGGTGCTAGATGAACGAACGTCTCTCCACTTGATCAGTTCTGAGAGATAAGTGTGTGTGAAAGCCGTCCTTCACCTAGCTTGTTGGGAACACAAAGTTTCTTTTCAGTTGCAAACTCCATTCCATACATATATATGGGGAGTTAGAAGCTCCAACACGGTTTTACAGTGAAAACTGCAGGAACTTCAAACCGGCACTAGGAAACAGACTGAGAAAGCAGAGAAAAACTCTCTCCTGCAACCCGTTCCCTTGGTGCTAGATGAACGAACGTCTCTCCACTTGCTCAGTTCTGAGAGATAAGTGTGTGTGAAAGCCGTCCTTCACGTAGCTTGTTGGGAACACAAAGTTTCTTTTCAGTTGCAAACTCCATTCCATACATATATATGGGGAGGTACTATCTCCAACTCGGTTTTACAGTGAAAATTGCAGGAACTTCAAACCGGCACTCGGAAACAGACTGAGAAAGCAGAGAAAAAGTGTCTCCTGCAACCCGTTCCCTTGGTGCTAGATGAACGAACGTCTCTCCACTTGCTAAGTTCTGAGAGATAAGTGTGTGTGAAAGCCGTCATTCACCTAGCTTGTTGGGAACACAAAGTTTCTTTTCAGTTGCAAACTCCATTCCATACATATATAAGGGGAGGTACTAGCTCCAACTCGGTTTTACAGTGAAAACTGCAGGAACTTCAAACGGCACTAGGAAACAGACTGAGAAATCAGAGAAAAAGTGTCTCCTGCAACCCGTTCCCTTGGTGCTAGATGAACGAACGTCTCTCCACTTGATCAGTTCTGAGAGATAAGTGTGTGTGAAAGCCGTCCTTCACCTAGCTTGTTGGGAACACAAAGTTTCTTTTCAGTTGCAAACTCCATTCCATACATATATATGGGGAGGTAGAAGCTCCAACACGGTTTTACAGTGAAAACTGCAGGAACTTCAAACCGGCACTAGGAAACAGACTGAGAAAGCAGAGAAAAAGTGTCTCCTGCAACCCGTTCCCTTGGTGCTAGATGAACGAACGTCTCTCCACTTGCTCAGTTCTGAGAGATAATTGTGTGTGAAAGCCGTCCTTCACGTAGCTTGTTGGGAACACAAAGTTTCTTTTCAGTTGCAAACTCCATTCCATACATATATATGGGGAGGTACTAGATCCAACTCAGTTTTACAGTGAAAACTGCAGGAACTTCAAACCGGCACTAGGAAACAAACTGAGAAACAGAGAAAAAGTGTCTCCTGCAACCCGTTCCCTTGGTGCTAGATGAACGAACGTCTCTCCACTTGCTCAGTTCTTAGAGATAAGTGTGTGTGAAAGCCGTCCTTCACCTAGCTTGTTGGGAACACAAAGTTTCTTTTCAGTTGCAAACTCCAATCCTTACATATATATGGGGATGTACAAGCTCCAACTCGGTTTTACAGTGAAAACTGCAGGAACATCAAACCGGCACTAGGAAACAGACTGAGAAAGCAGAGAAAAAGTGTCTCCTGCAACCCGTTCCCTTGGTGCTAGATGAACGAACGTCTCTCCACTTGCTCAGTTCTGAGAGATAAGTGTGTGTGAAAGCCGTCCTTCACCTAGCTTGTTGGGAACACAAAGTTTTTTTTCAGTTGCAAACTCCATTCCATACATATATATGGGGAGGTACAAGCTCCAACACGGTTTTACAGTGAAAACTGCATTAACTACAAACCGGCACTAGGAAACAGACTGAGAAAGCAGAGAAAAAGTGTATCCTGCAACCCGTTCCCTTGGTGCTAGATGAACGAACGTCTCTCCACTTGATCAGTTCTGAGAGATAAGTGTGTGTGAAAGCCGTCCTTCACCTAGCTTGTTGGGAACACAAAGTTTCTTTTCAGTTGCAAACTCCATTCCATACATATATATGGGGAGTTAGAAGCTCCAACACGGTTTTACAGTGAAAACTGCAGGAACTTCAAACCGGCACTAGGAAACAGACTGAGAAAGCAGAGAAAAACTCTCTCCTGCAACCCGTTCCCTTGGTGCTAGATGAACGAACGTCTCTCCACTTGCTCAGTTCTGAGAGATAAGTGTGTGTGAAAGCCGTCCTTCACGTAGCTTGTTGGGAACACAAAGTTTCTTTTCAGTTGCAAACTCCATTCCATACATATATATGGGGAGGTACTAGCTCCAACTCGGTTTTACAGTGAAAATTGCAGGAACTTCAAACCGGCACTCGGAAACAGACTGAGAAAGCAGAGAAAAAGTGTCTCCTGCAACCCGTTCCCTTGGTGCTAGATGAACGAACGTCTCTCCACTTGCTAAGTTCTGAGAGATAAGTGTGTGTGAAAGCCGTCATTCACCTAGCTTGTTGGGAACACAAAGTTTCTTTTCAGTTGCAAACTCCATTCCATACATATATAAGGGGAGGTACTAGCTCCAACTCGGTTTTACAGTGAAAACTGCAGGAACTTCAAACGGCACTAGGAAACAGACTGAGAAAGCAGAGAAAAAGTGTCTCCTGCAACCCGTTCCCTTGGTGCTAGATGAACGAACGTCTCTCCACTTGATCAGTTCTGAGAGATAAGTGTGTGTGAAAGCCGTCCTTCACCTAGCTTGTTGGGAACACAAAGTTTCTTTTCAGTTGCAAACTCCATTCCATACATATATATGGGGAGGTAGAAGCTCCAACACGGTTTTACAGTGAAAACTGCAGGAACTTCAAACCGGCACTAGGAAACAGACTGAGAAAGCAGAGAAAAAGTGTCTCCTGCAACCCGTTCCCTTGGTGCTAGATGAACGAACGTCTCTCCACTTGCTCAGTTCTGAGAGATAATTGTGTGTGAAAGCCGTCCTTCACATAGCTTGTTGGGAACACAAAGTTTCTTTTCAGTTGCAAACTCCATTCCATACATATATATGGGGAGGTACTAGCTCCAACTCAGTTTTACAGTGAAAACTGCAGGAACTTCAAACCGGCACTAGGAAACAAACTGAGAAACAGAGAAAAAGTGTCTCCTGCAACCCGTTCCCTTGGTGCTAGATGAACGAACGTCTCTCCACTTGCTCAGTTCTTAGAGATAAGTGTGTGTGAAAGCCGTCCTTCACCTAGCTTGTTGGGAACACAAAGTTTCTTTTCAGTTGCAAACTCCATTCCATACATATATATGGGGAGGTACTACACCAACTCCGTTTTACAGTGAAAACTGCAGGAACTTCAAACCGGCACTCGGAAACAGACTGAGAAAGCAAAGAAAAAGTGTCTCCTGGAACCCGTTCCCTTGGTGCTAGATGAACGAACGTCTCTCCACTTGCTCAGTTCTGAGAGATAAGTGTGTGTGAAAGCCGTCCTTCACCTAGCTTGTTGGGAACACAAAGTTTCTTTTCAGTTGCAAACTCCATTCCATACGTATATATGGGGAGGTAGAAGCTCCAACACGGTTTTACAGTGAAAACTGCAGGAACTTCAAACCGGCACTAGGAAACAGACTGAGAAAGCAGAGAAAAAGTGTCTCCTGCAACCCGTTCCCTTGGTGCTAGATGAACGAACGTCTCTCTACTTGCTCAGTTCTGAGAGATAAGTGTGTGTGAAAGCCGTCCTTCACCTAGCTTGTTGGGAACACAAAGTTTCTTTTCAGTTGCAAACTCCAATCCTTACATATATATGGGGATGTACAAGCTCCAACTCGGTTTTACAGTGAAAACTGCAGGAACATCAAACCGGCACTAGGAAACAGACTGAGAAAGCAGAGAAAAAGTGTCTCCTGCAACCCGTTCCCTTGGTGCTAGATGAACGAACGTCTCTCCACTTGCTCAGTTCTGAGAGATAAGTGTGTGTGAAAGCCGTCCTTCACCTAGCTTGTTGGGAACACAAAGTTTTTTTTCAGTTGCAAACTCCATTCCATACATATATATGGGGAGGTACAAGCTCCAACACGGTTTTACAGTGAAAACTGCATTAACTACAAACCGGCACTAGGAAACAGACTGAGAAAGCAGAGAAAAAGTGTATCCTGCAACCCGTTCCCTTGGTGCTAGATGAACGAACGTCTCTCCACTTGATCAGTTCTGAGAGATAAGTGTGTGTGAAAGCCGTCCTTCACCTAGCTTGTTGGGAACACAAAGTTTCTTTTCAGTTGCAAACTCCATTCCATACATATATATGGGGAGGTAGAAGCTCCAACACGGTTTTACAGTGAAAACTGCAGGAACTTCAAACCGGCACTAGGAAACAGACTGAGAAAGCAGAGAAAAAATCTCTCCTGCAACCAGTTCCCTTGGTGCTAGATGAACGAACGTCTCTCCACTTGCTCAGTTCTGAGAGATAAGTGTGTGTGAAAGCCGTCCTTCACGTAGCTTGTTGGGAACACAAAGTTTCTTTTCAGTTGCAAACTCCATTCCATACATATATATGGGGAGGTACTAGCTCCAACTCGGTTTTACAGTGAAAATTGCAGGAACTTCAAACCGGCACTCGGAAACAGACTGAGAAAGCAGAGAAAAAGTGTCTCCTGCAACCCGTTCCCTTGGTGCTAAATGAACGAAAGTCTCTCCACTTGCTAAGTTCTGAGAGATAAGTGTGTGTGAAAGCCGTCCTTCACCTAGCTTGTTGGGAACACAAAGTTTCTTTTCAGTTGCAAACTCCATTCCATACATATATATGGGGAGGTACTAGCTCCAACTCGGTTTTACAGTGAAAATTGCAGGAACTTCAAACCGGCACTCGGAAACAGACTGAGAAAGCAGAGAAAAAGTCTCTCCTGCAACCCGTTCCCTTGGTGCTAGATGAACGAACGTCTCTCCACTTGCTCAGTTCTGAGAGATAAGTGTGTGTGAAAGCCGTCATTCACCTAGCTTGTTGGGAACACAAAGTTTCTTTTCAGTTGCAAACTCCATTCCATACATATATAAGGGGAGGTACTAGCTCCAACTCGGTTTTACAGTGAAAACTGCAGGAACTTCAAACGGCACTAGGAAACAGACTGAGAAAGCAGAGAAAAAGTGTCTCCTGCAACCCGTTCCCTTGGTGCTAGATGAACGAACGTCTCTCCACTTGATCAGTTCTGAGAGATAAGTGTGTGTGAAAGCCGTCCTTCACCTAGCTTGTTGGGAACACAAAGTTTCTTTTCAGTTGCAAACTCCATTCCATACATATATATGGGGAGGTAGAAGCTCCAACACGGTTTTACAGTGAAAACTGCAGGAACTTCAAACCGGCACTAGGAAACAGACTGAGAAAGCAGAGAAAAAGTGTCTCCTGCAACCCGTTCCCTTGGTGCTAGATGAACGAACGTCTCTCCACTTGCTCAGTTCTGAGAGATAATTGTGTGTGAAAGCCGTCCTTCACATAGCTTGTTGGGAACACAAAGTTTCTTTTCAGTTGCAAACTCCATTCCATACATATATATGGGGAGGTACTAGCTCCAACTCAGTTTTACAGTGAAAACTGCAGGAACTTCAAACCGGCACTAGGAAACAAACTGAGAAACAGAGAAAAAGTGTCTCCTGCAACCCGTTCCCTTGGTGCTAGATGAACGAACGTCTCTCCACTTGCTCAGTTCTTAGAGATAAGTGTGTGTGAAAGCCGTCCTTCACCTAGCTTGTTGGGAACACAAAGTTTCTTTTCAGTTGCAAACTCCAATCCTTACATATATATGGGGATGTACAAGCTCCAACTCGGTTTTACAGTGAAAACTGCAGGAACATCAAACCGGCACTAGGAAACAGACTGAGAAAGCAGAGAAAAAGTGTCTCCTGCAACCCGTTCCCTTGGTGCTAGATGAACGAACGTCTCTCCACTTGCTCAGTTCTGAGAGATAAGTGTGTGTGAAAGCCGTCCTTCACCTAGCTTGTTGGGAACACAAAGTTTTTTTTCAGTTGCAAACTCCATTCCATACATATATATGGGGAGGTACAAGCTCCAACACGGTTTTACAGTGAAAACTGCATTAACTACAAACCGGCACTAGGAAACAGACTGAGAAAGCAGAGAAAAAGTGTATCCTGCAACCCGTTCCCTTGGTGCTAGATGAACGAACGTCTCTCCACTTGATCAGTTCTGAGAGATAAGTGTGTGTGAAAGCCGTCCTTCACCTAGCTTGTTGGGAACACAAAGTTTCTTTTCAGTTGCAAACTCCATTCCATACATATATATGGGGAGTTAGAAGCTCCAACACGGTTTTACAGTGAAAACTGCAGGAACTTCAAACCGGCACTAGGAAACAGACTGAGAAAGCAGAGAAAAACTCTCTCCTGCAACCCGTTCCCTTGGTGCTAGATGAACGAACGTCTCTCCACTTGCTCAGTTCTGAGAGATAAGTGTGTGTGAAAGCCGTCCTTCACGTAGCTTGTTGGGAACACAAAGTTTCTTTTCAGTTGCAAACTCCATTCCATACATATATATGGGGAGGTACTAGCTCCAACTCGGTTTTACAGTGAAAATTGCAGGAACTTCAAACCGGCACTCGGAAACAGACTGAGAAAGCAGAGAAAAAGTGTCTCCTGCAACCCGTTCCCTTGGTGCTAGATGAACGAACGTCTCTCCACTTGCTCAGTTCTGAGAGATAAGTGTGTGTGAAAGCCGTCCTTCACATAGCTTGTTGGGAACACAAAGTTTCTTTTCAGTTGCAAACTCCATTCCATACATATATATGGGGAGGTACTAGCTCCAACTCAGTTTTACAGTGAAAACTGCAGGAACTTCAAACCGGCACTCGGAAACAGACTGAGAAAGCAAAGAAAAAGTGTCTCCTGGAACCCGTTCCCTTGGTGCTAGATGAACGAACGTCTCTCCACTTGCTCAGTTCTGAGAGATAAGTGTGTGTGAAAGCCGTCCTTCACCTAGCTTGTTGGGAACACAAAGTTTCTTTTCAGTTGCAAACTCCATTCCATACGTATATATGGGGAGGTAGAAGCTCCAACACGGTTTTACAGTGAAAACTGCAGGAACTTCAAACCGGCACTAGGAAACAGACTGAGAAAGCAGAGAAAAAGTGTCTCCTGCAACCCGTTCCCTTGGTGCTAGATGAACGAACGTCTCTCTACTTGCTCAGTTCTGAGAGATAAGTGTGTGTGAAAGCCGTCCTTCACCTAGCTTGTTGGGAACACAAAGTTTCTTTTCAGTTGCAAACTCCAATCCTTACATATATATGGGGATGTACAAGCTCCAACTCGGTTTTACAGTGAAAACTGCAGGAACATCAAACCGGCACTAGGAAACAGACTGAGAAAGCAGAGAAAAAGTGTCTCCTGCAACCCGTTCCCTTGGTGCTAGATGAACGAACGTCTCTCCACTTGCTCAGTTCTGAGAGATAAGTGTGTGTGAAAGCCGTCCTTCACCTAGCTTGTTGGGAACACAAAGTTTTTTTTCAGTTGCAAACTCCATTCCATACATATATATGGGGAGGTACAAGCTCCAACACGGTTTTACAGTGAAAACTGCATTAACTACAAACCGGCACTAGGAAACAGACTGAGAAAGCAGAGAAAAAGTGTATCCTGCAACCCGTTCCCTTGGTGCTAGATGAACGAACGTCTCTCCACTTGATCAGTTCTGAGAGATAAGTGTGTGTGAAAGCCGTCCTTCACCTAGCTTGTTGGGAACACAAAGTTTCTTTTCAGTTGCAAACTCCATTCCATACATATATATGGGGAGGTAGAAGCTCCAACACGGTTTTACAGTGAAAACTGCAGGAACTTCAAACCGGCACTAGGAAACAGACTGAGAAAGCAGAGAAAAAATCTCTCCTGCAACCAGTTCCCTTGGTGCTAGATGAACGAACGTCTCTCCACTTGCTCAGTTCTGAGAGATAAGTGTGTGTGAAAGCCGTCCTTCACGTAGCTTGTTGGGAACACAAAGTTTCTTTTCAGTTGCAAACTCCATTCCATACATATATATGGGGAGGTACTAGCTCCAACTCGGTTTTACAGTGAAAATTGCAGGAACTTCAAACCGGCACTCGGAAACAGACTGAGAAAGCAGAGAAAAAGTGTCTCCTGCAACCCGTTCCCTTGGTGCTAAATGAACGAAAGTCTCTCCACTTGCTAAGTTCTGAGAGATAAGTGTGTGTGAAAGCCGTCCTTCACCTAGCTTGTTGGGAACACAAAGTTTCTTTTCAGTTGCAAACTCCATTCCATACATATATAAGGGGAGGTACTAGCTCCAACTCGGTTTTACAGTGAAAACTGCAGGAACTTCAAACGGCACTAGGAAACAGACTGAGAAAGCAGAGAAAAAGTGTCTCCTGCAACCCGTTCCCTTGGTGCTAGATGAACGAACGTCTCTCCACTTGATCAGTTCTGAGAGATAAGTGTGTGTGAAAGCCGTCCTTCACCTAGCTTGTTGGGAACACAAAGTTTCTTTTCAGTTGCAAACTCCATTCCATACATATATATGGGGAGGTAGAAGCTCCAACACGGTTTTACAGTGAAAACTGCAGGAACTTCAAACCGGCACTAGGAAACAGACTGAGAAAGCAGAGAAAAAGTGTCTCCTGCAACCCGTTCCCTTGGTGCTAGATGAACGAACGTCTCTCCACTTGCTCAGTTCTGAGAGATAATTGTGTGTGAAAGCCGTCCTTCACATAGCTTGTTGGGAACACAAAGTTTCTTTTCAGTTGCAAACTCCATTCCATACATATATATGGGGAGGTACTAGCTCCAACTCAGTTTTACAGTGAAAACTGCAGGAACTTCAAACCGGCACTAGGAAACAAACTGAGAAACAGAGAAAAAGTGTCTCCTGCAACCCGTTCCCTTGGTGCTAGATGAACGAACGTCTCTCCACTTGCTCAGTTCTTAGAGATAAGTGTGTGTGAAAGCCGTCCTTCACCTAGCTTGTTGGGAACACAAAGTTTCTTTTCAGTTGCAAACTCCATTCCATACATATATATGGGGAGGTACTACACCAACTCCGTTTTACAGTGAAAACTGCAGGAACTTCAAACCGGCACTCGGAAACAGACTGAGAAAGCAAAGAAAAAGTGTCTCCTGGAACCCGTTCCCTTGGTGCTAGATGAACGAACGTCTCTCCACTTGCTCAGTTCTGAGAGATAAGTGTGTGTGAAAGCCGTCCTTCACCTAGCTTGTTGGGAACACAAAGTTTCTTTTCAGTTGCAAACTCCATTCCATACGTATATATGGGGAGGTAGAAGCTCCAACACGGTTTTACAGTGAAAACTGCAGGAACTTCAAACCGGCACTAGGAAACAGACTGAGAAAGCAGAGAAAAAGTGTCTCCTGCAACCCGTTCCCTTGGTGCTAGATGAACGAACGTCTCTCTACTTGCTCAGTTCTGAGAGATAAGTGTGTGTGAAAGCCGTCCTTCACCTAGCTTGTTGGGAACACAAAGTTTCTTTTCAGTTGCAAACTCCAATCCTTACATATATATGGGGATGTACAAGCTCCAACTCGGTTTTACAGTGAAAACTGCAGGAACATCAAACCGGCACTAGGAAACAGACTGAGAAAGCAGAGAAAAAGTGTCTCCTGCAACCCGTTCCCTTGGTGCTAGATGAACGAACGTCTCTCCACTTGCTCAGTTCTGAGAGATAAGTGTGTGTTAAAGCCGTCCTTCACCTAGCTTGTTGGGAACACAAAGTTTTTTTTCAGTTGCAAACTCCATTCCATACATATATATGGGGAGGTACAAGCTCCAACACGGTTTTACAGTGAAAACTGCATTAACTACAAACCGGCACTAGGAAACAGACTGAGAAAGCAGAGAAAAAGTGTATCCTGCAACCCGTTCCCTTGGTGCTAGATGAACGAACGTCTCTCCACTTGATCAGTTCTGAGAGATAAGTGTGTGTGAAAGCCGTCCTTCACCTAGCTTGTTGGGAACACAAAGTTTCTTTTCAGTTGCAAACTCCATTCCATACATATATATGTTGAGGTAGAAGCTCCAACACGGTTTTACAGTGAAAACTGCAGGAACTTCAAACCGGCACTAGGAAACAGACTGAGAAAGCAGAGAAAAAATCTCTCCTGCAACCAGTTCCCTTGGTGCTAGATGAACGAACGTCTCTCCACTTGCTCAGTTCTGAGAGATAAGTGTGTGTGAAAGCCGTCCTTCACGTAGCTTGTTGGGAACACAAAGTTTCTTTTCAGTTGCAAACTCCATTCCATACATATATATGGGGAGGTACTAGCTCCAACTCGGTTTTACAGTGAAAATTGCAGGAACTTCAAACCGGCACTCGGAAACAGACTGAGAAAGCAGAGAAAAAGTGTCTCCTGCAACCCGTTCCCTTGGTGCTAAATGAACGAAAGTCTCTCCACTTGCTAAGTTCTGAGAGATAAGTGTGTGTGAAAGCCGTCCTTCACCTAGCTTGTTGGGAACACAAAGTTTCTTTTCAGTTGCAAACTCCATTCCATACATATATATGGGGAGGTACTAGCTCCAACTCGGTTTTACAGTGAAAACTGCAGGAACTTCAAACGGCACTAGGAAACAGACTGAGAAAGCAGAGAAAAAGTGTCTCCTGCAACCCGTTCCCTTGGTGCTAGATGAACGAACGTCTCTCCACTTGATCAGTTCTGAGAGATAAGTGTGTGTGAAAGCCGTCCTTCACCTAGCTTGTTGGGAACACAAAGTTTCTTTTCAGTTGCAAACACCATTCCATACATATATATGAGGAGGTAGAAGCTCCAACACGGTTTTACAGTGAAAACTGCAGGAACTTTAAACCGGCACTAGGAAACAGACTGAGAAGGCAGAGAAGTAGTGTCTCCTGCAACCCTTTCCCTTGGTGCTAGATGAACGAACGTCTCTCCACTTGCTCAGTTCTGAGAGATAAGTGTGTGTGAAAGCCGTCCTTCACCTAGCTTGTTGGGAAAACAAAGTTTCTTTTCAGTTGCAAACTCCATTCCATACATATATATGAGGAGGTACTAGCTCCAACTCGGTTTTACAGTGAAAACTGCAGGAACTTCAAACGGCACTAGGAAACAGACTGAGAAAGCAGAGAAAAAGTGTCTCCTGCAACCCGTTCCCTTGGTGCTAGATGAACGAACGTCTCTCCACTTGCTCAGTTCTGAGAGATAGGTGTGTGTGAAAGCCGTCTTTCACCTAGCTTGTTGGGAACACAAAGTTTCTTTTCAGTTGCAAACCCCATTCCATACATATATATGAGGAGGTAGAAGCTCCAACACGGTTTTACAGTGAAAACTGCAGGAACTTTAAACCGGCACTAGGAAACAGACTGAGAAGGCAGAGAAAAATGTCCCCTGCAACCCTTTCCCTTGGTGCTAAATGAACGAACGTCTCTCCACTTGCTCAGTTCTGAGAGATAAGTGTGTGTGAAAGCCGTCCTTCACCTAGCTTGTTGGGAACACAAAGTTTCCTTTCAGTTGCAAACTCCATTCCATACATATATATGGGGAGGTACTAGCTCCAACTCGCTTTTACAGTGAAAACTGTAGGAACTTCAAACCGGCACTAGGAAACAGACTGAGTAAGCAGAGAAAAAGTGTCTCCTGCAACCCGTTCCCTTGGTGCTAGATGAACGAACGTCTCTCCACTTGCTCAGTTCTGAGAGATAAGTGTGTGTGAAAGCCGTCCTTCACCTAGCTTGTTGGGAACACAAAGTTTTTTTTCAGGTGGCAACTCCATTCAATACATATATATGGGAGGTAGAAGTTCCAACTCGGTTTTACAGTAAAAACTGCAGGAACTTCAAACCGGTACTAGGAAACAGACGGAGAAAGCAGAGAAAAATTGCCTCCTGCAACCCGTTCCCTTGGTGCTAGATGAACGAACGTCTCTCCACTTGCTCAGTTCTGAGAGATAAGTGTGTGTGAAAGCCGTCCTTCACCTAGCTTGTTGGGAAAACAAAGTTTCTTTTCAGTTGCAAATTCCATTCCATACATATATATGGGGAGGTACTAGCTCCAACTCGGTTTTACAGTGAAAACTGCATGAACTTCAAACGGCACTAGGAAACAGACTGAGAAAGCAGAGAAAAGTGTCTCCTGCAACCCGTTCCCTTGGTGCTAGATGAACGAACGTCTCTCCACTTGCTGAGTTCTGAGAGATAGGTGTGTGTGAAAGCCGTCCTTCACCTAGCTTGTTGGGAACACAAAGTTTCTTTTCAGTTGCAAACCACATTCCATACATATATATGAGGAGGTAGAAGCTCCAACACGGTTTTACAGTGAAAACTGCAGGAACTTCAAACCGGCACTAGTAAACAGACTGAGAAGGCAGAGAAAAAGTGTCTCCTGCAACCCTTTCCCTTGGTGCTAGATGAACGAACGTCTCTCCACTTGCTCAGTTCTGAGAGATAAGTGTGTGTGAAAGCCGTCCTTCACCTAGCTTGTTGGGAACACAAAGTTTCTTTTCAGTTGCAAACTCCAATCCTTACATATATATGGGGATGTACAAGCTCCAACTCGGTTTTACAGTGAAAACTCCAGGAACATCAAACCGGCACTAGGAAACAGACTGAGAAAGCAGAGAAAAAGTGTCTCCTGCAACCCGTTCCCTTGGTGCTAGATGAACGAACGTCTCTCCACTTGCTCAGTTCTGAGAGATAAGTGTGTGTGAAAGCCGTCCTTCACCTAGCTTGTTGGGAACACAAAGATTTTTTTCAGTTGGCAACTCCATTCAATACATATATATGGGGAGGTAGAAGTTCCAACTCGGGTTTTCAGTGAAAACTGCAGGAACTTCATACCGGCACTAGGAAACAGACGGAGAAAGCAGAGAAATATTGTCTCCTGCAACCCGTTCCCTTGGTGTTAGATGAACGAACGTCTCTCCACTTGCTCAGTTCTGAGAGATAAGTGTGTGTGAAAGCCGTCCTTCACCTAGCTTGTTGGGAACACAAAGTTTTTTTTCAGTTGCAAACTCCATTCCATACATATATATGGGGAGGTACAAGCTCCAACACGGTTTTACAGTGAAAACTGCATTAACTACAAACCGGCACTAGGAAACAGACTGAGAAAGCAGAGAAAAAGTGTATCCTGCAACCCGTTCCCTTGGTGCTAGATGAACGAACGTCTCTCCACTTGATCAGTTCTGAGAGATAAGTGTGTGTGAAAGCCGTCCTTCACCTAGCTTGTTGGGAACACAAAGTTTCTTTTCAGTTGCAAACTCCATTCCATACATATATATGGGGAGGTAGAAGCTCCAACACGGTTTTACAGTGAAAACTGCAGGAACTTCAAACCGGCACTAGGAAACAGACTGAGAAAGCAGAGAAAAACTCTCTCCTGCAACCCGTTCCCTTGGTGCTAGATGAACGAACGTCTCTCCACTTGCTCAGTTCTGAGAGATAAGTGTGTGTGAAAGCCGTCCTTCACGTAGCTTGTTGGGAACACAAAGTTTCTTTTCAGTTGCAAACTCCATTCCATACATATATATGGGGAGGTACTAGCTCCAACTCGGTTTTACAGTGAAAATTGCAGGAACTTCAAACCGGCACTCGGAAACAGACTGAGAAAGCAGAGAAAAAGTGTCTCCTGCAACCCGTTCCCTTGGTGCTAGATGAACGAACGTCTCTCCACTTGCTAAGTTCTGAGAGATAAGTGTGTGTGAAAGCCGTCCTTCACCTAGCTTGTTGGGAACACAAAGTTTCTTTTCAGTTGCAAACTCCATTCCATACATATATATGGGGAGGTACTAGCTCCAACTCGGTTTTACAGTGAAAACTGCAGGAACTTCAAACGGCACTAGGAAACAGACTGAGAAAGCAGAGAAAAAGTGTCTCCTGCAACCCGTTCCCTTGGTGCTAGATGAACGAACGTCTCTCCACTTGATCAGTTCTGAGAGATAAGTGTGTGTGAAAGCCGTCCTTCACCTAGCTTGTTGGGAACACAAAGTTTCTTTTCAGTTGCAAACTCCATTCCATACATATATATGAGGAGGTAGAAGCTCCAACACGGTTTTACAGTGAAAACTGCAGGAACTTTAAACCGGCACTAGGAAACAGACTGAGAAGGCAGAGAAGTAGTGTCTCCTGCAACCCTTTCCCTTGGTGCTAGATGAACGAACGTCTCTCCACTTGCTCAGTTCTGAGAGATAAGTGTGTGTGAAAGCCGTCCTTCACCTAGCTTGTTGGGAAAACAAAGTTTCTTTTCAGTTGCAAACTCCATTCCATACATATATATGGGGAGGTACTAGCTCCAACTCGGTTTTACAGTGAAAACTGCAGGAACTTCAAACGGCACTAGGAAACAGACTGAGAAAGCAGAGAAAAAGTGTCTCCTGCAACCCGTTCCCTTGGTGCTAGATGAACGAACGTCTCTCCACTTGCTCTGTTCTGAGAGATAGGTGTGTGTGAAAGCCGTCCTTCACCTAGCTTGTTGGGAACACAAAGTTTCCTTTCAGTTGCAAACTCCATTCCATACATATATATGGGGAGGTACTAGCTCCAACTCGCTTTTACAGTGAAAACTGTAGGAACTTCAAACCGGCACTAGGAAACAGACTGAGTAAGCAGAGAAAAAGTGTCTCCTGCAACCCGTTCCCTTGGTGCTAGATGAACGAACGTCTCTCCACTTGCTCAGTTCTGAGAGATAAGTGTGTGTGAAAGCCGTCCTTCACCTAGCTTGTTGGGAACACAAAGTTTCCTTTCAGTTGCAAACTCCATTCCATACGTATATATGGGGAGGTACTAGCTCCAACTCGCTTTTACAGTGAAAACTGCAGGAACTTCAAACCGGCACTAGGAAACAGACTGAGAAAGCAGAGAAAAAGTGTCTCCTGCAACCCGTTCCCTTGGTGCTAGATGAACGAACGTCTCTCCACTTGCTCAGTTCTGAGAGAGAAGTGTGTGTGAAAGACGTCCTTCACCTAGCTTTTTGGGAACACAAAATTTCTTTTCAGTTGCAAACTCCATTCCATACATATATATGGGGAGGTACTAGCTCCAACTCCGTTTTACAGTGAAAACTGCAGGAACTTCAAACCGGCACTAGGAAACAGACTGAGAAAGCAGAGAAAAAGTGTCTCCTGGAACCCGTTCCCTTGGTGCTAGATGAACGAACGTCTCTCCACTTGCTCAGTTCTGAGAGATAAGTGTGTGTGAAAGCCATCCTTCACCTAGCTTGTTGGGAACACAAAGTTTCTTTTCAGTTGCAAACTCCATTCCATACATATATATGGGGAGGTACTAGCTCCAACTCCGTTTTACAGTGAAAACTGCAGGAACTTCAAACCGGCACTAGGAAACAGACTGAGAAGGCAGAGAAATATTGTCTCCTGCAACCCTTTCCCTTGGTTCTAGATGAACGAACGTCTCTCCACTTGCTCAGTTCTGAGAGATATGTGTGTGTGAAAGCCGTCCTTCACCTAGCTTGTTGGGAACACAAAGTTTCCTTTCAGTTGCAAACTCCATTCCATACATATATATGGGGAGGTACTAGCTCCAACTCGGTTTTACAGTGAAAATTGCAGGAACTTCAAACCGGCACTCGGAAACAGACTGAGAAAGCAGAGAAAAAGTGTCTCCTGCAACCCGTTCCCTTGGTGCTAGATGAACGAACGTCTCTCCACTTGCTAAGTTCTGAGAGATAAGTGTGTGTGAAAGCCGTCCTTCACCTAGCTTGTTGGGAACACAAAGTTTCTTTTCAGTTGCAAACTCCATTCCATACATATATATGGGGAGGTACTAGCTCCAACTCGGTTTTACAGTGAAAACTGCAGGAACTTCAAACGGCACTAGGAAACAGACTGAGAAAGCAGAGAAAAAGTGTCTCCTGCAACCCGTTCCCTTGGTGCTAGATGAACGAACGTCTCTCCACTTGATCAGTTCTGAGAGATAAGTGTGTGTGAAAGCCGTCCTTCACCTAGCTTGTTGGGAACACAAAGTTTCTTTTCAGTTGCAAACTCCATTCCATACATATATATGAGGAGGTAGAAGCTCCAACACGGTTTTACAGTGAAAACTGCAGGAACTTTAAACCGGCACTAGGAAACAGACTGAGAAGGCAGAGAAGTAGTGTCTCCTGCAACCCTTTCCCTTGGTGCTAGATGAACGAACGTCTCTCCACTTGCTCAGTTCTGAGAGATAAGTGTGTGTGAAAGCCGTCCTTCACCTAGCTTGTTGGGAAAACAAAGTTTCTTTTCAGTTGCAAACTCCATTCCATACATATATATGGGGAGGTACTAGCTCCAACTCGGTTTTACAGTGAAAACTGCAGGAACTTCAAACCGGCACTAGGAAACAGACTGAGAAAGCAGAGAAAAAGTGTCTCCTGCAACCCGTTCCCTTGGTGCTAGATGAACGAACGTCTCTCCACTTGCTCTGTTCTGAGAGATAGGTGTGTGTGAAAGCCGTCTTTCACCTAGCTTGTTGGGAACACAAAGTTTCTTTTCAGTTGCAAACCCCATTCCATACATATATATGAGGAGGTAGAAGCTCCAACACGGTTTTACAGTGAAAACTGCAGGAACTTTAAACCGGCACTAGGAAACAGACTGAGAAGGCAGAGAAAAAGTGTCCCCTGCAACCCTTTCCCTTGGTGCTAGATGAACGAACGTCTCTCCACTTGCTCAGTTCTGAGAGATAAGTGTGTGTGAAAGCCGTCCTTCACCTAGCTTGTTGGGAACACAAAGTTTCCTTTCAGTTGCAAACTCCATTCCATACATATATATGGGGAGGTACTAGCTCCAACTCGCTTTTACAGTGAAAACTGTAGGAACTTCAAACCGGCACTAGGAAACAGACTGAGTAAGCAGAGAAAAAGTGTCTCCTGCAACCCGTTCCCTTGGTGCTAGATGAACGAACGTCTCTCCACTTGCTCAGTTCTGAGAGATAAGTGTGTGTGAAAGCCGTCCTTCACCTAGCTTGTTGGGAACACAAAGTTTCCTTTCAGTTGCAAACTCCATTCCATACGTATATATGGGGAGGTACTAGCTCCAACTCGCTTTTACAGTGAAAACTGCAGGAACTTCAAACCGGCACTAGGAAACAGACTGAGAAAGCAGAGAAAAAGTGTCTCCTGCAACCCGTTCCCTTGGTGCTAGATGAACGAACGTCTCTCCACTTGCTCAGTTCTGAGAGAGAAGTGTGTGTGAAAGACGTCCTTCACCTAGCTTTTTGGGAACACAAAATTTCTTTTCAGTTGCAAACTCCATTCCATACATATATATGGGGAGGTACTAGCTCCAACTCCGTTTTACAGTGAAAACTGCAGGAACTTCAAACCGGCACTAGGAAACAGACTGAGAAAGCAGAGAAAAAGTGTCTCCTGGAACCCGTTCCCTTGGTGCTAGATGAACGAACGTCTCTCCACTTGCTCAGTTCTGAGAGATAAGTGTGTGTGAAAGCCGTCCTTCGCCTAGCTTGTTGGGAACACAAAGTTTTTTATCAGTTGGCAACTCCATTCAATACATATATATGGGGAGGTAGAAGTTCCAACTTGGTTTTACAGTGAAAACTGCAGGAACTTCAAACCGGCACTAGGAAACAGACGGAGAAGGCAGAGAAGTAGTGTCTCCTGCAACCCTTTCCCTTGGTGCTAGATGAACGAACGTCTCTCCACTTGCTCAGTTCTGAGAGATAAGTGTGTGTGAAAGCCGTCCTTCACCTAGCTTGTTGGGAAAACAAAGTTTCTTTTCAGTTGCAAACTCCATTCCATACATATATATGGGGAGGTACTAGCTCCAACTCGGTTTTACAGTGAAAACTGCAGGAACTTCAAACGGCACTAGGAAACAGACTGAGAAAGCAGAGAAAAAGTGTCTCCTGCAACCCGTTCCCTTGGTGCTAGATGAACGAACGTCTCTCCACTTGCTCTGTTCTGAGAGATAGGTGTGTGTGAAAGCCGTCTTTCACCTAGCTTGTTGGGAACACAAAGTTTCTTTTCAGTTGCAAACCCCATTCCATACATATATATGAGGAGGTAGAAGCTCCAACACGGTTTTACAGTGAAAACTGCAGGAACTTTAAACCGGCACTAGGAAACAGACTGAGAAGGCAGAGAAAAAGTGTCCCCTGCAACCCTTTCCCTTGGTGCTAGATGAACGAACGTCTCTCCACTTGCTCAGTTCTGAGAGATAAGTGTGTGTGAAAGCCGTCCTTCACCTAGCTTGTTGGGAACACAAAGTTTCCTTTCAGTTGCAAACTCCATTCCATACATATATATGGGGAGGTACTAGCTCCAACTCGCTTTTACAGTGAAAACTGTAGGAACTTCAAACCGGCACTAGGAAACAGACTGAGTAAGCAGAGAAAAAGTGTCTCCTGCAACCCGTTCCCTTGGTGCTAGATGAACGAACGTCTCTCCACTTGCTCAGTTCTGAGAGATAAGTGTGTGTGAAAGCCGTCCTTCACCTAGCTTGTTGGGAACACAAAGTTTCCTTTCAGTTGCAAACTCCATTCCATACGTATATATGGGGAGGTACTAGCTCCAACTCGCTTTTACAGTGAAAACTGCAGGAACTTCAAACCGGCACTAGGAAACAGACTGAGAAAGCAGAGAAAAAGTGTCTCCTGCAACCCGTTCCCTTGGTGCTAGATGAACGAACGTCTCTCCACTTGCTCAGTTCTGAGAGAGAAGTGTGTGTGAAAGACGTCCTTCACCTAGCTTTTTGGGAACACAAAATTTCTTTTCAGTTGCAAACTCCATTCCATACATATATATGGGGAGGTACTAGCTCCAACTCCGTTTTACAGTGAAAACTGCAGGAACTTCAAACCGGCACTAGGAAACAGACTGAGAAAGCAGAGAAAAAGTGTCTCCTGGAACCCGTTCCCTTGGTGCTAGATGAACGAACGTCTCTCCACTTGCTCAGTTCTGAGAGATAAGTGTGTGTGAAAGCCGTCCTTCGCCTAGCTTGTTGGGAACACAAAGTTTTTTATCAGTTGGCAACTCCATTCAATACATATATATGGATGAGGTAGAAGTTCCAACTTGGTTTTACAGTGAAAACTGCAGGAACTTCAAACCGGCACTAGGAAACAGACGGAGAAAGCAGAGAAAAATTGTCTCCTGCAACCCGTTCCCTTGGTGCTAGATGAACGAACGTCTCTCCACTTGCTCAGTTCTGAGAGATAAGTGTGTGTGAAAGCCGTCCTTCACCTAGCTTGTTGGGAAAACAAAGTTTCTTTTCAGTTGCAAACTCCATTCCATACATATATATGGGGAGGTACTAGCTCCAACTCGGTTTTACAGTGAAAACTGCAGGAACTTCAAACGGCACTAGGAAACAGACTGAGAAAGCAGAGAAAAAGTGTCTCCTGCAACCCGTTCCCTTGGTGCTAGATGAACGAACGTCTCTCCACTTGCTCTGTTCTGAGAGATAGGTGTGTGTGAAAGCCGTCTTTCACCTAGCTTGTTGGGAACACAAAGTTTCTTTTCAGTTGCAAACCCCATTCCATACATATATATGAGGAGGTAGAAGCTCCAACACGGTTTTACAGTGAAAACTGCAGGAACTTTAAACCGGCACTAGGAAACAGACTGAGAAGGCAGAGAAAAAGTGTCCCCTGCAACCCTTTCCCTTGGTGCTAGATGAACGAACGTCTCTCCACTTGCTCAGTTCTGAGAGATAAGTGTGTGTGAAAGCCGTCCTTCACCTAGCTTGTTGGGAACACAAAGTTTCATTTCAGTTGCTAACTCCATTCCATACATATATATGGGGAGGTACTAGCTCCAACTCGCTTTTACAGTGAAAACTGTAGGAACTTCAAACCGGCACTAGGAAACAGACTGAGTAAGCAGAGAAAAAGTGTCTCCTGCAACCCGTTCCCTTGGTGCTAGATGAACGAACGTCTCTCCACTTGCTCAGTTCTGAGAGATAAGTGTGTGTGAAAGCCGTCCTTCACCTAGCTTGTTGGGAACACAAAGTTTCCTTTCAGTTGCAAACTCCATTCCATACGTATATATGGGGAGGTACTAGCTCCAACACGCTTTTACAGTGAAAACTGCAGGAACTTCAAACCGGCACTAGGAAACAGACTGAGAAAGCAGAGAAAAAGTGTCTCCTGCAACCCGTTCCCTTGGTGCTAGATGAACGAACGTCTCTCCACTTGCTCAGTTCTGAGAGAGAAGTGTGTGTGAAAGACGTCCTTCACCTAGCTTTTTGGGAACACAAAATTTCTTTTCAGTTGCAAACTCCATTCCATACATATATATGGGGAGGTACTAGCTCCAACTCCGTTTTACAGTGAAAACTGCAGGAACTTCAAACCGGCACTAGGAAACAGACTGAGAAAGCAGAGAAAAAGTGTCTCCTGGAACCCGTTCCCTTGGTGCTAGATGAACGAACGTCTCTCCACTTGCTCAGTTCTGAGAGATAAATGTGTGTGAAAGCCGTCCTTCGCCTAGCTTGTTGGGAACACAAATTTTTTTATCAGTTGGCAACTCCATTCAATACATATATATGGGGAGGTAGAAGTTCCAACTTGGTTTTACAGTGAAAACTGCAGGAACTTCAAAACGGCACTAGGAAACAGACGGAGAAAGCAGAGAAAAATTGTCTCCTGCAACCCGTTCCCTTGGTGCTAGATGAACGAACGTCTCTCCACTTGCTCAGTTCTGAGAGATAAGTGTGTGTGAAAGCCGTCCTTCACCTAGCTTGTTGGGAAAACAAAGTTTCTTTTCAGTTGCAAACTCCATTCCATACATATATATGGGGAGGTACTAGCTCCAACTCCGTTTTACAGTGAAAACTGCAGGAACTTCAAACGGCACTAGGAAACAGACTGAGAAAACAGAGAAAAAGTGTCTCCTGGAACCCGATCCCTTGGTGCTAGATGAACGAACGTCTCTCCACTTGCTCAGTTCTGAGAGATAGGTGTGTGTGAAAGCCGTCCTTCACCTAGCTTGTTGGGAACACAAAGTTTCTTTTCAGTTGCAAACTCCATTCCATACATATATATGGGGAGGTACTAGCTCCAACTCCATTTTACAGTGAAAACTGCAGGAACTTCAAACCGGCACTAGGAAACAGACTGAGAAGGCAGAGAAAAAGTGTCTCCTGCAAACCGTTCCCTTGGTGCTAGATGAACGAACGTCTCTCCACTTGCTCAGTTCTGAGAGATAAGTGTGTGTGAAAGCCGTCCTTCACCTAGCTTGTTGGGAACACAAAGTTTCTTTTCAGTTGCAAACTCCATTCCATACATATATATGAGGAGGTAGAAGCTCCAACTCGGTTTTACAGTGAAAACTGCAGGAACTTTAAACCGGCACTAGGAAATAGACTGAGAAGGCAGAGAAAAAGTGTCTCCTGCAACCCTTTCCCTTGGTGCTAGATGAACGAACATCTCTCCACTTGCTCAGTTCTGAGAGATATGTGTGTGTGAAAGCCGTCCTTCACCTAGCTTGTTGGGAACACAAAGTTTCCTTTCAGTTGCAAACTAAATTCCATACATATATATGGGGAGGTACTAGCTCCAACTCGCTTTTACAGTGAAAACTGCAGGAACTTCAAACCGGCACTAGGAAACAGACTGAGAAAGCAGAGAAAAAGTGTCTCCTGCCACCCGTTCCCTTGGTGCTAGATGAACGAACGTCTCTCCACTTGCTCAGTTCTGAGAGATAAGTGTGTGTGAAAGCCGTCCTTCACCTAGCTTGTTGGGAACACAAAGTTTCTTTTCAGTTGCAAACACCATTCCATACATATATATGGGGAGGTACTAGCTCCAACTCCGTTTTACAGTGAAAACTGCAGGAACTTCAAACTGGCACTAGGAAACAGACTGAGAATGCAGAGAAAAAGTGTCTCCTGCAACCCGTTCCCTTGGTGCTAGATGAACGAACGTCTCTCCACTTGATCAGTTCTGAGAGATAAGTGTGTGTGAAAGCCGTCCTTCACCTAGCTTGTTGGGAAAACAGTTTCTTTTCAGTTGCAAACTCCATTCCATACATATATATGGTGAGGTACTAGCTCCAACTCGGTTTTACAGTGAAAACTGCAGGAACTTCAAACGGCACTAGGAAACAGACTGAGAATGCAGAGAAAAAGTGTCTCCTGCAACCCGTTCCCTTGGTGCTAGATGAACGAACGTTTCTCCACTTGCTCAGTTCTGAGAGATAAGTGTGTGTGAAAGCCGTCCTTCACCTAGCTTGTTGGGAAAACAAGTTTCTTTTCAGTTGCCAACACCATTCCATACATATATATGGGGAGGTACTAACTCCAACTCCGTTTTACAGTGAAAACTGCAGGAACTTCAAACCGGCACTAGGAAACAGACTGAGAAAGCAGAGAAAAAGTGTCTCCTGCAACCCGTTCCCTTGGTGCTAGATGAACGAACGTCTCTCCACTTGCTCAGTTCTGAGAGATAAGTGTGTGTGAAAGCCGTCCTTCACCTAGCTTGTTGGGAACACAAAGTTTCTTTTCAGTTGCAAACTCCATTCCATACATATATATGAGGAGGTAGAAGCTCCAACACGGTTTTACAGTGAAAACTGCAGGAACTTTAAACCGGCAGTAGGAAACAGACTGAGAAGGCAGAGAAAAAGTGTCTCCTGCAACCCTTTCCCTTGGTGCTAGATGAACGAACGTCTCTCCACTTGCTCAGTTCTGAGAGATATGTGTGTGTGAAAGCCGTCCTTCACCTAGCTTGTTGGGAACACAAAGTTTCCTTTCAGTTGCAAACTAAATTCCATACATATATATGGGGAGGTACTAGCTCCAACTCGCTTTTACAGTTAAAACTGCAGGAACTTCAAACCGGCACTAGGAAACACACTGAGAAGGCAGAGAAAAAGTGTCTCCTGCAACCCTTTCCCTTGGTGCTAGATGAACGAACGTCTCCCCACTTGCTCAGTTCTGAGAGATAAGTGTGTGTGAAAGCCGTCCTTCACCTAGCTTGTTGGGAACACAAAGTTTCCTTTCAGTTGCAAACTCCATTCCATACATATATATGGGGAGGTACTAGCTCCAACTCGCTTTTACAGTGAAAACTGCAGGAACTTCAAACCGGCACTAGGAAACAGACTGAGAAAGCAGAGAAAAAGTGTCTCCTGCAACCCGTTCCCTTGGTGCTAGATGAACGAACGTCTCTCCACTTGCTCAGTTCTGAGAGAGAAGTGTGTGTGAAAGCCGTCCTTCACCTAGCTTGTTGGGAACACAAAGTTTCTTTTCAGTTGCAAACTCCAATCCATACATATATATGGGGAGGTACTAGCTCCAACTCCGTTTTACAGTGAAAACTGCAGGAACTTCAAACCGGCACTAGGAAACAGACTGAGAAGGCAGAGAAAAAGTGTCTCCTGCAAACCGTTCCCTTGGTGCTAGATGAACGAACGTCTCTCCACTTGCTCAGTTCTGAGAGATAAGTGTGTGTGAAAGCCGTCCTTCACCTAGCTTGTTGGGAACACAAAGTTTCTTTTCAGTTGCAAACTCCATTCCATACATATATATGAGGAGGTAGAAGCTCCAACTCGGTTTTACAGTGAAAACTGCAGGAACTTTAAACCGGCACTAGGAAATAGACTGAGAAGGCAGAGAAAAAGTGTCTCCTGCAACCCTTTCCCTTGGTGCTAGATGAACGAACATCTCTCCACTTGCTCAGTTCTGAGAGATATGTGTGTGTGAAAGCCGTCCTTCACCTAGCTTGTTGGGAACACAAAGTTTCCTTTCAGTTGCAAACTAAATTCCATACATATATATGGGGAGGTACTAGCTCCAACTCGCTTTTACAGTGAAAACTGCAGGAACTTCAAACCGGCACTAGGAAACAGACTGAGAAAGCAGAGAAAAAGTGTCCCCTGCCACCCGTTCCCTTGGTGCTAGATGAACGAACGTCTCTCCACTTGCTCAGTTCTGAGAGATAAGTGTGTGTGAAAGCCGTCCTTCACCTAGCTTGTTGGGAACACAAAGTTTCTTTTCAGTTGCAAACACCATTCCATACATATATATGGGGAGGTACTAGCTCCAACTCCGTTTTACAGTGAAAACTGCAGGAACTTCAAACTGGCACTAGGAAACAGACTGAGAATGCAGAGAAAAAGTGTCTCCTGCAACCCGTTCCCTTGGTGCTAGATGAACGAATGTCTCTCCACTTGATCAGTTCTGAGAGATAAGTGTGTGTGAAAGCCGTCCTTCACCTAGCTTGTTGGGAAAACAGTTTCTTTTCAGTTGCAAACTCCATTCCATACATATATATGGTGAGGTACTAGCTCCAACTCGGTTTTACAGTGAAAACTGCAGGAACTTCAAACGGCACTAGGAAACACACTGAGAAAGCAGAGAAAAAGTGTCTCCTGCAACCCGTTCCCTTGGTGCTAGATGAACGAACGTTTCTCCACTTGCTCAGTTCTGAGAGATAAGTGTGTGTGAAAGCCGTCCTTCACCTAGCTTGTTGGGAAAACAAGTTTCTTTTCAGTTGCCAACTCCATTCCATACATATATATGGGGAGGTACTAGCTCCAACTCCGTTTTACAGTGAAAACTGCAGGAACTTCAAACCGGCACTAGGAAACAGACTGAGAAAGCAGAGAAAAAGTGTCTCCTGCAACCCGTTCCCTTGGTGCTAGATGAACGAACGTCTCTCCACTTGCTCAGTTCTGAGAGATAAGTGTGTGTGAAAGCCGTCCTTCACCTAGCTTGTTGGGAACACAAAGTTTCTTTTCAGTTGCAAACTCCATTCCATACATATATATGAGGAGGTAGAAGCTCCAACACGGTTTTACAGTGAAAACTGCAGGAACTTTAAACCGGCAGTAGGAAACAGACTGAGAAGGCAGAGAAAAAGTGTCTCCTGCAACCCTTTCCCTTGGTGCTAGATGAACGAACGTCTCTCCACTTGCTCAGTTCTGAGAGATATGTGTGTGTGAAAGCCGTCCTTCACCTAGCTTGTTGGGAACACAAAGTTTCCTTTCAGTTGCAAACTAAATTCCATACATATATATGGGGAGGTACTAGCTCCAACTCGCTTTTACAGTTAAAACTGCAGGAACTTCAAACCGGCACTAGGAAACACACTGAGAAGGCAGAGAAAAAGTGTCTCCTGCAACCCTTTCCCTTGGTGCTAGATGAACGAACGTCTCCCCACTTGCTCAGTTCTGAGAGATAAGTGTGTGTGAAAGCCGTCCTTCACCTAGCTTGTTGGGAACACAAAGTTTCCTTTCAGTTGCAAACTCCATTCCATACATATATATGGGGAGGTACTAGCTCCAACTCGCTTTTACAGTGAAAACTGCAGGAACTTCAAACCGGCACTAGGAAACAGACTGAGAAAGCAGAGAAAAAGTGTCTCCTGCAACCCGTTCCCTTGGTGCTAGATGAACGAACGTCTCTCCACTTGCTCAGTTCTGAGAGAGAAGTGTGTGTGAAAGCCGTCCTTCACCTAGCTTGTTGGGAACACAAAGTTTCTTTTCAGTTGCAAACTCCAATCCATACATATATATGGGGAGGTACTAGCTCCAACTCCGTTTTACAGTGAAAACTGCAGGAACTTCAAACCGGCACTAGGAAACAGACTGAGAAAGCAGAGAAAAAGTGTCTCCTGCAACCCGTTCCCTTGGTGCTAGATGAACGAACGTCTCTCCACTTTCTAAGTTCTGAGAGATAAGTGTGTGTGAAAGCCGTCCTTCACCTAGCTTGTAGGGAACACAAAGTTTCTTTTCAGTTGCAAACTCCATTCCATACATATATATGGGGAGGTACTAGCTCCAACTCGGTTTTACAGTGAAAACTGCAGGAACTTCAAACGGCACTAGGAAACAGACTGAGAAAGCAGAGAAAAAGTGTCTCCTGCAACCCGTTCCCTTGGTGCTAGATGAACGAACGTCTCTCCACTTGCTCAGTTCTGAGAGATAAGTGTGTGTGAAAGCTGTCCTTCACCTAGCTTGTTGGGAACACAAAGTTTCTTTTCAGTTGCAAACACCATTCCATACATATATATGAGGAGGTAGAAGCCCCAACACGGTTTTACAGTGAAAACTGCAGGAACTTTAAACCGGCACTAGGAAACAGACTGAGAAAGCAGAGAAAAAGTGTCTCCTGGAACCCGTTCCCTTGGTGCTAGATGAACGAACGTCTCTCCACTTGCTCAGTTCTGAGAGATAAGTGTGTGTGAAAGCCGTCCTTCGCCTAGCTTGTTGGGAACACAAAGTTTTTTATCAGTTGGCAACTCCATTCAATACATATATATGGGGAGGTACTAGCTCCAACTCCGTTTTACAGTGAAAACTGCAGGAACTTCAAACGGCACTAGGAAACAGACTGAGAAAACAGAGAAAAAGTGTCTCCTGGAACCCGTTCCCTTGGTGCTAGATGAACGAACGTCTCTCCACTTGCTCAGTTCTGAGAGATAGGTGTGTGTGAAGCCGTCCTTCACCTAGCTTGTTGGGAACACAAAGTTTCTTTTCAGTTGCAAACTCCATTCCATACATATATATGGGGAGGTACTAGCTCCAACTCCGTTTTACAGTGAAAACTGCAGGAACTTCAAACCGGCACTAGGAAACAGACTGAGAAGGCAGAGAAAAAGTGTCTCCTGCAACCCTTTCCCTTGGTGCTAGATGAACGAACGTCTCTCCACTTGCTCAGTTCTGAGAGATATGTGTGTGTGAAAGCCGTCCTTCACCTAGCTTGTTGGGAACACAAAGTTTACTTTCAGTTGCAAACTAAATTCCATACATATATATGGGGAGGTACTAGCTCCAACTCGCTTTTACAGTGAAAACTGCAGGAACTTCAAACAGGCACTAGGAAACAGACTGAGAAAGCAGAGAAAAAGTGTCTCCTGCCACCCGTTCCCTTGGTGCTAGATGAACGAACGTCTCTCCACTTGCTCAGTTCTGAGAGATAAGTGTGTGTGAAAGCCGTCCTTCACCTAGCTTGTTGGGAACACAAAGTTTCTTTTCAGTTGCAAACTCCATTCCATACATATATATGGGGAGGTACTAGCTCCAACTCCGTTTTACAGTGAAAACTGCAGGAACTTCAAACTGGCACTAGGAAACAGACTGAGAATGCAGAGAAAAAGTGTCTCCTGCAACCCGTTCCCTTGGTGCTAGATGAACGAACGTCTCTCCACTTGATCAGTTCTGAGAGATAAGTGTGTGTGAAAGCCGTCCTTCACCTAGCTTGTTGGGAAAACAGTTTCTTTTCAGTTGCAAACTCCATTCCATACATATATATGGTGAGGTACTAGCTCCAACTCGGTTTTACAGTGAAAACTGCAGGAACTTCAAACGGCACTAGGAAACAGACTGAGAAAGCAGAGAAAAAGTGTCTCCTGCAACCCGTTCCCTTGGTGCTAGATGAACGAACGTTTCTCCACTTGCTCAGTTCTGAGAGATAAGTGTGTGTGAAAGCCGTCCTTCACCTAGCTTGTTGGGAAAACAAGTTTCTTTTCAGTTGCCAACTCCATTCCATACATATATATGGGGAGGTACTAGCTCCAACTCCGTTTTACAGTGAAAACTGCAGGAACTTCAAACCGGCACTAGGAAACAGACTGAGAAAGCAGAGAAAAAGTGTCTCCTGCAACCCGTTCCCTTGGTGCTAGATGAACGAACGTCTCTCCACTTGCTCAGTTCTGAGAGATAAGTGTGTGTGAAAGCCGTCCTTCACCTAGCTTGTTGGGAACACAAAGTTTCTTTTCAGTTGCAAACTCCATTCCATACATATATATGAGGAGGTAGAAGCTCCAACACGGTTTTACAGTGAAAACTGCAGGAACTTTAAACCGGCAGTAGTAAACAGACTGAGAAGGCAGAGAAAAAGTGTCTCCTGCATCCCTTTCCCTTGGTACTAGATGAACGAACGTCTCTCCACTTGCTCAGTTCTGAGAGATATGTGTGTGTGAAAGCCGTCCTTCACCTAGCTTGTTGGGAACACAAAGTTTCCTTTCAGTTGCAAACTAAATTCCATACATATATATGGGGAGGTACTAGCTCCAACTCGCTTTTACAGTGAAAACTGCAGGAACTTCAAACCGGCACTAGGAAACAGACTGAGAAAGCAGAGAAAAAGTGTCTCCTGCAACCCGTTCCCTTGGTGCTAGATGAACGAACGTCTCTCCACTTGCTCAGTTCTGAGAGATAAGTGTGTGTGAAAGCCGTCCTTCACCTAGCTTGTTGGGAACACAAAGTTTCTTTTCAGTTGCTAACTCCATTCCATACATATATATGGGGAGGTACTAGCTCCAACTCCGTTTTACAGTGAAAACTGCAGGAACTTCAAACGGCACTAGGAAACAGAATGAGAAAGCAGAGTAAAAGTGTCTCCTGCAACCCGTTCCCTTGGTGCTAGATGAACGAACGTCTCTCCACTTGCTCAGTTCTGAGAGATAGGTGTGTGTGAAAGCCGTCTTTCACCTAGCTTGTTGGGAACACAAAGTTTCTTTTCAGTTGCAAACCCCATTCCATACATATATATGAGGAGGTAGAAGCTCCAACACGGTTTTACAGTGAAAACTGCAGGAACTTTAAACCGGCACTAGGAAACACACTGAGAAGGCAGAGAAAAAGTGTCTCCTGCAACCCGTTCCCTTGGTGCTAGATGAAAGAACGTCTCCCCACTTGCTCAGTTCTGAGAGATAAGTGTGTGTGAAAGCCGTCCTTCACCTAGCTTGTTGGGAACACAAAGTTTCCTTTCAGTTGCAAACTCCATTCCATACATATATATGGGGAGGTACTAGCTCCAACTCGCTTTTACAGTGAAAACTGCAGGAACTTCAAACCGGCACTAGGAAACAGACTGAGAAAGCAGAGAAAAAGTGTCTCCTGCAACCCGTTCCCTTGGTGCTAGATGAACGAACGTCTCTCCACTTGCTCAGTTCTGAGAGAGAAGTGTGTGTGAAAGCCGTCCTTCACCTAGCTTGTTGGGAACACAAAGTTTCTTTTCAGTTGCAAACTCCAATCCATACATATATATGGGGAGGTACTAGCTCCAACTCCGTTTTACAGTGAAAACTGCAGGAACTTCAAACCGGCACTAGGAAACAGACTGAGAAAGCAGAGAAAAAGTGTCTCCTGCAACCCGTTCCCTTGGTGCTAGATGAACGAACGTCTCTCCACTTGCTCAGTTCTGAGAGATAGGTGTGTGTGAAAGCCGTCTTTCACCTAGCTTGTTGGGAACACAAAGTTTCTTTTCAGTTGCAAACCCCATTCCATACATATATATGAGGAGGTAGAAGCTCCAACACGGTTTTACAGTGAAAACTGCAGGAACTTTAAACCGGCACTAGGAAACAGACTGAGAAAGCAGAGAAAAAGTGTCCCCTGCAACCCTTTCCCTTGGTGCTAGATGAACGAACGTCTCTCCACTTGCTCAGTTCTGAGAGATAAGTGTGTGTCAAAGCCGTCCTTCACCTAGCTTGTTGGGAACACAAAGTTTCCTTTCAGTTGCAAACTCCATTCCATACATATATATGGGGAGGTACTAGCTCCAACTCGCTTTTACAGTGAAAACTGTAGGAACTTCAAACCGGCACTAGGAAACAGACTGAGTAAGCAGAGAAAAAGTGTCTCCTGCAACCCGTTCCCTTGGTGCTAGATGAACGAACGTCTCTCCACTTGCTCAGTTCTGAGAGATAAGTGTGTGTGAAAGCCGTCCTTCACCTAGCTTGTTGGGAACACAAAGTTTTTTTTCAGGTGGCAACTCCATTCAATACATATATATGGGAGGTAGACGTTCCAACTCGGTTTTACAGTAAAAACTGCAGGAACTTCAAACCGGTACTAGGAAACAGACGGAGAAAGCAGAGAAAAATTGTCTCCTGCAAACCGTTCCCTTGGTGCTAGATGAACGAACGTCTCTCCACTTGCTCAGTTCTGAGAGATAAGTGTGTGTGAAAGCCGTCCTTCACCTAGCTTGTTGGGAAAACAAAGTTTCTTTTCAGTTGCAAACTCCATTCCATACATATATATGGGGAGGTACTAGCTCCAACTCGGTTTTACAGTGAAAACTGCATGAACTTAAACGGCACTAGGAAACAGACTGAGAAAGCAGAGAAAAGTGTCTCCTGCAACCCGTTCCCTTGGTGCTAGATGAACGAACGTCTCTCCACTTGCTGAGTTCTGAGAGATAGGTGTGTGTGAAAGCCGTCTTTCACCTAGCTTGTTGGGAACACAAAGTTTCTTTTCAGTTGCAAACCACATTCCATATATATATATGAGGAGGTAGAAGCTCCAACACGGTTTTACAGTGAAAACTGCAGGAACTTTAAACCGGCACTAGGAAACAGACTGAGAAGGCAGAGAAAAAGTGTCTCCTGCAACCCTTTCCCTTGGTGCTAGATGAACGAACGTCTCTCCACTTGCTCAGTTCTGAGAGATAAGTGTGTGTGAAAGCCGTCCTTCACCTAGCTTGTTGGGAACACAAAGTTTCCTTTCAGTTGCAAACTCCATTCCATAAATATATATGGGGAGGTACTAGCTCCAACTCGCTTTTACAGTGAAAACTGCAGGAACTTCAAACCGGCACTAGGAAACAGACTGAGAAAGCAGAGAAAAAGTGTCTCCTGCAACCCGTTCCCTTGGTGCTAGATGAACGAACGTCTCTCCACTTGCTCAGTTCTGAGAGAGAAGTGTGTGTGAAAGACGTCCTTCACCTAGCTTTTTGGGAACACAAAATTTCTTTTCAGTTGCAAACTCCATTCCATACATATATATGGGGAGGTACTAGCTCCAACTCGGTTTTACAGTGAAAACTGCAGGAACTTCAAACCGGCACTAGGAAACAGACTGAGAAAGCAGAGAAAAAGTGTCTCCTGGAACCCGTTCCCTTGGTGCTAGATGAACGAACGTCTCTCCACTTGCTCAGTTCTGAGAGATAAGTGTGTGTGAAAGCCGTCCTTCGCCTAGCTTGTTGGGAACACAAAGTTTTTTATCAGTTGGCAACTCCATTCAATACATATATATGGGGAGGTAGAAGTTCCAACTCGGTTTTACAGTGAAAACTGCAGGAACTTCAAACCGGCACTAGGAAACAGACGGAGAAAGCAGAGAAAAATTGTCTCCTGCAACCCGTTCCCTTGGTGCTAGATGAACGAACGTCTCTCCACTTGCTCAGTTCTGAGAGATAAGTGTGTGTGAAAGCCGTCCTTCACCTAGCTTGTTGGGAACACAAAGTTTCTTTTCAGTTGCAAACTCCATTCCATACATATATATGGGGAGGTACTAGCTCCAACTCGGTTTTACAGTGAAAACTGCAGGAACTTCAAACGGCACTAGGAAACAGACTGAGAAAACAGAGAAAATGTGTCTCCTGGAACCCGTTCCCTTGGTGCTAGATGAACGAACGTCTCTCCACTTGCTCAGTTCTGAGAGATAGGTGTGTGTGAAAGCCGTCCTTCACCTAGCTTGTTGGGAACACAAAGTTTCTTTTCAGTTGCAAACTCCATTCCATACATATATATGGGGAGGTACTAGCTCCAACTCCATTTTACAGTGAAAACTGCAGGAACTTCAAACCGGCACTAGGAAACAGACTGAGAAAGCAGAGAAACAGTGTCTCCTGCCACCCGTTCCCTTGGTGCTAGATGAACGAACGTCTCTCAACTTGCTCAGTTCTGAGAGATAAGTGTGTGTGAAAGCCGTCCTTCACCTAGCTTGTTGGGAACACAAAGTTTCTTTTCAGTTGCAAACTCCATTCCATACATATATATGGGGAGGTACTAGCTCCAACTCCGTTTTACAGTGAAAACTGCAGGAACTTCAAACTGGCACTAGGAAACAGACTGAGAATGCAGAGAAAAAGTGTCTCCTGCAACCCGTTCCCTTGGTGCTAGATGAACGAACGTCTCTCCACTTGATCAGTTCTGAGAGATAAGTGTGTGTGAAAGCCGTCCTTCACCTAGCTTGTTGGGAAAACAAAGTTTCTTTTCAGTTGCAAACTCCATTCCATACATATATATGGTGAGGTACTAGCTCCAACTCGGTTTTACAGTGAAAACTGCAGGAACTTCAAACGGCACTAGGAAAAAGACTGAGAAAGCAGAGAAAAAGTGTCTCCTGCAACCCGTTCCCTTGGTGCTAGATGAACGAACGTTTCTCCACTTGCTCAGTTCTGAGAGATAAGTGTGTGTGAAAGCCGTCCTTCACCTAGCTTGTTGGGAAAACAAGTTTCTTTTCAGTTGCCAACTCCATTCCATACATATATATGGGGAGGTACTAGCTCCAACTCCGTTTTACAGTGAAAACTGCAGGAACTTCAAACCGGCACTAGGAAACAGACTGAGAAAGCAGAGAAAAAGTGTCTCCTGCAACCCGTTCCCTTGGTGCTAGATGAACGAACGTCTCTCCACTTGCTCAGTTCTGAGAGATAAGTGTGTGTGAAAGCCGTCCTTCACCTAGCTTGTTGGGAACACAAAGTTTCTTTTCAGTTGCAAACTCCATTCCATACATATATATGAGGAGGTAGAAGCTCCAACACGGTTTTACAGTGAAAACTGCAGGAACTTTAAACCGGCAGTAGGAAACAGACTGAGAAGGCAGAGAAAAAGTGTCTCCTGCAGCCCTTTCCCTTGGTGCTAGATGAACAAACGTCTCTCCACTTGCTCAGTTCTGAGAGATATGTGTGTGTGAAAGCCGTCCTTCACCTAGCTTGTTGGGAACACAAAGTTTCCTTTCAGTTGCAAACTAAATTCCATACATATATATGGGGAGGTACTAGCTCCAACTCGCTTTTACAGTGAAAACTGCAGGAACTTCAAACCGGCACTAGGAAACAGACTGAGAAAGCAGAGAAAAAGTGTCTCCTGCAACCCGTTCCCTTGGTGCTAGATGAACGAACGTCTCTCCACTTGCTCAGTTCTGAGAGATAAGTGTGTGTGAAAGCCGTCCTTCACCTAGCTTGTTGGGAACACAAAGTTTCTTTTCAGTTGCAAACTCCATTCCATACATATATATGGGGAGGTACTAGCTCCAACTCCGTTTTACAGTGAAAACTGCAGGAACTTCAAACGGCACTAGGAAACAAAATGAGAAAGCAGAGTAAAAGTGTCTCCTGCAACCCGTTCCCTTGGTGCTAGATGAACGAACGTCTCTCCACTTGCTCAGTTCTGAGAGATAGGTGTGTGTGAAAGCCGTCTTTCACCTAGCTTGTTGGGAACACAAAGTTTCTTTTCAGTTGCAAACCCCATTCCATACATATATATGAGGAGGTAGAAGCTCCAACACGGTTTTACAGTGAAAACTGCAGGAACTTTAAACCGGCACTAGGAAACAGACTGAGAAGGCAGAGAAAAAGTGTCTCCTGCAACCCTTTCCCTTGGTGCTAGATGAACGAACGTCTCTCCACTTGCTCAGTTCTGAGAGATAAGTGTGTGTGAAAGCCGTCCTTCACCTAGCTTGTTGGGAACACAAAGTTTCCTTTCAGTTGCAAACTCCATTCCATACATATATATGGGGAGGTACTAGCTCCAACTCGGTTTTACAGTGAAAACTGCAGGAACTTCAAACCGGCACTAGGAAACAGACTGAGAAAGCAGAGAAAAAGTGTCTCCTGCAACCCTTTCCCTTGGTGCTAGATGAACGAACGTCTCTCCACTTGCTCAGTTCTGAGAGATAAGTGTGTGTGAAAGCCGTCCTTCACCTAGCTTGTTGGGAACACAAAGTTTCCTTTCAGTTGCAAACTCCATTCCATACATATATATGGGGAGGTACTAGCTCCAACTCGCTTTTACAGTGAAAACTGCAGGAACTTCAAACCGGCACTAGGAAACAGACTGAGAAAGCAGAGAAAAAGTGTCTCCTGCAACCCGTTCCCTTGGTGCTAGATGAACGAACGTCTCTCCACTTGCTCAGTTCTGAGAGAGAAGTGTGTGTGAAAGCCGTCCTTCACCTAGCTTGTTGGGAACACAAAGTTTCTTTTCAGTTGCAAACTCCAATCCATACATATATATGGGGAGGTACTAGCTCCAACTCCGTTTTACAGTGAAAACTGCAGGAACTTCAAACCGGCACTAGGAAACAGACTGAGAAAGCAGAGAAAAAGTGTCTCCTGCAACCCGTTCCCTTGGTGCTAGATGAACGAACGTCTCTCCACTTGCTCAGTTCTGAGAGATAAGTGTGTGTGAAAGCCGTCCTTCACCTAGCTTGTTGGGAAAACAAAGTTTTTTATCAGTTGGCAACTCCATTCAATAAGTATATATGGGGAGGTAGAAGTTCCAACTCGGTTTTACAGTGAAAACTGCAGGAAATTCAAACCGGCACTAGGAAACAGACGGAGAAAGCAGAGAAAAATTGTCTCCTGCAACCCGTTCCCTTGGTGCTAGATGAACGAACGTCTCTCCACTTGCTCAGTTCTGAGAGATAAGTGTGTGTGAAAGCCGTCCTTCACCTAGCTTGTTGGGAAAACAAAGTTTCTTTTCAGTTGCAAACTCCATTCCATACATATATATGTGGAGGTACTAGCTCCAACTCGGTTTTACAGTGAAAACTGCAGGAACTTCAAACGGCACTAGGAAACAGAATGAGAAAGCATAGTAAAAGTGTCTCCTGCAACCCGTTCCCTTGGTGCTAGATGAACGAACGTCTCTCCACTTGCTCAGTTCTGAGAGATGTGTGTGTGAAAGCCGTCCTTCACCTAGCTTGTTGGGAACACAAAGTTTCTTTTCAGTTGCAAACTCCATTCCATACATATATATGGGGAGGTACTAGCTCCAACACCGTTTTACAGTTAAAACTGCAGGAACTTCAAACCGGCACTCGGAAACGGACTGAGAAAGCAGAGAAAAAGTGTCTCCTGGAACCCGTTCCTTGGTGCTAGATGAACGAACGTCTCTCCACTTGCTCAGTTCTGAGAGATAAGTGTGTTTGAAAGCCGTCCTTCACCTAGCTTGTTGGGAACACAAAGTTTCTTTTCAGTTGCAAACTCCATTCCATACATATATATGGGGAGGTAGAAGCTACAACACGGTTTTACAGTGAAAACTGCAGGAACTTCAAACCGGCACTAGGAAACAGACTGAGAAAGCAGAGAAAAAGTGTCTCCTGCAACCCGTTCCCTTGGTGCTAGATGAACGAACGTCTCTCCACTTGCTCAGTTCTGAGAGATAAGTGTGTGTGAAAGCCGTCCTTCACCTAGCTTGTTGGGAACACAAAGTTTCTTTTCAGTTGCAAACTCCATTCCATACATATATATGAGGAGGTAGAAGCTCCAACACGGTTTTACAGTGAAAACTGCAGGAACATTAAACCGGCACTAGGAAACAGACTGAGAAGGCAGAGAAAAAGTGTCTGCTGAAACCCTTTCCCTTGGTGCTAGATGAACGAACGTCTCTCCACTTGCTCAGTTCTGAGAGATAAGTGTGTGTGAAAGCCGTCCTTCACCTAGCTTGTTGGGAAAACAAAGTTTCTTTTCAGTTGCAAACTCCATTCCATACATATATATGGGGAGGTACTAGCTCCAACTCGGTTTTACAGTGAAAACTGCAGGAACTTCAAACGGCACTAGGAAAGAGACTGAGAAAGCAGAGAAAATGTCTCTCCTGCAACCCGTTCCCTTGGTGCTAGATGAACGAACGTCTCTCCACTTGCTCAGTTCTGAGAGATAAGTGTGTGTGAAAGCCGTCCTTCACCTAGCTTGTTGGGAACACAAAGTTTCCTTTCAGTTGCAAACTCCATTCCATACATATATTTGGGGAGGTACTAGCTCCAACTCGCTTTTACAGTGAAAACTGCAGGAACTTCAAACCGGCACTAGGAAACAGACTGAGAAAGCAGAGAAAAAGTGTCTCCTGCAACCCGTTCCCTTGGTGCTAGATGAACGAACGTCTCTCCACTTGCTCAGTTCTGAGAGATAAGTGTGTGTGAAAGCCGTCCTTCACCTAGCATGTTGGGAACACAAAGTTTCTTTTCAGTTGCAAACTCAATTCCATACATATTTATGGGGAGGTACTAGCTCCAACTCCGTTTTACAGTGAAAACTGCAGGAACTTCAAACCGGCACTAGGAAACAGACTGAGAAAGCAGAGAAAAAGTGTCTCCTGAAACCCGTTCCCTTGGTGCTAGATGAACGAACGTCTCTCCACTTGCTCAGTTCTGAGAGATAAGTGTGTATGAAAGCCGTCCTTCACCTTGCTTGTTGGGAACACAAAGTTTTTTTTCAGTTGGCAACTCCATTCCATACATATATATGGGGAGGTACAAGCTCCAACACGGTTTTACAGTGAAAACTGCAGGAACTTCAAACCGGCACTAGGAAACAGACTGAGAAAGCAGAGAAAAATTGACTCCTGCAACCCGTTCCCTTTGTGCTAGATGAACGAAGCTCTCTCCACTTGCTCAGTTCTGAGAGATAAGTGTGTGTGAAAGCCGTCCTTCACCTAGCTTGTTGGGAACACAAAGTTTCTTTTCAGTTGCAAACTCCATTCCATACATATATATGGGGAGGTAGAAGTTCCAACACGGTTTTACAGTGAAAACTGCAGGAACTTCAAACCGGCACTAGGAAACAGACTGAGAAAGCAGAGAAAAAGTGTCTCCTGCAACCCGTTCCCTTGGTGCTAGATGAACGAACGTCTCTCCACTTGCTCAGTTCTGAGAGATAACTGTGTGTGAAAGCCGCCCTTCACCTAGCTTGTTGGGAACACAAAGTTTCTTTTCAGTTGAAAACTCCATTCCATACATATATATGGGGAGGTACAAGCTCCAACACGGTTTTACAGTGAAAACTGCAGGAACATTAAACCGGCACTAGGAAACAGACTGAGAAAGCAGAGAAAAAGTGTCTCCTGCAACCCGTTCCCTTGGTGCTAGATGAACGAAAGTCTCTCCACTTGCTCAGTTCTGAGAGATAAGTGTGTGTGAAAGCCGTCCTTCACCTAGCTTGTTGGGAACACAAAGTTTCTTTTCAATTGCAAACTCCATTCCATACATATATATGTGGAGGTTCTAGCTCCAACTCCGTTTTACAGTGAAAACTGCAGGAACTTCAAACCGGCAGTAGGAAACAGACTGAGAAAGCAGAGAAAAAGTGTCTCCTGGAACCCTTTCCCTTGGTGCTAGATGAACGAACGTCTCTCCACTTGCTCAGTTCTGAGAGATAAGTGTGTGTGGAAGCCGTCCTTCACCTAGCTTGTTGGGAACACAGAGTTTTTTTTCAGTTGGCAACTCCAATCCATACATATATATGGGGAGGTACAAGCTCCAACACGGTTTTACAGTGAAAACTGCATGAACTACAAACCGGCACTAGGAAACAGATGAGAAAGCAGAGAAAATGTCTCTCCTGCAACCCGTTCCCTTGGTGCTAGATGAACGAACGTCTCTCCACTTGCTCAGTTCTGAGAGATAAGTGTGTGTGAAAGCCGTCCTTCACCTAGCTTGTTGGGAACACAAAGTTTCTTTTCAGTTGAAAACTCCATTCCATACATATATATGTGGAGGTACTAGCTCCAACTCCGTTTTACAGTGAAAACTGCAGGAACTTCAAACCGGCACTAGGAAACAGACTGAGAAAGCAGAGAAAAAGTGTCTCCTGGAACCCGTTCCCTTGGTGCTAGATGAAAGAACGTCTCTCCACTTGCTCAGTTCTGAGAGATAAGTGTGTGTGAAAGCCGTCCTTCACCTAGCTTGTTGGGAACACAAAGTTTCCTTTCAGTTGCAAACTGCATTCCATACATATATATGGGGAGGTAGAAGTTCCAACTCGGTTTTACAGTGAAAACTGCAGGAACTTCAAACCGGCACTAGGAAACAGACGGAGAAAGCAGAGAAAAAGTGTCTCCTGCATCCCGTTCCCTTGGTGCTAGATGAACGAACGTCTCTCCACTTGCTCAGTTCTGAGAGATAAGTGTGTGTGAAAGCCGTCCTTCAACTAGCTTGTTGGGAACACAAAGTTTCCTTTCAGTTGCAAACTCCATTCCATAGATATATATGGGGAGGTAGAAGTTCCAACTCGGTTTTACAGTGAAAACTGCAGGAACTTCAAACCGGCACTAGGAAACAGACGGAGAATGCAGAGAAAAAGTGTCTCCTGCAACCCGTTCCATTGGTGCTAGATGAACGAAAGTCTCTCCACTTGCTCAGTTCTGAGAGATAAGTGTGTGTGAAAGCCGTCCTTCAACTAGCTTGTTGGGAACACAAAGTTTCTTTTCACTTGCAAACTCCATTCCAAACATATATATGGGGAGGTACAAGCTCCAACACGGTTTTACAGTGAAAACTGCAGGAACTACAAACCGGCACTAGGAAACAGACTGAGAAGGCAGAGAAAAATTGTCTCCTACAACCCGTTCCCTTGGTGCTAGATGAACGAACGTCTCTCCACTTGATCAGTTCTGAGAGATAAGTGTGTGTGAAAGCCCTCCTTCACCTAGCTTGTTGGGAACACAAAGTTTCTTTTCAGTTGCAAACTCCATTCCATACATATATATGGGGAGGTACTAGCTCCAACTCGGTTTTACAGTGAAAAATGCAGGAACAACAAACCGGCACTAGGAAACAGACTGAGAAAGCAGAGAAAAAGTGTCTCCTGCAACCCGTTCCCTTGGTGCTAGATGAACGAACGTCTCTCCACTTGCTCAGTTCTGAGAGATAGGTGTGTGTGAAAGCCGTCTTTCACCTAGCTTGTTGGGAACACAAAGTTTCTTTTCAGTTGCAAACCCCATTCCATACATATATATGAGGAGGTAGAAGCTCCAACACGGTTTTACAGTGAAAACTGCAGGAACTTTAAACCGGCACTAGGAAACAGACTGAGAAGGCAGAGAAAAAGTGTCTCCTGCAACCCTTTCCCTTGGTGCTAGATGAACGAACGTCTCTCCACTTGCTCAGTTCTGAGAGATAAGTGTGTGTGAAAGCCGTCCTTCACCTAGCTTGTTGGGAACACAAAGTTTCCTTTCAGTTGCAAACTCCATTCCATACATATATATGGGGAGGTACTAGCTCCAACTCGGTTTTACAGTGAAAACTGCAGGAACTTCAAACCGGCACTAGGAAACAGACTGAGAAAGCAGAGAAAAAGTGTCTCCTGCAACCCTTTCCCTTGGTGCTAGATGAACGAACGTCTCTCCACTTGCTCAGTTCTGAGAGATAAGTGTGTGTGAAAGCCGTCCTTCACCTAGCTTGTTGGGAACACAAAGTTTCCTTTCAGTTGCAAACTCCATTCCATACATATATATGGGGAGGTACTAGCTCCAACTCGCTTTTACAGTGAAAACTGCAGGAACTTCAAACCGGCACTAGGAAACAGACTGAGAAAGCAGAGAAAAAGTGTCTCCTGCAACCCGTTCCCTTGGTGCTAGATGAACGAACGTCTCTCCACTTGCTCAGTTCTGAGAGAGAAGTGTGTGTGAAAGCCGTCCTTCACCTAGCTTGTTGGGAACACAAAGTTTCTTTTCAGTTGCAAACTCCAATCCATACATATATATGGGGAGGTACTAGCTCCAACTCCGTTTTACAGTGAAAACTGCAGGAACTTCAAACCGGCACTAGGAAACAGACTGAGAAAGCAGAGAAAAAGTGTCTCCTGCAACCCGTTCCCTTGGTGCTAGATGAACGAACGTCTCTCCACTTGCTCAGTTCTGAGAGATAAGTGTGTGTGAAAGCCGTCCTTCACCTAGCTTGTTGGGAAAACAAAGTTTTTTATCAGTTGGCAACTCCATTCAATAACTATATATGGGGAGGTAGAAGTTCCAACTCGGTTTTACAGTGAAAACTGCAGGAAATTCAAACCGGCACTAGGAAACAGACGGAGAAAGCAGAGAAAAATTGTCTCCTGCAACCCGTTCCCTTGGTGCTAGATGAACGAACGTCTCTCCACTTGCTCAGTTCTGAGAGATAAGTGTGTGTGAAAGCCGTCCTTCACCTAGCTTGTTGGGAAAACAAAGTTTCTTTTCAGTTGCAAACTCCATTCCATACATATATATGGGGAGGTACTAGCTCCAACTCGGTTTTACAGTGAAAACTGCAGGAACTTCAATCGGCACTAGGAAACAGAATGAGAAAGCATAGTAAAAGTGTCTCCTGCAACCCGTTCCCTTGGTGCTAGATGAACGAACGTCTCTCCACTTGCTCAGTTCTGAGAGATGTGTGTGTGAAAGCCGTCCTTCACCTAGCTTGTTGGGAACACAAAGTTTCTTTTCAGTTGCAAACTCCATTCCATACATATATATGGGGAGGTACTAGCTCCAACACCGTTTTACAGTTAAAACTGCAGGAACTTCAAACCGGCACTCGGAAACGGACTGAGAAAGCAGAGAAAAAGTGTCTCCTGGAACCCGTTCCTTGGTGCTAGATGAACGAACGTCTCTCCACTTGCTCAGTTCTGAGAGATAAGTGTGTTTGAAAGCCGTCCTTCACCTAGCTTGTTGGGAACACAAAGTTTCTTTTCAGTTGCAAACTCCATTCCATACATATATATGGGGAGGTAGAAGCTACAACACGGTTTTACAGTGAAAACTGCAGGAACTTCAAACCGGCACTAGGAAACAGACTGAGAAAGCAGAGAAAAAGTGTCTCCTGCAACCCGTTCCCTTGGTGCTAGATGAACGAACGTCTCTCCACTTGCTCAGTTCTGAGAGATAAGTGTGTGTGAAAGCCGTCCTTCACCTAGCTTGTTGGGAACACAAAGTTTCTTTTCAGTTGCAAACTCCATTCCATACATATATATGAGGAGGTAGAAGCTCCAACACGGTTTTACAGTGAAAACTGCAGGAACATTAAACCGGCACTAGGAAACAGACTGAGAAGGCAGAGAAAAAGTGTCTGCTGAAACCCTTTCCCTTGGTGCTAGATGAACGAACGTCTCTCCACTTGCTCAGTTCTGAGAGATAAGTGTGTGTGAAAGCCGTCCTTCACCTAGCTTGTTGGGAAAACAAAGTTTCTTTTCAGTTGCAAACTCCATTCCATACATATATATGGGGAGGTACTAGCTCCAACTCGGTTTTACAGTGAAAACTGCAGGAACTTCAAACGGCACTAGGAAAGAGACTGAGAAAGCAGAGAAAATGTCTCTCCTGCAACCCGTTCCCTTGGTGCTAGATGAACGAACGTCTCTCCACTTGCTCAGTTCTGAGAGATAAGTGTGTGTGAAAGCCGTCCTTCACCTAGCTTGTTGGGAACACAAAGTTTCCTTTCAGTTGCAAACTCCATTCCATACATATATTTGGGGAGGTACTAGCTCCAACTCGCTTTTACAGTGAAAACTGCAGGAACTTCAAACCGGCACTAGGAAACAGACTGAGAAAGCAGAGAAAAAGTGTCTCCTGCAACCCGTTCCCTTGGTGCTAGATGAACGAACGTCTCTCCACTTGCTCAGTTCTGAGAGATAAGTGTGTGTGAAAGCCGTCCTTCACCTAGCATGTTGGGAACACAAAGTTTCTTTTCAGTTGCAAACTCAATTCCATACATATTTATGGGGAGGTACTAGCTCCAACTCCGTTTTACAGTGAAAACTGCAGGAACTTCAAACCGGCACTAGGAAACAGACTGAGAAAGCAGAGAAAAAGTGTCTCCTGAAACCCGTTCCCTTGGTGCTAGATGAACGAACGTCTCTCCACTTGCTCAGTTCTGAGAGATAAGTGTGTATGAAAGCCGTCCTTCACCTTGCTTGTTGGGAACACAAAGTTTTTTTTCAGTTGGCAACTCCATTCCATACATATATATGGGGAGGTACAAGCTCCAACACGGTTTTACAGTGAAAACTGCAGGAACTTCAAACCGGCACTAGGAAACAGACTGAGAAAGCAGAGAAAAATTGACTCCTGCAACCCGTTCCCTTTGTGCTAGATGAACGAAGGTCTCTCCACTTGCTCAGTTCTGAGAGATAAGTGTGTGTGAAAGCCGTCCTTCACCTAGCTTGTTGGGAACACAAAGTTTCTTTTCAGTTGCAAACTCCATTCCATACATATATATGGGGAGGTAGAAGTTCCAACACGGTTTTACAGTGAAAACTGCAGGAACTTCAAACCGGCACTAGGAAACAGACTGAGAAAGCAGAGAAAAAGTGTCTCCTGCAACCCGTTCCCTTGGTGCTAGATGAACGAACGTCTCTCCACTTGCTCAGTTCTGAGAGATAACTGTGTGTGAAAGCCGCCCTTCACCTAGCTTGTTGGGAACACAAAGTTTCTTTTCAGTTGAAAACTCCATTCCATACATATATATGGGGAGGTACAAGCTCCAACACGGTTTTACAGTGAAAACTGCAGGAACATTAAACCGGCACTAGGAAACAGACTGAGAAAGCAGAGAAAAAGTGTCTCCTGCAACCCGTTCCCTTGGTGCTAGATGAACGAAAGTCTCTCCACTTGCTCAGTTCTGAGAGATAAGTGTGTGTGAAAGCCGTCCTTCACCTAGCTTGTTGGGAACACAAAGTTTCTTTTCAATTGCAAACTCCATTCCATACATATATATGTGGAGGTTCTAGCTCCAACTCCGTTTTACAGTGAAAACTGCAGGAACTTCAAACCGGCAGTAGGAAACAGACTGAGAAAGCAGAGAAAAAGTGTCTCCTGGAACCCTTTCCCTTGGTGCTAGATGAACGAACGTCTCTCCACTTGCTCAGTTCTGAGAGATAAGTGTGTGTGGAAGCCGTCCTTCACCTAGCTTGTTGGGAACACAGAGTTTTTTTTCAGTTGGCAACTCCAATCCATACATATATATGGGGAGGTACAAGCTCCAACACGGTTTTACAGTGAAAACTGCATGAACTACAAACCGGCACTAGGAAACAGATGAGAAAGCAGAGAAAAAGTGTCTCCTGCAACCCGTTCCCTTGGTGCTAGATGAACGAACGTCTCTCCACTTGCTCAGTTCTGAGAGATAAGTGTGTGTGAAAGCCGTCCTTCACCTAGCTTGTTGGGAACACAAAGTTTCTTTTCAGTTGAAAACTCCATTCCATACATATATATGTGGAGGTACTAGCTCCAACTCCGTTTTACAGTGAAAACTGCAGGAACTTCAAACCGGCACTAGGAAACAGACTGAGAAAGCAGAGAAAAAGTGTCTCCTGGAACCCGTTCCCTTGGTGCTAGATGAAAGAACGTCTCTCCACTTGCTCAGTTCTGAGAGATAAGTGTGTGTGAAAGCCGTCCTTCACCTAGCTTGTTGGGAACACAAAGTTTCCTTTCAGTTGCAAACTGCATTCCATACATATATATGGGGAGGTAGAAGTTCCAACTCGGTTTTACAGTGAAAACTGCAGGAACTTCAAACCGGCACTAGGAAACAGACGGAGAAAGCAGAGAAAAAGTGTCTCCTGCATCCCGTTCCCTTGGTGCTAGATGAACGAACGTCTCTCCACTTGCTCAGTTCTGAGAGATAAGTGTGTGTGAAAGCCGTCCTTCAACTAGCTTGTTGGGAACACAAAGTTTCCTTTCAGTTGCAAACTCCATTCCATAGATATATATGGGGAGGTAGAAGTTCCAACTCGGTTTTACAGTGAAAACTGCAGGAACTTCAAACCGGCACTAGGAAACAGACGGAGAATGCAGAGAAAAAGTGTCTCCTGCAACCCGTTCCATTGGTGCTAGATGAACGAAAGTCTCTCCACTTGCTCAGTTCTGAGAGATAAGTGTGTGTGAAAGCCGTCCTTCAACTAGCTTGTTGGGAACACAAAGTTTCTTTTCACTTGCAAACTCCATTCCAAACATATATATGGGGAGGTACAAGCTCCAACACGGTTTTACAGTGAAAACTGCAGGAACTACAAACCGGCACTAGGAAACAGACTGAGAAGGCAGAGAAAAAGTGTCTCCTACAACCCGTTCCCTTGGTGCTAGATGAACGAACGTCTCTCCACTTGATCAGTTCTGAGAGATAAGTGTGTGTGAAAGCCCTCCTTCACCTAGCTTGTTGGGAACACAAAGTTTCTTTTCAGTTGCAAACTCCATTCCATACATATATATGGGGAGGTACTAGCTCCAACTCGGTTTTACAGTGAAAAATGCAGGAACAACAAACCGGCACTAGGAAACAGACTGAGAAAGCAGAGAAAAAGTGTCTCCTGCAACCCGTTCCCTTGGTGCTAGATGAACGAACGTCTCTCCACTTGCTCAGTTCTGAGAGATAAGTGTGTGTGAAAGCCGTCCTTCACCTAGCTTGTTGGGAACACAAAGTTTCTTTTCAGTTGCAAACTCCATTCCATACATATATATGGGGATGTAGAAGCTCCAACACGGTTTTACAGTGAAAACTGCAGGAACTTCAAACCGGCACTAGGAAACAGACTGAGAAAGCAGAGAAAAAGTCTCTCCTGCAACCCGTTCCCTTGGTGCTAGATGAACGAACGTCTCTCCACTTGCTCAGTTCTGAGAGATAAGTGTGTGTGAAAGCCGTCCTTCACCTAGCTTGTTGGGAACACAAAGTTTCCTTTCAGTTGCAAACTCCATTCCATACATATATATGGGGAGGTACTAGCTCGAACTCGCTTTTACAGTGAAAACTGCAGGAAATTCAAACCGGCACTAGGAAACAGACTGAGAAAGCAGAGAAAAAGTGTCTCCTGCAACCCGTTCCCTTGGTGCTAGATGAACGAACGTCTCTCCACTTGCTCAGTTCTGAGAGATAAGTGTGTATGAAAGTCGACCTTCACCTTGCTTGTTGGGAACACAAAGTTTTTTTTCAGTTGGCAACTCCATTCCATACATATATATGTGGAGGTACAAGCTCCAACTCCGTTTTACAGTGAAAACTGCAGGAACTTCAAACCGGCACTAGGAAACAGACTGAGAAAGCAGAGAAAAAGTGTCTCCTGGAACCCGTTCCCTTGGTGCTAGATGAAAGAACGTCTCTCCACTTGCTCAGTTCTGAGAGATAAGTGTGTGTGAAAGCCGTCCTTCACCTAGCTTGTTGGGAACACAAAGTTTCCTTTCAGTTGCAAACTCCATTCCATACATATATATGGGGAGGTAGAAGTTCCAACTCGGTTTTACAGTGAAAACTGCAGGAACTTCAAACCGGCACTAGGAAACAGACGGAGAAAGCAGAGAAAAAGTGTCTCCTGCATCCCGTTCCCTTGGTGCTAGATGAACGAAAGTCTCTCCACTTGCTCAGTTCTGAGAGATAAGTGTGTGTGAAAGCCGTCCTTCAACTAGCTTGTTGGGAACACAAAGTTTCTTTTCACTTGCAAACTCCATTCCAAACATATATATGGGGAGGTACAAGCTCCAACACGGTTTTACAGTGAAAACTGCAGGAACTACAAACCGGCACTAGGAAACAGACTGAGAAGGCAGAGAAAAAGTGTCTCCTACAACCCGTTCCCTTGGTGCTAGATGAACGAACGTCTCTCCACTTGATCAGTTCTGAGAGATAAGTGTGTGTGAAAGCCGTCCTTCACCTAGCTTGTTGGGAACACAAAGTTTCTTTTCAGTTGCAAACTCCATTCCATACATATATATGGGGAGGTACTAGCTCCAACTCGGTTTTACAGTGAAAAATGCAGGAACAACAAACCGGCACTAGGAAACAGACTGAGAAAGCAGAGAAAAAGTGTCTCCTGCAACCCGTTCCCTTGGTGCTAGATGAACGAACGTCTCTCCACTTGCTCAGTTCTGAGAGATAAGTGTGTGTGAAAGTCTTCCTTCACCTAGCTTGTTGGGAACACAAAGTTTCTTTTCACTTGCAAACTCCATTCCATACATATATATGGGGATGTAGAAGCTCCAACACGGTTTTACAGTGAAAACTGCAGGAACTTCAAACCGGCACTAGGAAACAGACTGAGAAAGCAGAGAAAAAGTCTCTCCTGCAACCCGTTCCCTTGGTGCTAGATGAACGAACGTCTCTCCACTTGCTCAGTTCTGAGAGATAAGTGTGTGTGAAAGCCGTCCTTCACCTAGCTTGTTGGGAACACAAAGTTTCCTTTCAGTTGCAAACTCCATTCCATACATATATATGGGGAGGTACTAGCTCCAACTCGCTTTTACAGTGAAAACTGCAGGAACTTCAAACCGGCACTAGGAAACAGACTGAGAAAGCAGAGAAAAAGTGTCTCCTGCAACCCGTTCCCTTGGTGCTAGATGAACGAACGTCTCTCCACTTGCTCAGTTCTGAGAGAAAAATGTGTGTGAAAGCCGTCCTTCACCTAGCTTGTTGGGAACACAATGTTTCTTTTCAGTTGTAAACTCCATTCCATACATAAATATGTGGAGGTACTAGCTCCAACTTCGTTTTACAGTGAAAACTGCAGGAACTTCAAACCGGCACTAGGAAACAGACTGAGAAAGCAGAGAAAAAGTGTCTCCTGGAACCCGTTCCCTTGGTGCTAGATGAACGAAAGTCTCTCCACTTGCTCAGTTCTGAGAGATAAGCGTGTGTGAAAGCCGTCCTTCACCTAGCTTGTTGGGAACACAAAGTTTCTTTTCAGTTGCAAACTCCATTCCATACATATATATGGGGAGGTACTAGCTCCAACTAGGATTTACAGTGAAAAATGCAGGAACTTCAAACCGGCACTAGGAAACAGACTGAGAAAGCAGAGAAAAAGTGTCTCCTGCAACCCGTTCCCTTGGTGCTAGATGAACGAACGTCTCTCCACTTGCTCAGTTCTGAGAGATAAGTGTGTGTGAAAGCCGTCCTTCACCTAGCTTGTTGGGAACACAAAGTTTCTTTTCAGTTGAAAACTCCATTCCATACATATATATGGGGAGGTACTAGCTCCAACTCGGTTTTACAGTGAAAACTGCAGGAACATCAAACCGGCACTAGGAAACAGACTGAGAAATCAGAGAAAAAGTGTCTCCTGCAACCCGTTCCCTTGGTGCTAGATGAACGAACGTCTCTCCACTTGCTCAGTTCTGAGAGATAAGTGTGTATGAAAGTCGACCTTCACCTTGCTTGTTGGGAACACAATGTTTTTTTTCAGTTGGCAACTCCATTCCATACATATATATGGGGAGGTACAAGCTCCAACACGGTTTTACAGTGAAAACTGCAGGAACTTCAAACCGGCACTAGGAAACAGACTGAGAAAGCAGAGAAAAAGTGACTCCTGCAACCCGTTCCCTTTGTGCTAGATGAACGAACTTCTCTCCACTTGCTCAGTTCTGAGAGATAAGTGTGTGTGAAAGCCGTCCTTCACCTAGCTTGTTGGGAACACAAAGTTTCTTTTCAGTTGCAAACTCCATTCCATACATATATATGGGGAGGTACTAGCTCCAACTCCGTTTTACAGTGAAAACTGCAGGAACTTCAAACCGGCACTAGGAAACAGACTGAGAAAGCAGAGAAAAAGTGTCTCCTGCAACCCGTTCCCTTGGTGCTAGATGAACGAACGTCTCTCCACTTGCTCAGTTATGAGAGATAAGTGTGTGTGAAAGCCGCCCTTCACCTAGCTTGTTGGGAACACAAAGTTTCTTTTCAGTTGAAAACTCCATTCCATACATATATATCAGGAGGTAGAAGCTCCAACACGGTTTTACAGTGAAAACTGCAGGAACGTCAAACCGGCACTAGGAAACAGACTGAGAAAGCAGAGAAAAAGTGTCTCCTGCAACCCGTTCCCTTGGTGCTGGATGAACGAAAGTCTCTCCACTTGCTCAGTTCTGAGAGATAAGTGTGTGTGAAAGCCGTCCTTCACCTAGCTTGTTGGGAACACAAAGTTTCTTTTCAATTGCAAACTCCATTCCATACATATATATGTGGAGGTACTAGCTCCAACTCCGTTTTACAGTGAAAACTGCAGGAACTTCAAACCGGCACTAGGAAACAGACTGAGAAAGCAGAGAAAAAGTGTCTCCTGGAACCCTTTCCCTTGGTGCTAGATGAACGAACGTCTCTCCACTTGCTCAGTTCTGAGAGATAAGTGTGTGTGAAAGCCGTCCTTCACCTAGCTTGTTGGGAACACAAAGTTTTTTTTCAGTTGGCAACTCCAATCCATACATATATATGGGGAGGTACAAGCTCCAACACGGTTTTACAATGAAAACTGCAGGAACTACAAACCGGCACTAGGAAACAGATGAGAAAGCAGAGAAAAAGTGTCTCCTGCAACCCGTTCCCTTGGTGCTAGATGAACGAACGTCTCTCCACTTGCTCAGTTCTGAGAGATAAGTGTGTGTGAAAGCCGTCCTTCACCTAGCTTGTTGGGAACACAAAGTTTCTTTTCAGTTGAAAACTCCATTCCATACATATATATGTGGAGGTACTAGCTCCAGCTCCGTTTTACAGTGAAAACTGCAGGAACTTCAAACCGGCACTAGGAAACAGACTGAGAAAGCAGAGAAAAAGTGTCTCCTGGAAACCGTTCCCTTGGTGCTAGATGAAAGAACGTCTCTCCACTTGCTCAGTTCTGAGAGATAAGTGTGTGTGAAAGCCGTCCTTCACCTAGCTTGTTGGAAACACAAAGTTTCCTTTCAGTTGCAAACTCCATTCCATACATATATATGGGGAGGTAGAAATTCCAACTCGGTTTTACAGTGAAAACTGCAGGAACTTCAAACCGGCACTAGGAAACAGACGGAGAAAGCAGAGAAAAAGTGTCTCCTGCAACCCGTTCCCTTGGTCCTAGATGAACGAACGTCTCTCCACTTGCTCAGTTCTGAGAGATAAGTGTGTGTGAAAGCCGTCCTTCACCTAGCTTGTTGGGAACACAAAGTTTCTTTTCACTTGCAAACTCCATTCCATACATATATATGGGGAGGTACAAGCTCCAACACTGTTTTACAGTGAAAACTGCAGGAACTTCAAACCGGCACTAGGAAACAGACTGAGAAAACAGAGAAAAAGTGTCTCCTGCAAACCGTTCCCTTGGTGCTAGATGAACGAACGTCTCTCCACTTGATCAGTTCTGAGAGATAAGTGTGTGTGAAAGCCGTCCTTCACCTAGCTTCTTGGGAACACAAAGTTTCTTTTCAGTTGCAAACTCCATTCCATACATATATATGGGGAGGTACTAGCTCCAACTCCGTTTTACAGTGAAAACTGCAGGAAATTCAAACCGGCACTAGGAAACAGACTGAGAAAGCAGAGAAAAAGTGTCTCCTGCAACCCGTTCCCTTGGTGCTAGATGAACGAACGTCTCTCCACTTGCTCAGTTCTGAGAGATAAGTGTGTGTGAAAGCCGCCCTTCACCTAGCTTGTTGGGAACACAAAGTTTCTTTTCAGTTGCAAACTCCATTCCATACATATATATGGGGATGTAGAAGCTCCAACACGGTTTTACAGTGAAAACTGCAGGAACTTCAAACCGGCACTAGGAAACAGACTGAGAAAGCAGAGAAAAAGTCTCTCCTGCAACCCGTTCCCTTGGTGCTAGATGAACGAACGTCTCTCCACTTGCTCAGTTCTGAGAGATAAGTGTGTGTGAAAGCCGTCCTTCACCTAGCTTGTTGGGAACACAAAGTTTCCTTTCAGTTGCAAACTCCATTCCATACATATATATGGGGAGGTACAAGCTCCAACTCGCATTTACAGTGAAAACTGCAGGAACTTCAAACTGGCAGTAGGAAACAGACTGAGAAAGCAGAGAAAAAGTGTCTCCTGCAACCCGTTCCCTTGGTGCTAGATGAACGAACGTCTCTCCACTTGCTCAGTTCTGAGAGAAAAATGTGTGTGAAAGCCGTCCTTCACCTAGCTTGTGGGGAACACAAAGTTTCTTTTCAGTTGTAAACTCCATTCCATACATATATATGTGGAGGTACTAGCTCCAACTTCGTTTTACAGTGAAAACTGCAGGAACTTCAAACCGGCACTAGGAAACAGACTGAGAAAGCAGAGAAAAAGTGTCTCCTGGAACCCGTTCCCTTGGTGCTAGAAGAACGAAAGTCTCTCCACTTGCTCAGTTCTGAGAGATAAGTGTGTGTGAAAGCCGTCCTTCACCTAGCTTGTTGGGAACACAAAGTTTCTTTTCAGTTGCAAACTCCATTCCATACATATATATGGGGGGGTAGAAGCTCCAAAACGGTTTTACAGTGAAAACTGCAGGAACTTCAAACCGGCACTAGGAAACAGACTGAGAAAGCAGAGAAAAAGTGTCTCCTGCAACCCGTTCCCTTGGTGCTAGATGAACGAACGTCTCTCCACTTGCTCAGTTCTGGGAGATAATTGTGTGTGAAAGCCGTCCTTCACCTAGCTTGTTGGGAACACAAAGTTTCTTTTCAGTTGCAAACTCCATTCCATACATATATATGGGGAGGTAGAAGTTCCAACACGGTTTTACAGTGAAAACTGCAGGAACTTCAAACCGGCACTAGGAAACAGACTGAGAAAGCAGAGAAAAATTGTCCCTGCAACCCGTTCCCTTGGTGCTAGATGAACGAACGTCTCTCCACTTGCTCAGTTCTGGGAGATAATTGTGTGTGAAAGCCGTCCTTCACCTAGCTTGTTGGGAACACAAAGTTTCTTTTCAGTTGCAAACTCCATTCCATACATATATATGGGGAGGTACTAGCTCCAACTCGGTTTTACAGTGAAAACTGCAGGAACTTCAAACCGGCACTAGGAAACAAACTGAGAAAGCTGAGAAAAAGTGTCTCCTGCAACCCGTTCCCTTGGTGCTAGATGAAGGAACGTCTCTCCACTTGCTCAGTTCTGAGAGATAAGTGTGTGTGAAAGCCGTCCTTCACCTAGCTTGTTGGGAACACAAAGTTTCTTTTCAGTTCCAAACTCCATTCCATACATATATATGGGGAGGTACTAGCTCCAACTCCGTTTTACAGTGAAAACTGCAGGAACTTCAAAACGGCACTCGGAAACAGACTGAGAAAGCAGAGAAAAAGTGTCTCCTGGAACCCGTTCCCTTGGTGCTAGATGAACGAACGTCTCTCCACTTGCTCAGTTCTGAGAGATAAGTGTGTGTGAAAGCCGTCCTTCACCTAGCTTGTTGGGAACACAAAGTTTCTTTTCGGTTGCAAACTCCATTCCATACATATATATGGGGAGGTAGAAGCTCCAACACGGTTTTACAGTGAAAACTGCAGGAACTTTAAACCAGCACTAGGAAACAGACTGAGAAGGCAGAGAAAAAGTGTCTCCTGCAACCCTTTCCCTTGGTGCTAGATGAACGAAGGTCTCTCCACTTGCTCAGTTTTGAGAGATAAGTGTGTGTGAAAGCCGTCCTTCACCTAGCTTGTTGGGAACACAAAGTTTCCTTTAAGTTGCAAACTCCATTCCATACATATATATAGGGGAGGTACAAGCTCCAACTCCGTTTTACAGTGAAAACTGCAGGAACTTCAAACCGGCACTAGGAAACAGACTGAGAAAGCAGAGAAAAAGTGTCTCCTGGAATCCGTTCCCTTGGTGCTAGATGAACGAACGTCTCTCCACTTGCTCAGTTCTGAGAGATAAGTGTGTGTGTAAGCCGTCCTTCACCTAGCTTGTTGGGAACACAAAGTTTTTTTTCAGTTGGCAACTCCATTCAATACATATATATGGGGAGGTAGAAGTTCAAAATCGGTTTTACAGTGAAAACTGCAGGAACTTCAAACCGGCACTAGGAAACAGACGGAGAAAGGAGAGAAAAAGTGTCTCCTGCAACCCGTTCCCTTGGTGCTAGATGAACGAACGTCTCTCCACTTGATCAGTTCTGAGAGATAAGTGTGTGTGAAAGCCGTCCTTCACCTAGCTTGTTGGGAACACAAAGTTATTTTTCAGTTGGCAACTTCATTCAATACATATATATGGGGAGGTAGAAGTTCCAACTCGGTTTTACAGTGAAAACTGCAGGAACTTCAAACCGGCACTAGGAAACAGACGGAGAAAGCAGAGAAAAATTGTCTCCTGCAACCCGTTCCCTTGGTGCTAGATGAACGAACGTCTCTCCACTTGCTCAGTTCTGAGAGATAAGTGTGTGTGAAAGCCGTCATTCACCTAGCTTGTTGGGAACACAAAGTTTCTTTTCAGTTGCAAACTCCAATCCATACATATATATGGGGAGGTAGAAGCTCCAACACGGTTTTACAGTGAAAACTGCAGGAACTACAAACCGGCACTAGGAAACAGACAGAGAAAGCAGAAAAAAGTGTCTCCTGCAACCCGTTCCCTTGGTGCTAGATGAACGAACGTCTCTCCACTTGCTCAGATCTGAGAGATAATTGTGTGTGAAAGCCGTCCTTCACCTAGCTTGTTGGGAACACAAAGTTTCTTTTCAGTTGCAAACTCCATTCCATACATATATATGGGGAGGTACAAGCTCCAACTCGGTTTTACAGTGAAAACTGCAGGAACTTCAAACCGGCACTAGGAAACAAACTGAGAAAGCAGAGAAAAAGTGTCTCCTGCAATGCGTTCCCTTGGTGCTAGATGAACGAATGTCACTCCACTTGCTCAGTTCTGAGAGATAAGTGTGTGTGAAAGCCGTCCTTCACCTAGCTTGTTGGGAACACAAAGTTTCTTTTCAGTTGCAAACTCCATTCCATACATATATATGGGGAGGTAGAAGCTCCAACACGGTTTTACAGTGAAAACTGCAGGAACTTCAAACCGGCACTAGGAAACAGACTGAGAAAGCAGAGAAAAAGTGTCTCCTGCAACCCGTTCCCTTGGTGCTAGATGAACGAACGTCTCTCCACTTGCTCAGTTCTGAGAGATAATTCTGTGTGAAAGCCGTCCTTCACATAGCTTGTTGGGAACACAAAGTTTCTTTTCAGTTGCAAACTCCATTCCATACATATATATGGGGAGGTACTAGCTCCAACTCAGTTTTACAGTGAAAACTGCAGGAACTTCAAACCGGCACTAGGAAACAAACTGAGAAACAGAAAAAAAGTGTCTCCTGCAACCCGTTCCCTTGGTGCTAGATGAACGAACGTCTCTCCACTTGCTCAGTTCTTAGAGATAAGTGTGTGTGAAAGCCGTCCTTCACCTAGCTTGTTGGGAACACAAAGTTTCTTTTCAGTTGCAAACTCCATTCCATACATATATATGGGGAGGTACTAGCTCCAACTCCGTTTTACAGTGAAAACTGCAGGAACTTCAAACCGGCACTCGGAAACAGACTGAGAAAGCAAAGAAAAAGTGTCTCCTGGAACCCGTTCCCTTGGTGCTAGATGAACGAACGTCTCTCCACTTGCTTAGTTCTGAGAGATAAGTGTGTGTGTAAGCCGTCCTTCACCTAGCTTGTTGGGAACACAAAGTTTTTTTTCAGTTGGCAACTCCATTCAATACATATATATGGGGAGGTAGAAGTTCAAAATCGGTTTTACAGTGAAAACTGCAGGAACTTCAAACCGGCACTAGGAAACAGACGGAGAAAGGAGAGAAAAAGTGTCTCCTGCAACCCGTTCCCTTGGTGCTAGATGAACGAACGTCTCTCCACTTGATCAGTTCTGAGAGATAAGTGTGTGTGAAAGCCGTCCTTCACCTAGCTTGTTGGGAACACAAAGTTATTTTTCAGTTGGCAACTTCATTCAATACATATATATGGGGAGGTAGAAGTTCCAACTCGGTTTTACAGTGAAAACTGCAGGAACTTCAAACCGGCACTAGGAAACAGACGGAGAAAGCAGAGAAAAATTGTCTCCTGCAACCCGTTCCCTTGGTGCTAGATGAACGAACGTCTCTCCACTTGCTCAGTTCTGAGAGATAAGTGTGTGTGAAATCCGTCATTCACCTAGCTTGTTGGGAACACAAAGTTTCTTTTCACTTGCAAACTCCAATCCATACATATATATGGGGAGGTAGAAGCTCCAACACGGTTTTACAGTGAAAACTGCAGGAACTACAAACCGGCACTAGGAAACAGACAGAGAAAGCAGAAAAAAGTGTCTCCTGCAACCCGTTCCCTTGGTGCTAGATGAACGAACGTCTCTCCACTTGCTCAGATCTGAGAGATAATTGTGTGTGAAAGCCGTCCTTCACCTAGCTTGTTGGGAACACAAAGTTTCTTTTCAGTTGCAAACTCCATTCCATACATATATATGGGGAGGTACAAGCTCCAACTCGGTTTTACAGTGAAAACTGCAGGAACTTCAAACCGGCACTAGGAAACAAACTGAGAAAGCAGAGAAAAAGTGTCTCCTGCAATGCGTTCCCTTGGTGCTAGATGAACGAATGTCACTCCACTTGCTCAGTTCTGAGAGATAAGTGTGTGTGAAAGCCGTCCTTCACCTAGCTTGTTGGGAACACAAAGTTTCTTTTCAGTTGCAAACTCCATTCCATACATATATATGGGGAGGTAGAAGCTCCAACACGGTTTTACAGTGAAAACTGCAGGAACTTCAAACCGGCACTAGGAAACAGACTGAGAAAGCAGAGAAAAAGTGTCTCCTGCAAACCGTTCCCTTGGTGCTAGATGAACGAACGTCTCTCCACTTGCTCAGTTCTGAGAGATAATTGTGTGTGAAAGCCGTCCTTCACATAGCTTGTTGGGAACACAAAGTTTCTTTTCAGTTGCAAACTCCATTCCATACATATATATGGGGAGGTACTAGCTCCAACTCAGTTTTACAGTGAAAACTGCAGGAACTTCAAACCGGCACTAGGAAACAAACTGAGAAACAGAGAAAAAGTGTCTCCTGCAACCCGTTCCCTTGGTGCTAGATGAACGAACGTCTCTCCACTTGCTCAGTTCTTAGAGATAAGTGTGTGTGAAAGCCGTCCTTCACCTAGCTTGTTGGGAACACAAAGTTTCTTTTCAGTTGCAAACTCCATTCCATACATATATATGGGGAGGTACTAGCTCCAACTCCGTTTTACAGTGAAAACTGCAGGAACTTCAAACCGGCACTCGGAATCAGACTGAGAAAGCAAAGAAAAAGTGTCTCCTGGAACCCGTTCCCTTGGTGCTAGATGAACGAACGTCTCTCCACTTGCTCAGTTCTGAGAGATAAGTGTGTGTGAAAGCCGTCCTTCACCTAGCTTGTTGGGAACACAAAGTTTCTTTTCAGTTGCAAACTCCATTCCATACGTATATATGGGGAGGTAGAAGCTCCAACACGGTTTTACAGTGAAAACTGCAGGAACTTCAAACCGGCACTAGGAAACAGACTGAGAAAGCAGAGAAAAAGTGTCTCCTGCAACCCGTTCCCTTGGTGCTAGATGAACGAACGTCTCTCCACTTGCTCAGTTCTGAGAGATAAGTGTGTGTGAAAGCCGTCCTTCACCTAGCTTGTTGGGAAAACAAAGTTTCTTTTCAGTTGCCAACTCCATTCCATACATATATATGGGGAGGTACTAGCTCCAACTCGGTTTTACAGTGAAAACTGCAGGAACTTCAAACGGCACTAGGAAACAGAATGAGAAAGCAGAGAAAAAGTGTCTCCTGCAACCCGTTCCCTTGGTGCTAGATGAACGAACGTCTCTCCACTTGCTCAGTTCTGAGAGATAAGTGTGTGTGAAAGCCGTCCTTCACCTAGCTTGTTGGGAACACAAGTTTCTTTTCAGTTGCAAACTCCATTCCATACATATATATGGGGAGGTAGAAGCTCCAACACGGTTTTACAGTGAAAACTGCAGGAACATCAAACCGGCACTAGGAAATAGACTGAGAAAGCAGAGAAAAAGTGTCTCCTGCAACCCGTACCCTTGGTGCTAGATGAACCAACGTCTCTCCACTTGCTCAGTTCTGAGAGATAAGTGTGTGTGAAAGCCGTCCTTCACCTAGCTTGTTGGGAACACAAAGTTTTTTTTCAGGTGGCAACTCCATTCAATACATATATATGGGAGGTAGAAGTTCCAACTCGGTTTTACAGTAAAAACTGCAGGAACTTCAAACCGGTACTAGGAAACAGACAGAGAAAGCAGAGAAAAATTGCCTCCTGCAACCCGTTCCCTTGGTGCTAGATGAACGAACGTCTCTCCACTTGCTCAGTTCTGAGAGATAAGTGTGTGTGAAAGCCGTCCTTCACCTAGCTTGTTGGGAAAACAAAGTTTCTTTTCAGTTGCAAATTCCATTCCATACATATATATGGGGAGGTACTAGCTCCAACTCGGTTTTACAGTGAAAACTGCATGAACTTCAAACGGCACTAGGAAACAGACTGAGAAAGCAGAGAAAAGTGTCTCCTGCAACCCGTTCCCTTGGTGCTAGATGAACGAACGTCTCTCCACTTGCTGAGTTCTGAGAGATAGGTGTGTGTGAAAGCCGTCCTTCACCTAGCTTGTTGGGAACACAAAGTTTATTTTCAGTTGCAAACCACATTCCATACATATATATGAGGAGGTAGAAGCTCCAACACGGTTTTACAGTGAAAACTGCAGGAACTTCAAACCGGCACTAGTAAACAGACTGAGAAGGCAGAGAAAAAGTGTCTCCTGCAACCCTTTCCCTTGGTGCTAGATGAACGAACGTCTCTCCACTTGCTCAGTTCTGAGAGATAAGTGTGTGTGAAAGCCGTCCTTCACCTAGCTTGTTGGGAACACAAAGTTTCCTTTCAGTTGCAAACTCCATTCCATACGTATATATGGGGAGGTACTAGCTCCAACTCGCTTTTACAGTGAAAACTGCAGGAACTTCAAACCGGCACTAGGAAACAGACTGAGAAAGCAGAGAAAAAGTGTCTCCTGCAACCCGTTCCCTTGGTGCTAGATGAACGAACGTCTCTCCACTTGCTCAGTTCTGAGAGAGAAGAGTGTGTGAAAGCCGTCCTTCACCTAGCTTGTTGGGAACACAAAGTTTCTTTTCAGTTGCAAACTCCATTCCATACATATATATGGGGAGGTAGAAGCTCCAACACGGTTTTACAGTGAAAACTGCAGGAACTTCAAACCGGCACTAGGAAACAGACTGAGAAAGCAGAGAAAAACTCTCTCCTGCAACCAGTTCCCTTGGTGCTAGATGAACGAACGTCTCTCCACTTGCTCAGTTCTGAGAGATAAGTGTGTGTGAAAGCCGTCCTTCACGTAGCTTGTTGGGAACACAAAGTTTCTTTTCAGTTGCAAACTCCATTCCATACATATATATGGGGAGGTACTAGCTCCAACTCGGTTTTACAGTGAAAATTGCAGGAACTTCAAACCGGCACTCGGAAACAGACTGAGAAAGCAGAGAAAAAGTGTCTCCTGCAACCCGTTCCCTTGGTGCTAGATGAACGAAAGTCTCTCCACTTGCTAAGTTCTGAGAGATAAGTGTGTGTGAAAGCCGTCCTTCACCTAGCTTGTTGGGAACACAAAGTTTCTTTTCAGTTGCAAACTCCATTCCATACATATATATGGGGAGGTACTAGCTCCAACTCGGTTTTACAGTGAAAACTGCAGGAACTTCAAACGGCACTAGGAAACAGACTGAGAAAGCAGAGAAAAAGTGTCTCCTGCAACCCGTTCCCTTGGTGCTAGATGAACGAACGTCTCTCCACTTGCTCAGTTCTGAGAGATAAGTGTGTGTGAAAGCCGTCCTTCACCTAGCTTGTTGGGAAAACAAAGTTTCTTTTCAGTTGCAAATTCCATTCCATACATATATATGGGGAGGTACTAGCTCCAACTCGGTTTTACAGTGAAAACTGCATGAACTTCAAACGGCACTAGGAAACAGACTGAGAAAGCAGAGAAAAGTGTCTCCTGCAACCCGTTCCCTTGGTGCTAGATGAACGAACGTCTCTCCACTTGCTGAGTTCTGAGAGATAGGTGTGTGTGAAAGCCGTCCTTCACCTAGCTTGTTGGGAACACAAAGTTTCTTTTCAGTTGCAAACCACATTCCATACATATATATGAGGAGGTAGAATCTCCAACACGGTTTTACAGTGAAAACTGCAGGAACTTCAAACCGGCACTAGTAAACAGACTGAGAAGGCAGAGAAAAAGTGTCTCCTGCAACCCTTTCCCTTGGTGCTAGATGAACGAACGTCTCTCCACTTGCTCAGTTCTGAGAGATAAGTGTGTGTGAAAGCCGTCCTTCACCTAGCTTGTTGAGAACACAAAGTTTCCTTTCAGTTGCAAACTCCATTCCATACGTATATATGGGGAGGTACTAGCTCCAACTCGCTTTTACAGTGAAAACTGCAGGAACTTCAAACCGGCACTAGGAAACAGACTGAGAAAGCAGAGAAAAAGTGTCTCCTGCAACCCGTTCCCTTGGTGCTAGATGAACGAACGTCTCTCCACTTGCTCAGTTCTGAGAGAGAAGAGTGTGTGAAAGCCGTCCTTCACCTAGCTTGTTGGGAAAACAAAGTTTCTTTTCAGTTGCAAACTCCATTCCATACATATATATGGGGAGGTACTAGCTCCAACTCGGTTTTACAGTGAAAACTGCAGGAACTTCAAACGGCACTAGGAAACAGATGAGAAAGCAGAGAAAAAGTGTCTCCTGCAACCCGTTCCCTTGGTGCTAGATGAACGAACGTCTCTCCACTTGCTCATTTCTGAGAGATAAGTGTGTGTGAAAGCCGTTCTTCACCTAGCTTGTTGGGAACACAAAGTTTCTTTTCAGTTGCAAACTCCATTCCATACATATATATGGGGAGGTAGAAGCTCCAACACGGTTTTACAGTGAAAACTGCAGGAACTTCAAACCGGCACTAGGAAACAGACTGAGAAAGCAGAGAAAAAGTGTCTCCTGCAACCCGTTCCCTTGGTGCTAGATGAACGAAAGTCTCTCCACTTGCTCAGTTCTGAGAGATAAGTGTGTGTGAAAGCCGTCCTTCACCTAGCTTGTTGGGAACACAAAGTTTCTTTTCAGTTGCAAACTCCAATCCTTACATATATATGGGGATGTACAAGCTCCAACTCGGTTTTACAGTGAAAACTCCAGGAACATCAAAACGGCACTAGGAAACAGACTGAGAAAGCAGAGAAAAAGTGTCTCCTGCAACCCGTTCCCTTGGTGCTAGATGAACGAACGTCTCTCCACTTGCTCAGTTCTGAGAGATAAGTGTGTGTGAAAGCCGTCCTTCACCTAGCTTGTTGGGAACACAAAGTTTTTTTTCAGTTGGCAACTCCATTCAATACATATATATGGGGAGGTAGAAGTTCCAACTCGGGTTTTCAGTGAAAACTGCAGGAACTTCATACCGGCACTAGGAAACAGACGGAGAAAGCAGAGAAATATTGTCTCCTGCAACCCGTTCCCTTGGTGTTAGATGAACGAACGTCTCTCCACTTGCTCAGTTCTGAGAGATAAGTGTGTGTGAAAGCCGTCCTTCACCTAGCTTGTTGGGAACACAAAGTTTTTTTTCAGTTGCAAACTCCATTCCATACATATATATGGGGAGGTACAAGCTCCAACACGGTTTTACAGTGAAAACTGCATTAACTACAAACCGGCACTAGGAAACAGACTGAGAAAGCAGAGAAAAAGTGTATCCTGCAACCCGTTCCCTTGGTGCTAGATGAACGAACGTCTCTCCATTTGATCAGTTCTGAGAGATAAGTGTGTGTGAAAGCCGTCCTTCACCTAGCTTGTTGGGAACACAAAGTTTCTTTTCAGTTGCAAACTCCATTCCATACATATATATGGGGAGGTAGAAGCTCCAACACGGTTTTACAGTGAAAACTGCAGGAACTTCAAACCGGCACTAGGAAATAGACTGAGAAAGCAGAGAAAAACTCTCTCCTGCAACCCGTTCCCTTGGTGCTAGATGAACGAACGTCTCTCCACTTGCTCAGTTCTGAGAGATAAGTGTGTGTGAAAGCCGTCCTTCACGTAACTTGTTGGGAACACAAAGTTTCTTTTCAGTTGCAAACTCCATTCCATACATATATATGGGGAGGTACTAGCTCCAACTCGGTTTTACAGTGAAAATTGCAGGAACTTCAAACCGGCACTCGGAAACAGACTGAGAAAGCAGAGAAAAAGTGTCTCCTGCAACCCGTTCCCTTGGTGCTAGATGAACGAACGTCTCTCCACTTGCTAAGTTCTGAGAGATAAGTGTGTGTGAAAGCCGTCCTTCACCTAGCTTGTTGGGAACACAAAGTTTCTTTTCAGTTGCAAACTCCATTCCATACATATATATGGGGAGGTACTAGCTCCAACTCGGTTTTACAGTGAAAACTGCAGGAACTTCAAACGGCACTAGGAAACAGACTGAGAAAGCAGAGAAAAAGTGTCTCCTGCAACCCGTTCCCTTGGTGCTAGATGAACGAACGTCTCTCCACTTGATCAGTTCTGAGAGATAAGTGTGTGTGAAAGCCGTCCTTCACCTAGCTTGTTGGGAACACAAAGTTTCTTTTCAGTTGCAAACACCATTCCATACATATATATGAGGAGGTAGAAGCTCCAACACGGTTTTACAGTGAAAACTGCAGGAACTTTAAACCAGCACTAGGAAACAGACTGAGAAGGCAGAGAAGTAGTGTCTCCTGCAACCCTTTCCCTTGGTGCTAGATGAACGAACGTCTCTCCACTTGCTCAGTTCTGAGAGATAAGTGTGTGTGAAAGCCGTCCTTCACCTAGCTTGTTGGGAAAACAAAGTTTCTTTTCAGTTGCAAACTCCATTCCATACATATATATGGGGAGGTACTAGCTCCAACTCGGTTTTACAGTGAAAACTGCAGGAACTTCAAACGGCACTAGGAAACAGACTGAGAAAGCAGAGAAAAAGTGTCTCCTGCAACCCGTTCCCTTGGTGCTAGATGAACGAACGTCTCTCCACTTGCTCAGTTCTGAGAGATAGGTGTGTGTGAAAGCCGTCTTTCACCTAGCTTGTTGGGAACACAAAGTTTCTTTTCAGTTGCAAACCCCATTCCATACATATATATGAGGAGGTAGAAGCTCCAACACGGTTTTACAGTGAAAACTGCAGGAACTTTAAACCGGCACTAGGAAACAGACTGAGAAGACAGAGAAAAAGTGTCCCCTGCAACCCTTTCAATTGGTGCTAGATGAACGAACGTCTCTCCACTTGCTCAGTTCTGAGAGATAAGTGTGTGTGAAAGCCGTCCTTCACCTAGCTTGTTGGGAACACAAAGTTTCCTTTCAGTTGCAAACTCCATTCCATACATATATATGGGGAGGTACTAGCTCCAACTCGCTTTTACAGTGAAAACTGTAGGAACTTCAAACCGGCACTAGGAAACAGACTGAGTAAGCAGAGAAAAAGTGTCTCCTGCAACCCGTTCCCTTGGTGCTAGATGAACGAACGTCTCTCCACTTGCACAGTTCTGAGAGATAAGTGTGTGTGAAAGCCGTCCTTCACCTAGCTTGTTGGGAACACAAAGTTTCCTTTCAGTTGCAAACTCCATTCCATACGTATATATGGGGAGGTACTAGCTCCAACTCGCTTTTACAGTGAAAACTGCAGGAACTTCAAACCGGCACTAGGAAACAGACTGAGAAAGCAGAGAAAAAGTGTCACCTGCAACCCGTTCCCTTGGTGCTAGATGAACGAACGTCTCTCCACTTGCTCAGTTCTGAGAGAGAAGTGTGTGTGAAAGACGTCCTTCACCTAGCTTTTTGGGAACACAAAATTTCTTTTCAGTTGCAAACTCCATTCCATACATATATATGGGGAGGTACTAGCTCCAACTCCGTTTTACAGTGAAAACTGCAGGAACTTCAAACCGGCACTAGGAAACAGACTGAGAAAGCAGAGAAAAAGTGTCTCCTGGAACCCGTTCCCTTGGTGCTAGATGAACGAACGTCTCTCCACTTGCTCAGTTCTGAGAGATAAGTGTGTGTGAAAGCCGTCCTTCGCCTAGCTTGTTGGGAACACAAAGTTTTTTATCAGTTGGCAACTCCATTCAATACATATATATGGGGAGGTAGAAGTTCCAACTTGGTTTTACAGTGAAAACTGCAGGAACTTCAAACCGGCACTAGGAAACAGACGGAGAAAGCAGAGAAAAATTGTCTCCTGCAACCCGTTCCCTTGGTGCTAGATGAACGAACGTCTCTCCACTTGCTCAGTTCTGAGAGATAAGTGTGTGTGAAAGCCGTCCTTCACCTAGCTTGTTGGAAAAACAAAGTTTCTTTTCAGTTGCAAACTCCATTCCATACATATATATGGGGAGGTACTAGCTCCAACTCCGTTTTACAGTGAAAACTGCAGGAACTTCAAACGGCACTAGGAAACAGACTGAGAAAACAGAGAAAAAGTGTCTCCTGGAACCCGTTCCCTTGGTGCTAGATGAACGAACGTCTCTCCACTTGCTCAGTTCTGAGAGATAGGTGTGTGTGAAAGCCGTCCTTCACCTAGCTTGTTGGGAACACAAAGTTTCTTTTCAGTTGCAAACTCCATTCCATACATATATATGGGGAGGTACTAGCTCCAACTCCATTTTACAGTGAAAACTGCAGGAACTTCAAACCGGCACTAGGAAACAGACTGAGAAGGCAGAGAAAAAGTGTCTCCTGCAAACCGTTCCCTTGGTGCTAGATGAACGAACGTCTCTCCACTTGCTCAGTTCTGAGAGATAAGTGTGTGTGAAAGCCGTCCTTCACCTAGCTTGTTGGGAACACAAAGTTTCTTTTCAGTTGCAAACTCCATTCCATACATATATATGAGGAGGTAGAAGCTCCAACTCGGTTTTACAGTGAAAACTGCAGGAACTTTAAACCGGCACTAGGAAATAGACTGAGAAGGCAGAGAAAAAGTGTCTCCTGCAACCCTTTCCCTTGGTGCTAGATGAACGAACATCTCTCCACTTGCTCAGTTCTGAGAGATATGTGTGTGTGAAAGCCGTCCTTCACCTAGCTTGTTGGGAACACAAAGTTTCCTTTCAGTTGCAAACTAAATTCCATACATATATATGGGGAGGTACTAGCTCCAACTCGCTTTTACAGTGAAAACTGCAGGAACTTCAAACCGGCACTAGGAAACAGACTGAGAAAGCAGAGAAAAAGTGTCTCCTGCCACCCGTTCCCTTGGTGCTAGATGAACGAACGTCTCTCCACTTGCTCAGTTCTTAGAGATAAGTGTGTGTGAAAGCCGTCCTTCACCTAGCTTGTTGGGAACACAAAGTTTCTTTTCAGTTGCAAACTCCATTCCATACATATATATGGGGAGGTACTAGCTCCAACTCCGTTTTACAGTGAAAACTGCAGGAACTTCAAACTGGCACTAGGAAACAGACTGAGAATGCAGAGAAAAAGTGTCTCCTGCAACCCGTTCCCTTGGTGCTAGATGAACGAACGTCTCTCCACTTGATCAGTTCTGAGAGATAAGTGTGTGTGAAAGCCGTCCTTCACCTAGCTTGTTGGGAAAACAGTTTCTTTTCAGTTGCAAACTCCATTCCATACATATATATGGTGAGGTACTAGCTCCAACTCGGTTTTACAGTGAAAACTGCAGGAACTTCAAACGGCACTAGGAAACAGACTGAGAAAGCAGAGAAAAAGTGTCTCCTGCAACCCGTTCCCTTGGTGCTAGATAAACGAACGTTTCTCCACTTGCTCAGTTCTGAGAGATAAGTGTGTGTGAAAGCCGTCCTTCACCTAGCTTGTTGGGAAAACAAGTTTCTTTTCAGTTGCCAACTCCATTCCATACATATATATGGGGAGGTACTAGCTCCAACTCCGTTTTACAGTGAAAACTGCAGGAACTTCAAACCGGCACTAGGAAACAGACTGAGAAAGCAGAGAAAAAGTGTCTCCTGCAACCCGTTCCCTTGGTGCTAGATGAACGAACGTCTCTCCACTTGCTCAGTTCTGAGAGATAAGTGTGTGTGAAAGCCGTCCTTCACCTAGCTTGTTGGGAACACAAAGTTTCTTTTCAGTTGCAAACTCCATTCCATACATATATATGAGGAGGTAGAAGCTCCAACACGGTTTTACAGTGAAAACTGCAGGAACTTTAAACCGGCAGTAGGAAACAGACTGAGAAGGCAGAGAAAAAGTGTCTCCTGCAACCCTTTCCCTTGGTGCTAGATGAACGAACGTCTCTCCACTTGCTCAGTTCTGAGAGATATGTGTGTGTGAAAGCCGTCCTTCACCTAGCTTGTTGGGAACACAAAGTTTCCTTTCAGTTGCAAACTAAATTCCATACATATATATGGGGAGGTACTAGCTCCAACTCGCTTTTACAGTGAAAACTGCAGGAACTTCAAACCGGCACTAGGAAACAGACTGAGAAAGCAGAGAAAAAGTGTCTCCTGCAACCCGTTCCCTTGGTGCTAGATGAACGAACGTCTCTCCACTTGCTCAGTTCTGAGAGATAAGTGTGTGTGAAAGCCGTCCTTCACCTAGCTTGTTGGGAACACAAAGTTTCTTTTCAGTTGCAAACTCCATTCCATACATATATATGGGGAGGTACTAGCTCCAACTCCGTTTTACAGTGAAAACTGCAGGAACTTCAAACGACACTAGGAAACAGAATGAGAAAGCAGAGTAAAAGTGTCTCCTGCAACCCGTTCCCTTGGTGCTAGATGAACGAACGTCTCTCCACTTGCTCAGTTCTGAGAGATAGGTGTGTGTGAAAGCCGTCTTTCACCTAGCTTGTTGGGAACACAAAGTTTCTTTTCAGTTGCAAACCCCATTCCATACATATATATGAGGAGGTAGAAGCTCCAACACGGTTTTACAGTGAAAACTGCAGGAACTTTAAACCGGCACTAGGAAACACACTGAGAAGGCAGAGAAAAAGTGTCTCCTGCAACCCTTTCCCTTGGTGCTAGATGAACGAACGTCTCCCCACTTGCTCAGTTCTGAGAGATAAGTGTGTGTGAAAGCCGTCCTTCACCTAGCTTGTTGGGAACACAAAGTTTCCTTTCAGTTGCAAACTCCATTCCATACATATATATGGGGAGGTACTAGCTCCAACTCGCTTTTACAGTGAAAACTGCAGGAACTTCAAACCGGCACTAGGAAACAGACTGAGAAAGCAGAGAAAAAGTGTCTCCTGCAACCCGTTCCCTTGGTGCTAGATGAACGAACGTCTCTCCACTTGCTCAGTTCTGAGAGAGAAGTGTGTGTGAAAGCCGTCCTTCACCTAGCTTGTTGGGAACACAAAGTTTCTTTTCAGTTGCAAACTCCAATCCATACATATATATGGGGAGGTACTAGCTCCAACTCCGTTTTACAGTGAAAACTGCAGGAACTTCAAACCGGCACTAGGAAACAGACTGAGAAAGCAGAGAAAAAGTGTCTCCTGCAACCCGTTCCCTTGGTGCTAGATGAACGAACGTCTCTCCACTTGCTAAGTTCTGAGAGATAAGTGTGTGTGAAAGCCGTCCTTCACCTAGCTTGTTGGGAACACAAAGTTTCTTTTCAGTTGCAAACTCCATTCCATACATATATATGGGGAGGTACTAGCTCCAACTCGGTTTTACAGTGAAAACTGCAGGAACTTCAAACGGCACTAGGAAACAGACTGAGAAAGCAGAGAAAAAGTGTCTCCTGCAACCCGTTCCCTTGGTGCTAGATGAACGAACGTCTCTCCACTTGCTCAGTTCTGAGAGATAAGTGTGTGTGAAAGCCGTCCTTCACCTAGCTTGTTGGGAACACAAAGTTTCTTTTCAGTTGCAAACACCATTCCATACATATATATGAGGAGGTAGAAGCCCCAACACGGTTTTACAGTGAAAACTGCAGGAACTTTAAACCGGCACTAGGAAACAGACTGAGAAGGCAGAGAAGTAGTGTCTCCTGCAACCCTTTCCCTTGGTGCTAGATGAACGAACGTCTCTCCACTTGCTCAGTTCTGAGAGATAAGTGTGCGTGTGAAAGCCGTCCTTCACCTAGCTTGTTGGGAAAACAAAGTTTCTTTTCAGTTGCAAACTCCATTCCATACATATATATGGGGAGGTACTAGCTCCAACTCGGTTTTACAGTGAAAACTGCAGGAACTTCAAACGGCACTAGGAAACAGACTGAGAAAGCAGAGAAAAAGTGTCTCCTGCAACCCGTTCCCTTGGTGCTAGATGAACGAACGTCTCTCCACTTGCTCAGTTCTGAGAGATAGGTGTGTGTGAAAGCCGTCTTTCACCTAGCTTGTTGGGAACACAAAGTTTCTTTTCAGTTGCAAACCACATTCCATACATATATATGAGGAGGTAGAAGCTCCAACACGGTTTTACAGTGAAAACTGCAGGAACTTTAAACCGGCACTAGGAAACAGACTGAGAAGGCAGAGAAAAAGTGTCCCCTGCAACCCTTTCCCTTGGTGCTAGATGAACGAACGTCTCTCCACTTGCTCAGTTCTGAGAGATAAGTGTGTGTGAAAGCCGTCCTTCACCTAGCTTGTTGGGAACACAAAGTTTCCTTTCAGTTGCAAACTCCATTCCATACATATATATGGGGAGGTACTAGCTCCAACTCGCTTTTACAGTGAAAACTGTAGGAACTTCAAACCGGCACTAGGAAACAGACTGAGTAAGCAGAGAAAAAGTGTCTCCTGCAACCCGTTCCCTTGGTGCTAGATGAACGACCGTCTCTCCACTTGCTCAGTTCTGAGAGATAAGTGTGTGTGAAAGCCGTCCTTCACCTAGCTTGTTGGGAACACAAAGTTTTTTTTCAGGTGGCAACTCCATTCAATACATATATATGGGAGGTAGAAGTTCCAACTCGGTTTTACAGTAAAAACTGCAGGAACTTCAAACCGGTACTAGGAAACAGACGGAGAAAGCAGAGAAAAATTGCCTCCTGCAACCCGTTCCCTTGGTGCTAGATGAACGAACGTCTCTCCACTTGCTCAGTTCTGAGAGATAAGTGTGTGTGAAAGCCGTCCTTCACCTAGCTTGTTGGGAAAACAAAGTTTCTTTTCAGTTGCAAATTCCATTCCATACATATATATGGGGAGGTACTAGCTCCAACTCGGTTTTACAGTGAAAACTGCATGAACTTCAAACGGCACTAGGAAACAGACTGAGAAAGCAGAGAAAAGTGTCTCCTGCAACCCGTTCCCTTGGTGCTAGATGAACGAACGTCTCTCCACTTGCTGAGTTCTGAGAGATAGGTGTGTGTGAAAGCCGTCTTTCACCTAGCTTGTTGGGAACACAAAGTTTCTTTTCATTTGCAAACCACATTCCATACATATATATGAGGAGGTAGAAGCTCCAACACGGTTTTACAGTGAAAACTGCAGGAACTTTAAACCGGCACTAGTAAACAGACTGAGAAGGCAGAGAAAAAGTGTCTCCTGCAACCCTTTCCCTTGGTGCTAGATGAACGAACGTCTCTCCACTTGCTCAGTTCTGAGAGATAAGTGTGTGTGAAAGCCGTCCTTCACCTAGCTTGTTGGGAACACAAAGTTTCCTTTCAGTTGCAAACTCCATTCCATACATATATATGGGGAGGTACTAGCTCCAACTCGCTTTTACAGTGAAAACTGCAGGAACTTCAAACCGGCACTAGGAAACAGACTGAGAAAGCAGAGAAAAAGTGTCTCCTGCAACCCGTTCCCTTGGTGCTAGATGAACGAACGTCTCTCCACTTGCTCAGTTCTGAGAGAGAAGTGTGTGTGAAAGACGTCCTTCACCTAGCTTTTTGGGAACACAAAATTTCTTTTCAGTTGCAAACTCCATTCCATACATATATATGGGGAGGTACTAGCTCCAACTCGGTTTTACAGTGAAAACTGCAGGAACTTCAAACCGGCACTAGGAAACAGACTGAGAAAGCAGAGAAAAAGTGTCTCCTGGAACCCGTTCCCTTGGTGCTAGATGAACGAACGTCTCTCCACTTGCTCAGTTCTGAGAGATAAGTGTGTGTGAAAGCCGTCCTTCGCCTAGCTTGTTGGGAACACAAAGTTTTTTATCAGTTGGCAACTCCATTCAATACATATATATGGGGAGGTAGAAGTTCCAACTCGGTTTTACAGTGAAAACTGCAGGAACTTCAAACAGGCACTAGGAAACAGAATGAGAAAGCAGAGAAAAATTGTCTCCTGCAACCCGTTCCCTTGGTGCTAGATGAACGAACGTCTCTCCACTTGCTCAGTTCTGAGAGATAAGTGTGTGTGAAAGCCGTCCTTCACCTAGCTTGTTGGGAAAACAAAGTTTCTTTTCAGTTGCAAACTCCATTCCATACATATATATGGGGAGGTACTAGCTCCAACACCGTTTTACAGTGAAAACTGCAGGAACTTCAAACGGCACTAGGAAACAGACTGAGAAAACAGAGAAAAAGTGTCTCCTGGAACCCGTTCCCTTGGTGCTAGATGAACGAACGTCTCTCCACTTGCTCAATTCTGAGAGATAGGTGTGTGTGAAAGCCGTCCTTCACCTAGCTTGTTGGGAACACAAAGTTTCTTTTCAGTTGCAAACTCCATTCCATACATATATATGGGGAGGTACTAGCTCCAAATCCATTTTACAGTGAAAACTGCAGGAACTTCAAACCGGCACTAGGAAACAGACTGAGAAGGCAGAGAAAAAGTGTCTCCTGCAAACCGTTCCCTTGGTGCTAGATGAACGAACGTCTCTCCACTTGCTCAGTTCTGAGAGATAAGTGTGTGTGAAAGCCGTCCTTCACCTAGCTTGTTGGGAACACAAAGTTTCTTTTCAGTTGCAAACTCCATTCCATACATATATATGAGGAGGTAGAAGCTCCAACTCGGTTTTACAGTGAAAACTGCAGGAACTTTAAACCGGCACTAGGAAACAGACTGAGAAGGCAGAGAAAAAGTGTCTCCTGCAACCCTTTCCCTTGGTGCTAGATGAACGAACGTCTCTCCACTTGCTCAGTTCTGAGAGATATGTGTGTGTGAAAGCCGTCCTTCACCTAGCTTGTTGGGAACACAAAGTTTCCTTTCAGTTGCAAACTAAATTCCATACATATATATGGGGAGGTACTAGCTCCAACTCGCTTTTACAGTGAAAACTGCAGGAACTTCAAACCGGCACTAGGAAACAGACTGAGAAAGCAGAGAAAAAGTGTCTCCTGCCACCCGTTCCCTTGGTGCTAGATGAACGAACGTCTCTCCACTTGCTCAGTTCTGAGAGATAAGTGTGTGTGAAAGCCGTCCTTCACCTAGCTTGTTGGGAAAACAGTTTCTTTTCAGTTGCAAACTCCATTCCATACATATATATGGTGAGGTACTAGCTCCAACTCGGTTTTACAGTGAAAACTGCAGGAACTTCAAACGGCACTAGGAAACAGACTGAGAAGGCAGAGAAAAAGTGTCTCCTGCAAACCGTTCCCTTGGTGCTAGATGAACGAACGTCTCTCCACTTGCTCAGTTCTGAGAGATAAGTGTGTGTGAAAGCCGTCCTTCACCTAGCTTGTTGGGAACACAAAGTTTCTTTTCAGTTGCAAACTCCATTCCATACATATATATGAGGAGGTAGAAGCTCCAACTCGGTTTTACAGTGAAAACTGCAGGAACTTTAAACCGGCACTAGGAAACAGACTGAGAAGGCAGAGAAAAAGTGTCTCCTGCAACCCTTTCCCTTGGTGCTAGATGAACGAACGTCTCTCCACTTGCTCAGTTCTGAGAGATATGTGTGTGTGAAAGCCGTCCTTCACCTAGCTTGTTGGGAACACAAAGTTTCCTTTCAGTTGCAAACTAAATTCCATACATATATATGGGGAGGTACTAGCTCCAACTCGCTTTTACAGTGAAAACTGCAGGAACTTCAAACCGGCACTAGGAAACAGACTGAGAAAGCAGAGAAAAAGTGTCTCCTGCCACCCGTTCCCTTGGTGCTAGATGAACGAACGTCTCTCCACTTGCTCAGTTCTGAGAGATAAGTGTGTGTGAAAGCCGTCCTTCACCTAGCTTGTTGGGAACACAAAGTTTCTTTTCAGTTGCAAACTCCATTCCATACATATATATGGGGAGGTACTAGCTCCAACTCCGTTTTACAGTGAAAACTGCAGGAACTTCAAACTGGCACTAGGAAACAGACTGAGAATGCAGAGAAAAAGTGTCTCCTGCAACCCGTTCCCTTGGTGCTAGATGAACGAACGTCTCTCCACTTGATCAGTTCTGAGAGATAAGTGTGTGTGAAAGCCGTCCTTCACCTAGCTTGTTGGGAAAACAGTTTCTTTTCAGTTGCAAACTCCATTCCATACATATATATGGTGAGGTACTAGCTCCAACTCGGTTTTACAGTGAAAACTGCAGGAACTTCAAACGGCACTAGGAAACAGACTGAGAAAGCAGAGAAAAAGTGTCTCCTGCAACCCGTTCCCTTGGTGCTAGATGAACGAACGTTTCTCCACTTGCTCAGTTCTGAGAGATAAGTGTGTGTGAAAGCCGTCCTTCACCTAGCTTGTTGGGAACACAAAGTTTCTTTTCAGTTGCAAACTCCATTCCATACATATATATGAGGAGGTAGAAGCTCCAACACGGTTTTACAGTGAAAACTGCAGGAACTTTAAACCGGCAGTAGGAAACAGACTGAGAAGGCAGAGAAAAAGTGTCTCCTGCATCACTTTCCCTTGGTGCTAGATGAACGAACGTCTCTCCACTTGCTCAGTTCTGAGAGATATGTGTGTGTGAAAGCCGTCCTTCACCTAGCTTGTTGGGAACACAAAGTTTCCTTTCAGTTGCAAACTAAATTCCATACATATATATGGGGAGGTACTAGCTCCAACTCGCTTTTACAGTGAAAACTGCAGGAACTTCAAACCGGCACTAGGAAACAGACTGAGAAAGCAGAGAAAAAGTGTCTCCTGCAACCCGTTCCCTTGGTGCTAGATGAACGAACGTCTCTCCACTTGCTCAGTTCTGAGAGATAAGTGTGTGTGAAAGCCGTCCTTCACCTAGCTTGTTGGGAACACAAAGTTTCTTTTCAGTTGCAAACTCCATTCCATACATATATATGGGGAGGTACTAGCTCCAACTCCGTTTTACAGTGAAAACTGCAGGAATTTCAAACGGCACTAGGAAACAGAATGAGAAAGCAGAGTAAAAGTGTCTCCTGCAACCCGTTCCCTTGGTGCTAGATGAACGAACGTCTCTCCACTTGCTCAGATCTGAGAGATAGGTGTGTGTGAAAGCCGTCTTTCACCTAGCTTGTTGGGAACACAAAGTTTCTTTTCAGTTGCAAACCCCATTCCATACATCTATATGAGGAGGTAGAAGCTCCAACACGGTTTTACAGTGAAAACTGCAGGAACTTTAAACCGGCACTAGGAAACACACTGAGAAGGCAGAGAAAAAGTGTCTCCTGCAACCCGTTCCCTTGGTGCTAGATGAACGAACGTCTCTCCACTTGATCAGTTCTGAGAGATAAGTGTGTGTGAAAGCCGTCCTTCACCTAGCTTGTTGGGAAAACAGTTTCTTTTCAGTTGCAAACTCCATTCCATACATATATATGGTGAGGTACTAGCTCCAACTCGGTTTTACAGTGAAAACTGCAGGAACTTCAAACGGCACTAGGAAACAGACTGAGAAAGCAGAGAAAAAGTGTCTCCTGCAACCCGTTCCCTTGGTGCTAGATGAACGAACGTTTCTCCACTTGCTCAGTTCTGAGAGATAAGTGTGTGTGAAAGCCGTCCTTCACCTAGCTTGTTGGGAACACAAAGTTTCTTTTCAGTTGCAAACTCCATTCCATACATATATATGAGGAGGTAGAAGCTCCAACACGGTTTTACAGTGAAAACTGCAGGAACTTTAAACCGGCAGTAGGAAACAGACTGAGAAGGCAGAGAAAAAGTGTCTCCTGCATCACTTTCCCTTGGTGCTAGATGAACGAACGTCTCTCCACTTGCTCAGTTCTGAGAGATATGTGTGTGTGAAAGCCGTCCTTCACCTAGCTTGTTGGGAACACAAAGTTTCCTTTCAGTTGCAAACTAAATTCCATACATATATATGGGGAGGTACTAGCTCCAACTCGCTTTTACAGTGAAAACTGCAGGAACTTCAAACCGGCACTAGGAAACAGACTGAGAAAGCAGAGAAAAAGTGTCTCCTGCAACCCGTTCCCTTGGTGCTAGATGAACGAACGTCTCTCCACTTGCTCAGTTCTGAGAGATAAGTGTGTGTGAAAGCCGTCCTTCACCTAGCTTGTTGGGAACACAAAGTTTCTTTTCAGTTGCAAACTCCATTCCATACATATATATGGGGAGGTACTAGCTCCAACTCCGTTTTACAGTGAAAACTGCAGGAATTTCAAACGGCACTAGGAAACAGAATGAGAAAGCAGAGTAAAAGTGTCTCCTGCAACCCGTTCCCTTGGTGCTAGATGAACGAACGTCTCTCCACTTGCTCAGATCTGAGAGATAGGTGTGTGTGAAAGCCGTCTTTCACCTAGCTTGTTGGGAACACAAAGTTTCTTTTCAGTTGCAAACCCCATTCCATACATCTATATGAGGAGGTAGAAGCTCCAACACGGTTTTACAGTGAAAACTGCAGGAACTTTAAACCGGCACTAGGAAACACACTGAGAAGGCAGAGAAAAAGTGTCTCCTGCAACCCTTTCCCTTGGTGCTAGATGAACGAACGTCTCCCCACTTGCTCAGTTCTGAGAGATAAGTGTGTGTGAAAGCCGTCCTTCACCTAGCTTGTTGGGAACACAAAGTTTTTTTTCAGGTGGCAACTCCATTCCATACATATATATGGGAGGTAGAAGTTCCAACTCGGTTTTACAGTAAAAACTGCAGGAACTTCAAACCGGTACTAGGAAACAGACGGAGAAAGCAGAGAAAAATTGTCTCCTGCAAACCGTTCCCTTGGTGCTAGATGAACGAACGTCTCTCCACTTGCTCAGTTCTGAGAGATAAGTGTGTGTGAAAGCCGTCCTTCACCTAGCTTGTTGGGAAAACAAAGTTTCTTTTCAGTTGCAAACTCCATTCCATACATATATATGGGGAGGTACTAGCTCCAACTCGGTTTTACAGTGAAAACTGCATGAACTTAAACGGCACTAGGAAACAGACTGAGAAAGCAGAGAAAAGTGTCTCCTGCAACCCGTTCCCTTGGTGCTAGATGAACGAACGTCTCTCCACTTGCTGAGTTCTGAGAGATAGGTGTGTGTGAAAGCCGTCTTTCACCTAGCTTGTTGGGAACACAAAGTTTCTTTTCAGTTGCAAACCACATTCCATATATATATATGAGGAGGTAGAAGCTCCAACACGGTTTTACAGTGAAAACTGCAGGAACTTTAAACCGGCACTAGGAAACAGACTGAGAAGGCAGAGAAAAAGTGTCTCCTGCAACCCTTTCCCTTGGTGCTAGATGAACGAACGTCTCTCCACTTGCTCAGTTCTGAGAGATAAGTGTGTGTGAAAGCCGTCCTTCACCTAGCTTGTTGGGAACACAAAGTTTCCTTTCAGTTGCAAACTCCATTCCATACATATATATGGGGAGGTACTAGCTCCAACTCGCTTTTACAGTGAAAACTGCAGGAACTTCAAACCGGCACTAGGAAACAGACTGAGAAAGCAGAGAAAAAGTGTCTCCTGCAACCCGTTCCCTTGGTGCTAGATGAACGAACGTCTCTCCACTTGCTCAGTTCTGAGAGAGAAGTGTGTGTGAAAGACGTCCTTCACCTAGCTTTTTGGGAACACAAAATTTCTTTTCAGTTGCAAACTCCATTCCATACATATATATGGGGAGGTACTAGCTCCAACTCGGTTTTACAGTGAAAACTGCAGGAACTTCAAACCGGCACTAGGAAACAGACTGAGAAAGCAGAGAAAAAGTGTCTCCTGGAACCCGTTCCCTTGGTGCTAGATGAACGAACGTCTCTCCACTTGCTCAGTTCTGAGAGATAAGTGTGTGTGAAAGCCGTCCTTCGCCTAGCTTGTTGGGAACACAAAGTTTTTTATCAGTTGGCAACTCCATTCAATACATATATATGGGGAGGTAGAAGTTCCAACTCGGTTTTACAGTGAAAACTGCAGGAACTTCAAACCGGCACTAGGAAACAGACGGAGAAAGCAGAGAAAAATTGTCTCCTGCAACCCGTTCCCTTGGTGCTAGATGAACGAACGTCTCTCCACTTGCTCAGTTCTGAGAGATATGTGTGTGTGAAAGCCGTCCTTCACCTAGCTTGTTGGGAACACAAACTTTCGTTTCAGTTGCAAACTAAATTCCATACATATATATGGGGAGGTACTAGCTCCAACTCGCTTTTACAGTGAAAACTGCAGGAACTTCAAACCGGCACTAGGAAACAGACTGAGAAAGCGGAGAAAAAGTGTCTCCTGCAACCCGTTCCCTTGGTGCTAGATGAACGAACGTCTCTCCACTTGCTCAGTTCTGAGAGATAAGTGTGTGTGAAAGCCGTCCTTCACCTAGCTTGTTGGGAACACAAAGTTTCTTTTCAGTTGCAAACTCCATTCCATACATATATATGGGGAGGTACTAGCTCCAACTCCGTTTTACAGTGAAAACTGCAGGAACTTCAAACGGCACTAGGAAACAGAATGAGAAAGCAGAGTAAAAGTGTCTCCTGCAACCCGTTCCCTTGGTGCTAGATGAACGAACGTCTCTCCACTTGCTCAGTTCTGAGAGATAGGTGTGTGTGAAAGCCGTCTTTCACCTAGCTTGTTGGGAACACAAAGTTTCTTTTCAGTTGCAAACCCCATTCCATACATATATATGAGGAGGTAGAAGCTCCAACACGGTTTTACAGTGAAAACTGCAGGAACTTTAAACCGGCACTAGGAAACAGACTGAGAAGGCAGAGAAAAAGTGTCTCCTGCAACCCTTTCCCTTGGTGCTAGATGAACGAACGTCTCTCCACTTGCTCAGTTATGAGAGATAAGTGTGTGTGAAAGCCGTCCTTCACCTAGCTTGTTGGGAACACAAAGTTTCCTTTCAGTTGCAAACTCCATTCCATACATATATATGGGGAGGTACTAGCTCCAACTCGCTTTTACAGTGAAAACTGCAGGAACTTCAAACCGGCACTAGGAAACAGACTGAGAAAGCAGAGAAAAAGTGTCTCCTGCAACCCGTTCCCTTGGTGCTAGATGAACGAACGTCTCTCCACTTGCTCAGTTCTGAGAGAGAAGTGTGTGTGAAAGCCGTCCTTCACCTAGCTTGTTGGGAACACAAAGTTTCTTTTCAGTTGCAAACTCCAATCCATACATATATATGGGGAGGTACTAGCTCCAACTCCGTTTTACAGTGAAAACTGCAGGAACTTCAAACCGGCACTAGGAAACAGACTGAGAAAGCAGAGAAAAAGTGTCTCCTGCAACCCGTTCCCTTGGTGCTAGATGAACGAACGTCTCTCCACTTGCTCAGTTCTGAGAGATAGGTGTGTGTGAAAGCCGTCTTTCACCTAGCTTGTTGGGAACACAAAGTTTCTTTTCAGTTGCAAACCCCATTCCATACATATATATGAGGAGGTAGAAGCTCCAACACGGTTTTACAGTGAAAACTGCAGGAACTTTAAACCGGCACTAGGAAACAGACTGAGAAGGCAGAGAAAAAGTGTCCCCTGCAACCCTTTCCCTTGGTGCTAGATGAACGAACGTCTCTCCACTTGCTCAGTTCTGAGAGATAAGTGTGTGTCAAAGCCGTCCTTCACCTAGCTTGTTGGGAACACAAAGTTTCCTTTCAGTTGCAAACTCCATTCCATACATATATATGGGGAGGTACTAGCTCCAACTCGCTTTTACAGTGAAAACTGTAGGAACTTCAAACCGGCACTAGGAAACAGACTGAGTAAGCAGAGAAAAAGTGTCTCCTGCAACCCGTTCCCTTGGTGCTAGATGAACGAACGTCTCTCCACTTGCTCAGTTCTGAGAGATAAGTGTGTGTGAAAGCCGTCCTTCACCTAGCTTGTTGGGAACACAAAGTTTTTTTTCAGGTGGCAACTCCATTCAATACATATATATGGGAGGTAGAAGTTCCAACTCGGTTTTACAGTAAAAACTGCAGGAACTTCAAACCGGTACTAGGAAACAGACGGAGAAAGCAGAGAAAAATTGTCTCCTGCAAACCGTTCCCTTGGTGCTAGATGAACGAACGTCTCTCCACTTGCTCAGTTCTGAGAGATAAGTGTGTGTGAAAGCCGTCCTTCACCTAGCTTGTTGGGAAAACAAAGTTTCTTTTCAGTTGCAAACTCCATTCCATACATATATATGGGGAGGTACTAGCTCCAACTCGGTTTTACAGTGAAAACTGCATGAACTTAAACGGCACTAGGAAAGAGACTGAGAAAGCAGAGAAAAGTGTCTCCTGCAACCCGTTCCCTTGGTGCTAGATGAACGAACGTCTCTCCACTTGCTGAGTTCTGAGAGATAGGTGTGTGTGAAAGCCGTCTTTCACCTAGCTTGTTGGGAACACAAAGTTTCTTTTCAGTTGCAAACCACATTCCATATATATATATGAGGAGGTAGAAGCTCCAACACGGTTTTACAGTGAAAACTGCAGGAACTTTAAACCGGCACTAGGAAACAGACTGAGAAGGCAGAGAAAAAGTGTCTCCTGCAACCCTTTCCCTTGGTGCTAGATGAACGAACGTCTCTCCACTTGCTCAGTTCTGAGAGATAAGTGTGTGTGAAAGCCGTCCTTCACCTAGCTTGTTGGGAACACAAAGTTTCCTTTCAGTTGCAAACTCCATTCCATACATATATATGGGGAGGTACTAGCTCCAACTCGCTTTTACAGTGAAAACTGCAGGAACTTCAAACCGGCACTAGGAAACAGACTGAGAAAGCAGAGAAAAAGTGTCTCCTGCAACCCGTTCCCTTGGTGCTAGATGAACGAACGTCTCTCCACTTGCTCAGTTCTGAGAGAGAAGTGTGTGTGAAAGACGTCCTTCACCTAGCATTTTGGGAACACAAAATTTCTTTTCAGTTGCAAACTCCATTCCATACATATATATGGGGAGGTACTAGCTCCAACTCGGTTTTACAGTGAAAACTGCAGGAACTTCAAACCGGCACTAGGAAACAGACTGAGAAAGCAGAGAAAAAGTGTCTCCTGGAACCCGTTCCCTTCGTGCTAGATGAACGAACGTCTCTCCACTTGCTCAGTTCTGAGAGATAAGTGTGTGTGAAAGCCGTCCTTCACCTAGCTTGTTGGGAACACAAAGTTTTTTATCAGTTGGCAACTCCATTCAATACATATATATGGGGAGGTAGAAGTTCCAACTCGGTTTTACAGTGAAAACTGCAGGAACTTCAAACTGGCACTAGGAAACAGACGGAGAAAGCAGAGAAAAATTGTCTCCTGCAACCCGTTCCCTTGGTGCTAGATGAACGAACGTCTCTCCACTTGCTCAGTTCTGAGAGATAAGTGTGTGTGAAAGCCGTACTTCACCTAGCTTGTTGGGAACACAAAGTTTCTTTTCAGTTGCAAACTCCATTCCATACATATATATGGGGAGGTACTAGCTCCAACTCGGTTTTACAGTGAAAACTGCAGGAACTTCAAACGGCACTAGGAAACAGACTGAGAAAACAGAGAAAAAGTGTCTCCTGGAACCCGTTCCCTTGGTGCTAGATGAACGAACGTCTCTCCACTTGCTCAGTTCTGAGAGATAGGTGTGTGTGAAAGCCGTCCTTCACCTAGCTTGTTGGGAACACAAAGTTTCTTTTCAGTTGCAAACTCCATTCCATACATATATATGGGGAGGTACTAGCTCCAACTCCATTTTACAGTGAAAACTGCAGGAACTTCAAACCGGCACTAGGAAACAGACTGAGAAGGCAGAGAAAAAGTGTCTCCTGCAAACCGTTCCCTTGGTGCTAGATGAACGAACGTCTCTCCACTTCCTCAGTTCTGAGAGATAAGTGTGTGTGAAAGCCGTCCTTCACCTAGCTTGTTGGGAACACAAAGTATCTTTTCAGTTGCAAACTCCATTCCATACATATATATGAGGAGGTAGAAGCTCCAACACGGTTTTACAGTGAAAACTGCAGGAACTTTAAACCGGCACTAGGAAACAGACTGAGAAGGCAGAGAAAAAGTGTCTCCTGCAACCCTTTCCCTTGGTGCTAGATGAACGAACGTCTCTCCACTTGCTCAGTTCTGAGAGATATGTGTGTGTGAAAGCCGTCCTTCACCTAGCTTGTTGGGAACACAAAGTTTCCTTTCAGTTGCAAACTAAATTCCATACATATATATGGGGAGGTACTAGCTCCAACTCGCTTTTACAGTGAAAACTGCAGGAACTTCAAACCGGCACTAGGAAACAGACTGAGAAAGCAGAGAAAAAGTGTCTCCTGCCACCCGTTCCCTTGGTGCTAGATGAACGAACGTCTCTCAACTTGCTCAGTTCTGAGAGATAAGTGTGTGTGAAAGCCGTCCTTCACCTAGCTTGTTGGGAACACAAAGTTTCTTTTCAGTTGCAAACTCCATTCCATACATATATATGGGGAGGTACTAGCTCCAACTCCGTTTTACAGTGAAAACTGCAGGAACTTCAAACTGGCACTAGGAAACAGACTGAGAATGCAGAGAAAAAGTGTCTCCTGCAACCCGTTCCCTTGGTGCTAGATGAACGAACGTCTCTCCACTTGATCAGTTCTGAGAGATAAGTGTGTGTGAAAGCCGTCCTTCACCTAGCTTGTTGGGAAAACAAAGTTTCTTTTCAGTTGCAAACTCCATTCCATACATATATATGGTGAGGTACTAGCTCCAACTCGGTTTTACAGTGAAAACTGCAGGAACTTCAAACGGCACTAGGAAACAGACTGAGAAAGCAGAGAAAAAGTGTCTCCTGCAACCCGTTCCCTTGGTGCTAGATGAACGAACGTTTCTCCACTTGCTCAGTTCTGAGAGATAAGTGTGTGTGAAAGCCGTCCTTCACCTAGCTTGTTGGGAAAACAAGTTTCTTTTCAGTTGCCAACTCCATTCCATACATATATATGGGGAGGTACTAGCTCCAACTCCGTTTTACAGTGAAAACTGCAGGAACTTCAAACCGGCACTAGGAAACAGACTGAGAAAGCAGAGAAAAAGTGTCTCCTGCAACCCGTTCCCTTGGTGCTAGATGAACGAACGTCTCTCCACTTGCTCAGTTCTGAGAGATAGGTGTGTGTGAAAGCCGTCCTTCACCTAGCTTGTTGGGAACACAAAGTTTCTTTTCAGTTGCAAACTCCATTCCATACATATATATGAGGAGGTAGAAGCTCCAACACGGTTTTACAGTGAAAACTGCAGGAACTTTAAACCGGCAGTAGGAAACAGACTGAGAAGGCAGAGAAAAAGTCTCTCCTGCAACCCGTTCCCTTGGTGCTAGATGAACGAACGTCTCTCCACTTGCTCAGTTCTGAGAGATAGGTGTGTGTGAAAGCCGTCCTTCACCTAGCTTGTTGGGAACACAAAGTTTCCTTTCAGTTGCAAACTAAATTCCATACATATATATGGGGAGGTACTAGCTCCAACTCGCTTTTACAGTGAAAACTGCAGGAACTTCAAACCGGCACTAGGAAACAGACTGAGAAAGCAGAGAAAAAGTGTCTCCTGCAACCCGTTCCCTTGGTGCTAGATGAACGAACGTCTCTCCACTTGCTCAGTTCTGAGAGATAAGTGTGTGTGAAAGCCGTCCTTCACCTAGCTTGTTGGGAACACAAAGTTTCTTTTCAGTTGCAAACTCCATTCCATACATATATATGGGGAGGTACTAGCTCCAACTCCGTTTTACAGTGAAAACTGCAGGAACTTCAAACGGCACTAGGAAACAGAATGAGAAAGCAGAGTAAAAGTGTCTCCTGCAACCCGTTCCCTTGGTGCTAGATGAACGAACGTCTCTCCACTTGCTCAGTTCTGAGAGATAAGTGTGTGTGAAAGCCGTCTTTCACCTAGCTTGTTGGGAACACAAAGTTTCTTTTCAGTTGCAAACCCCATTCCATACATATATATGAGGAGGTAGAAGCTCCAACACGGTTTTACAGTGAAAACTGCAGGAACTTTAAACCGGCACTAGGAAACAGACTGAGAAGGCAGAGAAAAAGTGTCTCCTGCAACCCTTTCCCTTGGTGCTAGATGAACGAACGTCTCTCCACTTGCTCAGTTCTGAGAGATAAGTGTGTGTGAAAGCCGTCCTTCACCTAGCTTGTTGGGAACACAAAGTTTCCTTTCAGTTGCAAACTCCATTCCATACATATATATGGGGAGGTACTAGCTCCAACTCGCTTTTACAGTGAAAACTGCAGGAACTTCAAACCGGCACTAGGAAACAGACTGAGAAAGCAGAGAAAAAGTGTCTCCTGCAACCCGTTCCCTTGGTGCTAGATGAACGAACGTCTCTCCACTTGCTCAGTTCTGAGAGATAAGTGTGTGTGAAAGCCGTCCTTCACCTAGCTTGTTGGGAACACAAAGTTTCCTTTCAGTTGCAAACTCCATTCCATACATATATATGGGGAGGTACTAGCTCCAACTCGCTTTTACAGTGAAAACTGCAGGAACTTCAAACCGGCACTAGGAAACAGACTGAGAAAGCAGAGAAAAAGTGTCTCCTGCAACCCGTTCCCTTGGTGCTAGATGAACGAACGTCTCTCCACTTGCTCAGTTCTGAGAGAGAAGTGTGTGTGAAAGCCGTCCTTCACCTAGCTTGTTGGGAACACAAAGTTTCTTTTCAGTTGCAAACTCCAATCCATACATATATATGGGGAGGTACTAGCTCCAACTCCGTTTTACAGTGAAAACTGCAGGAACTTCAAACCGGCACTAGGAAACAGACTGAGAAAGCAGAGAAAAAGTGTCTCCTGCAACCCGTTCCCTTGGTGCTAGATGAACGAACGTCTCTCCACTTGCTCAGTTCTGAGAGATAAGTGTGTGTGAAAGCCGTCCTTCACCTAGCTTGTTGGGAAAACAAAGTTTTTTATCAGTTGGCAACTCCATTCAATAAGTATATATGGGGAGGTAGAAGTTCCAACTCCGTTTTACAGTGAAAACTGCAGGAACATCAAACGGCACTAGGAAACAGAATGAGAAAGCATAGTAAAAGTGTCTCCTGCAACCCGTTCCCTTGGTGCTAGATGAACGAACGTCTCTCCACTTGCTCAGTTCTGAGAGATAAGTGTGTGTGAAAGCCGTCCTTCACCTAGCTTGTTGGGAACACAAAGTTTCCTTTCAGTTGCAAACTCCATTCCATACATATAAATGGGGAGGTACTAGCTCCAACTCGCTTTTACAGTGAAAACTGCAGGAACTTCAAACCGGCACTAGGAAACAGACTGAGAAAGCAGAGAAAAAGTGTCTCCTGCAACCCGTTCCCTTGGTGCTAGATGAACGAACGTCTCTCCACTTGCTCAGTTCTGAGAGAGAAGTGTGTGTGAAAGCCGTCCTTCACCTAGCTTGTTGGGAACACAAAGTTTCTTTTCAGTTGCAAACTCCAATCCATACATATATATGGGGAGGTACTAGCTCCAACTCCGTTTTACAGTGAAAACTGCAGGAACTTCAAACCGGCACTAGGAAACAGACTGAGAAAGCAGAGAAAAAGTGTCTCCTGCAACCCCTTCCCTTGGTGCTAGATGAACGAACGTCTCTCCACTTGCTCAGTTCTGAGAGATAAGTGTGTGTGAAAGCCGTCCTTCACCTAGCTTGTTGGGAACACAAAGTTTTTTATCAGTTGGCAACTCCATTCAATACATCTATATGGGGAGGTAGAAGTTCCAACTCGGTTTTACAGTGAAAACTGCAGGAAATTCAAACCGGCACTAGGAAAAAGACGGAGAAAGCAGAGAAAAATTGTCTCCTGCAACCCGTTCCCTTGGTGCTAGATGAACGAACGTCTCTCCACTTGCTCAGTTCTGAGAGATAAGTGTGTGTGAAAGCCGTCCTTCACCTAGCTTGTTGGGAACACAAAGTTTCCTTTCAGTTGCAAACTCCATTCCATACATATATATGGGGAGGTACTAGCTCCAACTCGCTTTTACAGTGAAAACTGCAGGAACTTCAAACCGGCACTAGAAAACAGACTGAGAAAGCAGAGAATAAGTGTCTCCTGCATCCCGTTCCCTTGGTGCTAGATGAACGAACGACTCTCCACTTGCTCAGTTCTGAGAGATAAGTGTGTGTGAAAGCCGTCCTTCACCTAGCTTGTTGGGAACACAAAGATTCTTTTCAGTTGCAAACTCCTTTCCATACATATATATGGGGAGGTACTAGCTCCAACTCCGTTTTACAGTGAAAACTGCAGGAACTTCAAACGGCACTAGGAAACAGACTGAGAAAGCAGAGTAAAAGTGTCTCCTGCAACCCCTTCCCTTGGTGCTAGATGAACGAACGTCTCTCCACTTGCTCAGTTCTGAGAGATAGGTGTGTGTGAAAGCCGTCTTTCACCTAGCTTGTTGGGAACACAAAGTTTCTTTTCAGTTGCAAACTCCATTCCATACATATATATGGGGAGGTACTAGCTCCAACTCGGTTTTACAGTGAAAACTGCAGGAACTTCAAACGGCACTAGGAAACAGACTGAGAAAACAGAGAAAAAGTGTCTCCTGGAACCCGTTCCCTTGGTGCTAGATGAACGAACGTCTCTCCACTTGCTCAGTTCTGAGAGATAGTTGTGTGTGAAAGCCGTCCTTCACCTAGCTTGTTGGGAACACAAAGTTTCTTTTCAGTTGCAAACTCCATTCCATACATATATATGGGGAGGTACTAGCTCCAACTCCATTTTACAGTGAAAACTGCAGGAACTTCAAACCGGCACTAGGAAACAGACTGAGAAGGCAGAGAAAAAGTGTCTCCTGCAAACCGTTCCCTTGGTGCTAGATGAACGAACGTCTCTCCACTTCCTCAGTTCTGAGAGATAAGTGTGTGTGAAAGCCGTCCTTCACCTAGCTTGTTGGGAACACAAAGTATCTTTTCAGTTGCAAACTCCATTCCATACATATATATGAGGAGGTAGAAGCTCCAACACGGTTTTACAGTGAAAACTGCAGGAACTTTAAACCGGCACTAGGAAACAGACTGAGAAGGCAGAGAAAAAGTGTCTCCTGCAACCCTTTCCCTTGGTGCTAGATGAACGAACGTCTCTCCACTTGCTCAGTTCTGAGAGATATGTGTGTGTGAAAGCCGTCCTTCACCTAGCTTGTTGGGAACACAAAGTTTCCTTTCAGTTGCAAACTAAATTCCATACATATATATGGGGAGGTACTAGCTCCAACTCGCTTTTACAGTGAAAACTGCAGGAACTTCAAACCGGCACTAGGAAACAGACTGAGAAAGCAGAGAAAAAGTGTCTCCTGCCACCCGTTCCCTTGGTGCTAGATGAACGAACGTCTCTCCACTTGCTCAGTTCTGAGAGAGAAGTGTGTGTGAAAGCCGTCCTTCACCTAGCTTGTTGGGAACACAAAGTTTCTTTTCAGTTGCAAACTCCAATCCATACATATATATGGGGAGGTACTAGCTCCAACTCCGTTTTACAGTGAAAACTGCAGGAACTTCAAACCGGCACTAGGAAACAGACTGAGAAAGCAGAGAAAAAGTGTCTCCTGCAACCGTTCCCTTGGTGCTAGATGAACGAACGTCTCTCCACTTGCTCAGTTCTGAGAGATAAGTGTGTGTGAAAGCCGTCCTTCACCTAGCTTGTTGGGAACACAAAGTTTTTTATCAGTTGGCAACTCCATTCAATACATCTATATGGGGAGGTAGAAGTTCCAACTCGGTTTTACAGTGAAAACTGCAGGAAATTCAAACCGGCACTAGGAAAAAGACGGAGAAAGCAGAGAAAAATTGTCTCCTGCAACCCGTTCCCTTGGTGCTAGATGAACGAACGTCTCTCCACTTGGTCAGTTCTGAGAGATAAGTGTGTGTGAAAGCCGTCCTTCACCTAGCTTGTTGGGAACACAAAGTTTCTTTTCAGTTGCAAACTCCATTCCATACATATATATGGGGAGGTACTAGTTCCAACTCCGTTTTACAGTGAAAACTGCAGGAACTTCAAACCGGCACTAGGAAACAGACTGAGAAAGCAGAGAAAAAGTGTCTCCTGCAAACCGTTCCCTTGGTGCTAGATGAACGAACGTCTCTCCACTTGCTCAGTTCTGAGAGATCAGTGTGTGTGAAAGCCGTCCTTCACCTAGCTTGTTGGGAACACAAAGTTTCTTTTCAGTTGCAAACTCCATTCCATACATATATATGAGGAGGTAGAAGCTCCAACACGGTTTTACAGTGAAAACTGCAGGAACTTTAAACCGGCACTAGGAAACAGACTGAGAAGGCAGAGAAAAAGTGTCTCCTGCAACCCTTTCCCTTGGTGCTAGATGAACGAACGTCTCTCCACTTGCTCAGTTCTGAGAGATATGTGTGTGTGAAAGCCGTCCTTCACCTAGCTTGTTGGGAACACAAAGTTTCCTTTCAGTTGCAAACTCCATTCCATACATATATATGGGGAGGTACTAGCTCCAACTCGCTTTTACAGTGAAAACTGCAGGAACTTCAAACCGGCACTAGAAAACAGACTGAGAAAGCAGAGAATAAGTGTCTCCTGCATCCCGTTCCCTTGGTGCTAGATGAACGAACGACTCTCCACTTGCTCAGTTCTGAGAGATAAGTGTGTGTGAAAGCCGTCCTTCACCTAGCTTGTTGGGAACACAAAGATTCTTTTCAGTTGCAAACTCCTTTCCATACATATATATGGGGAGGTACTAGCTCCAACTCCGTTTTACAGTGAAAACTGCAGGAACTTCAAACGGCACTAGGAAACAGAATGAGAAAGCAGAGTAAAAGTGTCTCCTGCAACCCGTTCCCTTGGTGCTAGATGAACGAACGTCTCTCCACTTGCTCAGTTCTGAGAGATAGGTGTGTGTGAAAGCCGTCTTTCACCTAGCTTGTTGGGAACACAAAGTTTCTTTTCAGTTGCAAACTCCATTCCATACATATATATGGGGAGGTACTAGCTCCAACTCGGTTTTACAGTGAAAACTGCAGGAACTTCAAACGGCACTAGGAAACAGACTGAGAAAACAGAGAAAAAGTGTCTCCTGGAACCCGTTCCCTTGGTGCTAGATGAACGAACGTCTCTCCACTTGCTCAGTTCTGAGAGATAGGTGTGTGTGAAAGCCGTCCTTCACCTAGCTTGTTGGGAACACAAAGTTTCTTTTCAGTTGCAAACTCCATTCCATACATATATATGGGGAGGTACTAGCTCCAACTCCATTTTACAGTGAAAACTGCAGGAACTTCAAACCGGCACTAGGAAACAGACTGAGAAGGCAGAGAAAAAGTGTCTCCTGCAAACCGTTCCCTTGGTGCTAGATGAACGAACGTCTCTCCACTTCCTCAGTTCTGAGAGGTAAGTGTGTGTGAAAGCCGTCCTTCACCTAGCTTGTTGGGAACACAAAGTATCTTTTCAGTTTCAAACTCCATTCCATACATATATATGAGGAGGTAGAAGCTCCAACACGGTTTTACAGTGAAAACTGCAGGAACTTTAAACCGGCACTAGGAAACAGACTGAGAAGGCAGAGAAAAAGTGTCTCCTGCAACCCTTTCCCTTGGTGCTAGATGAACGAACGTCTCTCCACTTGCTCAGTTCTGAGAGATATGTGTGTGTGAAAGCCGTCCTTCACCTAGCTTGTTGGGAACACAAAGTTTCCTTTCAGTTGCAAACAAAATTCCATACATATATATGGGGAGGTACTAGCTCCAACTCGCTTTTACAGTGAAAACTGCAGGAACTTCAAACCGGCACTAGGAAACAGACTGAGAAAGCAGAGAAAAAGTGTCTCCTGCCACCCGTTCCCTTGGTGCTAGATGAACGAACGTCTCTCAACTTGCTCAGTTCTGAGAGATAAGTGTGTGTGAAAGCCGTCCTTCACCTAGCTTGTTGGGAACACAAAGTTTCTTTTCAGTTGCAAACTCCTTTCCATACATATATATGGGGAGGTACTAGCTCCAACTCCGTTTTACAGTGAAAACTGCAGGAACTTCAAACTGGCACTAGGAAACAGACTGAGAATGCAGAGAAAAAGTGTCTCCTGCAACCCGTTCCCTTGGTGCTAGATGAACGAACGTCTCTCCACTTGATCAGTTCTGAGAGATAAGTGTGTGTGAAAGCCGTCCTTCACCTAGCTTGTTGGGAACACAAAGTTTCTTTTCAGTTGCAAACTCCATTCCATACATATATATGGTGAGGTACTAGCTCCAACTCGGTTTTACAGTGAAAACTGCAGGAACTTCAAACGGCACTAGGAAACAGACTGAGAAAGCAGAGAAAAAGTGTCTCCTGCAACCCGTTCCCTTGGTGCTAGATGAACGAACGTTTCTCCACTTGCTCAGTTCTGAGAGATAAGTGTGTGTGAAAGCCGTCCTTCACCTAGCTTGTTGGGAACACAAAGATTCTTTTCAGTTGCAAACTCCATTCCATACATATATATGGGGAGGTACTAGCTCCAACTCCGTTTTACAGTGAAAACTGCAGGAACTTCAAACCGGCACTAGGAAACAGACTGAGAAAGCAGAGAAAAAGTGTCTCCTGCAACCCGTTCCCTTGGTGCTAGATGAACGAACGTCTCTCCACTTGCTCAGTTCTGAGAGATAAGTGTGTGTGAAAGCCGTCCTTCACCTAGCTTGTTGGGAACACAAAGTTTCTTTTCAGTTGCAAACTCCATTCCATACATATATATGAGGAGGTAGAAGCTCCAACACGATTTTACAGTGAAAACTGCAGGAACTTTAAACCGGCAGTAGGAAACAGACTGAGAAGGCAGAGAAAAAGTGTCTCCTGCAGCCCTTTCCCTTGGTGCTAGATGAACGAACGTCTCTCCACTTGCTCAGTTCTGAGAGATATGTGTGTGTGAAAGCCGTCCTTCACCTAGCTTGTTGGGAACACAAAGTTTCCTTTCAGTTGCAAACTAAATTCCATACATATATATGGGGAGGTACTAGCTCCAACTCGCTTTTACAGTGAAAACTGCAGGAACTTCAAACCGGCACTAGGAAACAGACTGAGAAAGCAGAGAAAAAGTGTCTCCTGCAACCCGTTCCCTTGGTGCTAGATGAACGAACGTCTCTCCACTTGCTCAGTTCTGAGAGATAAGTGTGTGTGAAAGCCGTCCTTCACCTAGCTTGTTGGGAACACAAAGTTTCTTTTCAGTTGCAAACTCCATTCCATACATATATATGGGGAGGTACTAGCTCCAACTCCGTTTTACAGTGAAAACTGCAGGAACTTCAAACTGGCACTAGGAAACAGACTGAGAATGCAGAGAAAAAGTGTCTCCTGCAACCCGTTCCCTTGGTGCTAGATGAACGAACGTCTCTCCACTTGATCAGTTCTGAGAGATAAGTGTGTGTGAAAGCCGTCCTTCACCTAGCTTGTTGGGAACACAAAGTTTCTTTTCAGTTGCAAACTCCATTCCATACATATATATGGTGAGGTACTAGCTCCAACTCGGTTTTACAGTGAAAACTGCAGGAACTTCAAACGGCACTAGGAAACAGACTGAGAAAGCAGAGAAAAAGTGTCTCCTGCAACCCGTTCCCTTGGTGCTAGATGAACGAACGTTTCTCCACTTGCTCAGTTCTGAGAGATAAGTGTGTGTGAAAGCCGTCCTTCACCTAGCTTGTTGGGAACACAAAGATTCTTTTCAGTTGCAAACTCCATTCCATACATATATATGGGGAGGTACTAGCTCCAACTCCGTTTTACAGTGAAAACTGCAGGAACTTCAAACCGGCACTAGGAAACAGACTGAGAAAGCAGAGAAAAAGTGTCTCCTGCAACCCGTTCCCTTGGTGCTAGATGAACGAACGTCTCTCCACTTGCTCAGTTCTGAGAGATAAGTGTGTGTGAAAGCCGTCCTTCACCTAGCTTGTTGGGAACACAAAGTTTCTTTTCAGTTGCAAACTCCATTCCATACATATATATGAGGAGGTAGAAGCTCCAACACGATTTTACAGTGAAAACTGCAGGAACTTTAAACCGGCAGTAGGAAACAGACTGAGAAGGCAGAGAAAAAGTGTCTCCTGCAGCCCTTTCCCTTGGTGCTAGATGAACGAACGTCTCTCCACTTGCTCAGTTCTGAGAGATATGTGTGTGTGAAAGCCGTCCTTCACCTAGCTTGTTGGGAACACAAAGTTTCCTTTCAGTTGCAAACTAAATTCCATACATATATATGGGGAGGTACTAGCTCCAACTCGCTTTTACAGTGAAAACTGCAGGAACTTCAAACCGGCACTAGGAAACAGACTGAGAAAGCAGAGAAAAAGTGTCTCCTGCAACCCGTTCCCTTGGTGCTAGATGAACGAACGTCTCTCCACTTGCTCAGTTCTGAGAGATAAGTGTGTGTGAAAGCCGTCCTTCACCTAGCTTGTTGGGAACACAAAGTTTCTTTTCAGTTGCAAACTCCATTCCATACATATATATGGGGAGGTACTAGCTCCAACTCCGTTTTACAGTGAAAACTGCAGGAACTTCAAACGGCACTAGGAAACAGAATGAGAAAGCAGAGTAAAAGTGTCTCCTGCAACCCGTTCCCTTGGTGCTAGATGAACGAACGTCTCTCCACTTGCTCAGTTCTGAGAGATAGGTGTGTGTGAAAGCCGTCTTTCACCTAGCTTGTTGGGAACACAAAGTTTCTTTTCAGTTGCAAACCCCATTCCATACATATATATGAGGAGGTAGAAGCTCCAACACGGTTTTACAGTGAAAACTGCAGGAACTTTAAACCGGCACTAGGAAACAGACTGAGAAGGCAGAGAAAAAGTGTCTCCTGCAACCCTTTCCCTTGGTGCTAGATGAACGAACGTCTCTCCACTTGCTCAGTTCTGAGAGATAAGTGTGTGTGAAAGCCGTCCTTCACCTAGCTTGTTGGGAACACAAAGTTTCCTTTCAGTTGCAAACTCCATTCCATACATATATATGGGGAGGTACTAGCTCCAACTCGCTTTTACAGTGAAAACTGCAGGAACTTCAAACCGGCACTAGGAAACAGACTGAGAAAGCAGAGAAAAAGTGTCTCCTGCAACCCGTTCCCTTGGTGCTAGATGAACGAACGTCTCTCCACTTGCTCAGTTCTGAGAGATAAGTGTGTGTGAAAGCCGTCCTTCACCTAGCTTGTTGGGAACACAAAGTTTCCTTTCAGTTGCAAACTCCATTCCATACATATATATGGGGAGGTACTAGCTCCAACTCGCTTTTACAGTGAAAACTGCAGGAACTTCAAACCGGCACTAGGAAACAGACTGAGAAAGCAGAGAAAAAGTGTCTCCTGCAACCCGTTCCCTTGGTGCTAGATGAACGAACGTCTCTCCACTTGCTCAGTTCTGAGAGAGAAGTGTGTGTGAAAGCCGTCCTTCACCTAGCTTGTTGGGAACACAAAGTTTCTTTTCAGTTGCAAACTCCAATCCATACATATATATGGGGAGGTACTAGCTCCAACTCCGTTTTACAGTGAAAACTGCAGGAACTTCAAACCGGCACTAGGAAACAGACTGAGAAAGCAGAGAAAAAGTGTCTCCTGCAACCCGTTCCCTTGGTGCTAGATGAACGAACGTCTCTCCACTTGCTCAGTTCTGAGAGATAAGTGTGTGTGAAAGCCGTCCTTCACCTAGCTTGTTGGGAAAACAAAGTTTTTTATCAGTTGGCAACTCCATTCAATAAGTATATATGGGGAGGTAGAAGTTCCAACTCGGTTTTACAGTGAAAACTGCAGGAAATTCAAACCGGCACTAGGAAACAGACGGAGAAAGCAGAGAAAAATTGTCTCCTGCAACCCGTTCCCTTGGTGCTAGATGAACGAACGTCTCTCCACTTGCTCAGTTCTGAGAGATAAGTGTGTGTGAAAGCCGTCCTTCACCTAGCTTGTTGGGAAAACAAAGTTTCTTTTCAGTTGCAAACTCCATTCCATACATATATATGGGGAGGTACTAGCTCCAACTCCGTTTTACAGTGAAAACTGCAGGAACTTCAAACGGCACTAGGAAACAGAATGAGAAAGCATAGTAAAAGTGTCTCCTGCAACCCGTTCCCTTGGTGCTAGATGAACGAACGTCTCTCCACTTGCTCAGTTCTGAGAGATAAGTGTGTGTGAAAGCCGTCCTTCACCTAGCTTGTTGGGAACACAAAGTTTCCTTTCAGTTGCAAACTCCATTCCATACATATAAATGGGGAGGTACTAGCTCCAACTCGCTTTTACAGTGAAAACTGCAGGAACTTCAAACCGGCACTAGGAAACAGACTGAGAAAGCAGAGAAAAAGTGTCTCCTGCAACCCGTTCCCTTGGTGCTAGATGAACGAACGTCTCTCCACTTGCTCAGTTCTGAGAGAGAAGTGTGTGTGAAAGCCGTCCTTCACCTAGCTTGTTGGGAACACAAAGTTTCTTTTCAGTTGCAAACTCCAATCCATACATATATATGGGGAGGTACTAGCTCCAACTCCGTTTTACAGTGAAAACTGCAGGAACTTCAAACCGGCACTAGGAAACAGACTGAGAAAGCAGAGAAAAAGTGTCTCCTGCAACCCGTTCCCTTGGTGCTAGATGAACGAACGTCTCTCCACTTGCTCAGTTCTGAGAGATAAGTGTGTGTGAAAGCCGTCCTTCACCTAGCTTGTTGGGAACACAAAGTTTTTTATCAGTTGGCAACTCCATTCAATACATCTATATGGGGAGGTAGAAGTTCCAACTCGGTTTTACAGTGAAAACTGCAGGAAATTCAAACCGGCACTAGGAAAAAGACGGAGAAAGCAGAGAAAAATTGTCTCCTGCAACCCGTTCCCTTGGTGCTAGATGAACGAACGTCTCTCCACTTGCTCAGTTCTGAGAGATAAGTGTGTGTGAAAGCCGTCCTTCACCTAGCTTGTTGGGAACACAAAGTTTCTTTTCAGTTGCAAACTCCATTCCATACATATATATGGGGAGGTACTAGTTCCAACTCCGTTTTACAGTGAAAACTGCAGGAACTTCAAACCGGCACTAGGAAACAGACTGAGAAAGCAGAGAAAAAGTGTCTCCTGCAAACCGTTCCCTTGGTGCTAGATGAACGAACGTCTCTCCACTTGCTCAGTTCTGAGAGATCAGTGTGTGTGAAAGCCGTCCTTCACCTAGCTTGTTGGGAACACAAAGTTTCTTTTCAGTTGCAAACTCCATTCCATACATATATATGAGGAGGTAGAAGCTCCAACACGGTTTTACAGTGAAAACTGCAGGAACTTTAAACCGGCACTAGGAAACAGACTGAGAAGGCAGAGAAAAAGTGTCTCCTGCAACCCTTTCCCTTGGTGCTAGATGAACGAACGTCTCTCCACTTGCTCAGTTCTGAGAGATATGTGTGTGTGAAAGCCGTCCTTCACCTAGCTTGTTGGGAACACAAAGTTTCCTTTCAGTTGCAAACTCCATTCCATACATATATATGGGGAGGTACTAGCTCCAACTCGCTTTTACAGTGAAAACTGCAGGAACTTCAAACCGGCACTAGAAAACAGACTGAGAAAGCAGAGAATAAGTGTCTCCTGCATCCCGTTCCCTTGGTGCTAGATGAACGAACGACTCTCCACTTGCTCAGTTCTGAGAGATAAGTGTGTGTGAAAGCCGTCCTTCACCTAGCTTGTTGGGAACACAAAGATTCTTTTCAGTTGCAAACTCCTTTCCATACATATATATGGGGAGGTACTAGCTCCAACCCCGTTTTACAGTGAAAACTGCAGGAACTTCAAACCGGCACTAGGAAACAGACTGAGTAAGCAGAGAAAAAGTGTCTCCTGCAATCCGTTCCCTTGGTGCTAGATGAACGAACGTCTCTCCACTTGATCAGTTCTGAGAGATAAGTGTGTGTGAAAGCCGTCCTTCACCTAGCTTGTTGGGAAAACAAAGTTTCTTTTCAGTTGCAAACTCCATTCCATACATATATATGGGGAGGTACTAGCTCCAACTCGGTTTTACAGTGAAAACTGCAGGAACTTCAAACGGCACTAGGAAACAGACTGAGAAAGCAGAGAAAAAGTGTCTCCTGCAACCCGTTCCCTTGGTGCTAGATGAACGAACGTCTCTCCACTTGCTCAGTTCTGAGAGATAAGTGTGTGTGAAAGCCGTCCTTCACCTAGCTTGTTGGGAACACAAAGTTTCTTTTCAGTTGCCAACTCCATTCCATACATATATATGGGAGGTACTAGCTCCAACTCCGTTTTACAGTGAAAACTGCAGGAACTTCAAACCGGCACTAGGAAACAGACTGAGAAAGCAGAGAAAAAGTGTCTCCTGCAACCCGTTCCCTTGGTGCTAGATGAACGAAAGTCTCTCCACTTGCTCAGTTCTGAGAGATAAGTGTGTGTGAAAGCCGTCCTTCACCTAGCTTGTTGGGAACACAAAGTTTTTTATCAGTTGGCAACTCCATTCAATAAATATATATGGGGAGGTAGAAGTTCCAACTCGGTTTTACAGTGAAAACTGCAGGAAATTCAAACCGGCACTAGGAAACAGACGGAGAAAGCAGAGAAAAATTGTCTCCTGCAACCCGTTCCCTTGGTGCTAGATGAACGAACGTCTCTCCACTTGCTCAGTTCTGAGAGAAAAGTGTGTGTGAAAGACGTCCTTCACCTAGCTTGTTGGGAAAACAAAGTTTCTTTTCAGTTGCAAACTCCATTCCATACATATATATGGGGAGGTACTAGCTCCAACTCGCTTTTACAGTGAAAACTGCAGGAACTTCAAACGGCACTAGGAAACAGACTGAGAAAACAGAGAAAAAGTGTCTCCTGCAACCCGTTCCCTTGGTGCTAGATGAACGAACGTCTCTCCACTTGCTCAGTTCTGAGAGATAGGTGTGTGTGAAAGCCGTCCTTCACCTAGCTTGTTGGGAACACAAAGTTTCTTTTCAGTTGCAAACTCCATTCCATACATATATATGGGGAGGTACTAGTTCCAACTCCGTTTTACAGTGAAAACTGCAGGAACTTCAAACCGGCACTAGGAAACAGACTGAGAAAGCAGAGAAAAAGTGTCTCCTGCAAACCGTTCCCTTGGTGCTAGATGAACGAACGTCTCTCCACTTGCTCAGTTCTGAGAGAGAAGTGTGTGTGAAAGCCGTCCTTCACCTAGCTTGTTGGGAACACAAAGTTTCTTTTCAGTTGCAAACTCCAATCCATACACATATATGGGGAGGTACTAGCTCCAACTCCGTTTTACAGTGAAAACTGCAGGAACTTCAAACCGGCACTAGGAAACAGACTGAGAAAGCAGAGAAAAAGTGTCTCCTGCAACCCGTTCCCTTGGTGCTAGATGAACGAACGTCTCTTCACTTGCTCAGTTCTGAGAGATAAGTGTCTGTGAAAGCCGTCCTTCACCTAGCTTGTTGGGAACACAAAGTTTTTTATCAGTTGGCAACTCCATTCAATACATATATATGGGGAGGTAGAAGTTCCAACTCGGTTTTACAGTGAAAACTGCAGGAAATTCAAACCGGCACTAGGAAACAGACGGAGAAAGCAGAGAAAAATTTTCTCCTGCAACCCGTTCCCTTGGTGCTAGATGAACGAACGTCTCTCCACTTGCTCAGTTCTGAGAGATAAGTGTGTGTGAAAGCCGTCCTTCACCTAGCTTGTTGGGAAAACAAAGTTTCTTTTCAGTTGCAAACTCCATTCCATACATATATATGGGGAGGTACTAGCTCCAACTCGGTTTTACAGTGAAAACTGCAGGAACTTCAAACGGCACTAGGAAACAGACTGAGAAAACAGAGAAAAAGTGTCTCCTGCAACCCGTTCCCTTGGTGCTAGATGAACGAACGTCTCTCCACTTGCTCAGTTCTGAGAGATAGGTGTGTGTGAAAGCCGTCCTTCACCTAGCTTGTTGGGAACACAAAGTTTCTTTTCAGTTGCAAACTCCATTCCATACATATATATGGGGAGGTACTAGTTCCAACTCCGTTTTACAGTGAAAACTGCAGGAACTTCAAACCGGCACTAGGAAACAGACTGAGAAAGCAGAGAAAAAGTGTCTCCTGCAAACCGTTCCCTTGGTGCTAGATGAACGAACGTCTCTCCACTTGCTCAGTTCTGAGAGATCAGTGTGTGTGAAAGCCGTCCTTCACCTAGCTTGTTGGGAACACAAAGTTTCTTTTCAGTTGCAAACTCCATTCCATACATATATATGAGGAGGTAGAAGCTCCAACACGGTTTTACAGTGAAAACTGCAGGAACTTTAAACCGGCACTAGGAAACAGACTGAGAAGGCAGAGAAAAAGTGTCTCCTGCAACCCTTTCCCTTGGTGCTAGATGAACGAACGTCTCTCCACTTGCTCAGTTCTGAGAGATATGTGTGTGTGAAAGCCGTCCTTCACCTAGCTTGTTGGGAACACAAAGTTTCCTTTCAGTTGCAAACTCCATTCCATACATATATATGGGGAGGTACTAGCTCCAACTCGCTTTTACAGTGAAAACTGCAGGAACTTCAAACCGGCACTAGAAAACAGACTGAGAAAGCAGAGAATAAGTGTCTCCTGCATCCCGTTCCCTTGGTGCTAGATGAACGAACGACTCTCCACTTGCTCAGTTCTGAGAGATAAGTGTGTGTGAAAGCCGTCCTTCACCTAGCTTGTTGGGAACACAAAGATTCTTTTCAGTTGCAAACTCCTTTCCATACATATATATGGGGAGGTACTAGCTCCAAATCCGTTTTACAGTGAAAACTGCAGGAACTTCAAACCGGCACTAGGAAACAGACTGAGTAAGCAGAGAAAAAGTGTCTCCTGCAATCCGTTCCCTTGGTGCTAGATGAACGAACGTCTCTCCACTTGATCAGTTCTGAGAGATAAGTGTGTGTGAAAGCCGTCCTTCACCTAGCTTGTTGGGAAAACAAAGTTTCTTTTCAGTTGCAAACTCCATTCCATACATATATATGGGGAGGTACTAGCTCCAACTCGGTTTTACAGTGAAAACTGCAGGAACTTCAAACGGCACTAGGAAACAGACTGAGAAAGCAGAGAAAAAGTGTCTCCTGCAACCCGTTCCCTTGGTGCTAGATGAACGAACGTCTCTCCACTTGCTCAGTTCTGAGAGATAAGTGTGTGTGAAAGCCGTCCTTCACCTAGCTTGTTGGGAAAACAAAGTTTCTTTTCAGTTGCCAACTCCATTCCATACATATATATGGGAGGTACTAGCTCCAACTCCGTTTTACAGTGAAAACTGCAGGAACTTCAAACCGGCACTAGGAAACAGACTGAGAAAGCAGAGAAAAAGTGTCTCCTGCAACCCGTTCCCTTGGTGCTAGATGAACGAAAGTCTCTCCACTTGCTCAGTTCTGAGAGATAAGTGTGTGTGAAAGCCGTCCTTCACCTAGCTTGTTGGGAACACAAAGTTTTTTATCAGTTGGCAACTCCATTCAATAAATATATATGGGGAGGTAGAAGTTCCAACTCGGTTTTACAGTGAAAACTGCAGGAAATTCAAACCGGCACTAGGAAACAGACGGAGAAAGCAGAGAAAAATTGTCTCCTGCAACCCGTTCCCTTGGTGCTAGATGAACGAACGTCTCTCCACTTGCTCAGTTCTGAGAGATAGGTGTGTGTGAATGCCGTCCTTCACCTAGCTTGTTGGGAACACAAAGTTTCTTTTCAGTTGCAAACTCCATTCCATACATATATATGGGGAGGTACTAGTTCCAACTCCGTTTTACAGTGAAAACTGCAGGAACTTCAAACCGGCACTAGGAAACAGACTGAGAAAGCAGAGAAAAAGTGTCTCCTGCAACCCGTTCCCTTGGTGCTAGATGAACGAACGTCTCTCCACTTGCTCAGTTCTGAGAGAGAAGTGTGTGTGAAAGCCGTCCTTCACCTAGCTTGTTGGGAACACAAAGTTTCTTTTCAGTTGCAAACTCCAATCCATACATATATATGGGGAGGTACTAGCTCCAACTCCGTTTTACAGTGAAAACTGCAGGAACTTCAAACCGGCACTAGGAAACAGACTGAGAAAGCAGAGAAAAAGTGTCTCCTGCAACCCGTTCCCTTGGTGCTAGATGAACGAACGTCTCTTCACTTGCTCAGTTCTGAGAGATAAGTGTCTGTGAAAGCCGTCCTTCACCTAGCTTGTTGGGAACACAAAGTTTTTTATCAGTTGGCAACTCCAATCAATACATATATATGGGGAGGTAGAAGTTCCAACTCGGTTTTACAGTGAAAACTGCAGGAAATTCAAACCGGCACTAGGAAACAGACGGAGAAAGCAGAGAAAAATTGTCTCCTGCAACCCGTTCCCTTGGTGCTAGATGAACGAACGTCTCTCCACTTGCTCAGTTCTGAGAGATAAGTGTGTGTGAAAGCCGTCCTTCACCTAGCTTGTTGGGAAAACAAAGTTTCTTTTCAGTTGCAAACTCCATTCCATACATATATATGGGGAGGTACTAGCTCCAACTCGGTTTTACAGTGAAAACTGCAGGAACTTCAAACGGCACTAGGAAACAGACTGAGAAAACAGAGAAAAAGTGTCTCCTGCAACCCGTTCCCTTGGTGCTAGATGAACGAACGTCTCTCCACTTGCTCAGTTCTGAGAGATAGGTGTGTGTGAAAGCCGTCCTTCACCTAGCTTGTTGGGAACACAAAGTTTCTTTTCAGTTGCAAACTCCATTCCATACATATATATGGGGAGGTACTAGTTCCAACTCCGTTTTACAGTGAAAACTGCAGGAACTTCAAACCGGCACTAGGAAACAGACTGAGAAAGCAGAGAAAAAGTGTCTCCTGCAAACCGTTCCCTTGGTGCTAGATGAACGAACGTCTCTCCACTTGCTCAGTTCTGAGAGATCAGTGTGTGTGAAAGCCGTCCTTCACCTAGCTTGTTGGGAACACAAAGTTTCTTTTCAGTTGCAAACTCCATTCCATACATATATATGAGGAGGTAGAAGCTCCAACACGGTTTTACAGTGAAAACTGCAGGAACTTTAAACCGGCACTAGGAAACAGACTGAGAAGGCAGAGAAAAAGTGTCTCCTGCAACCCTTTCCCTTGGTGCTAGATGAACGAACGTCTCTCCACTTGCTCAGTTCTGAGAGATATGTGTGTGTGAAAGCCGTCCTTCACCTAGCTTGTTGGGAACACAAAGTTTCCTTTCAGTTGCAAACTCCATTCCATACATATATATGGGGAGGTACTAGCTCCAACTCGCTTTTACAGTGAAAACTGCAGGAACTTCAAACCGGCACTAGGAAACAGACTGAGAAAGCAGAGAATAAGTGTCTCCTGCATCCCGTTCCCTTGGTGCTAGATGAACGAACGACTCTCCACTTGCTAAGTTCTGAGAGATAAGTGTGTGTGAAAGCCGTCCTTCACCTAGCTTGTTGGGAACACAAAGTTTCTTTTCAGTTGCAAACTCCATTCCATACATATATATGGGGAGGTACTAGCTCCAACTCCGTTTTACAGTGAAAACTGCAGGAACTTCAAACCGGCACTAGGAAACAGACTGAGAAAGCAGAGAAAAAGTGTCTCCTGCAACCCGTTCCCTTGGTGCTAGATGAACGAACGTCTCTCCACTTGATCAGTTCTGAGAGATAAGTGTGTGTGAAAGCCGTCCTTCACCTAGCTTGTTGGGAAAACAAAGTTTCTTTTCAGCTGCAAACTCCATTCCATACATATATATGGGGAGGTACTAGCTCCAACTCGGTTTTACAGTGAAAACTGCAGGAACTTCAAACGGCACTAGGAAACAGACTGAGAAAGCAGAGAAAAAGTGTCTCCTGCAACCCGTTCCCTTGGTGCTAGATGAACGAACGTCTCTCCACTTGCTCAGTTCTGAGAGATAAGTGTGTGTGAAAGCCGTCCTTCACCTAGCTTGTTGGGAAAACAAAGTTTCTTTTCAGTTGCCAACTCCATTCCATACATATATATGGGAGGTACTAGCTCCAACTCCGTTTTACAGTGAAAACTGCAGGAACTTCAAACCGGCACTAGGAAACAGACTGAGAAATCAGAGAAAAAGTGTCTCCTGCAACCCGTTCCCTTGGTGCTAGATGAACGAAAGTCTCTCCACTTGCTCAGTTCTGAGAGATAAGTGTGTGTGAAAGCCGTCCTTCACCTAGCTTGTTGGGAACACAAAGTTTCTTTTCAGTTGCAAACTCCATTCCATACATATATATGAGGAGGTAGAAGCTCCAACACGGTTTTACAGTGAAAACTGCAGGAACTTTAAACCGGCACTAGGAAACAGACTGAGAAGGCAGAGAAAAATTGTCTCCTGCAACCCTTTCCCTTGGTTCTAGATGAACGAACGTCTCTCCACTTGCTCAGTTCTGAGAGATATGTGTGTGTGAAAGCCGTACTTCACCTAGCTTGTTGGGAACACAAAGTTTCCTTTCAGTTGCAAACTCCATTCCATACATATATATGGGGAGGTACTAGCTCCAACTCGCTTTTACAGTGAAAACTGCAGGAACTTCAAACCGGCACTAGGAAACAGACTGAGAAAGCAGAGAAAAAGTGTCTCCTGCATCCCGTTCCCTTGGTACTAGATGAACGAACGTCTCTCCACTTGCTCAGTTCTGAGAGATAAGTGTGTGTGAAAGCCGTCCTTCACCTAGCTTGTTGGGAACACAAAGTTTCTTTTCAGTTGCAAACTCCATTCCATACATATATATGGGGAGGTACTAGCTCCAACTCGGTTTTACAGTGAAAACTGCAGGAACATCAAACCGGCACTAGGAAACAGACTGAGAAAGCAGAGAAAAAGTGTCTCCTGCAACCCGTTCCCTTGGTTCTAGATGAACGAACGTCTCTCCACTTGCTCAGTTCTGAGAGATAAGTGTGTGTGAAAGCCGTCCTTCACCTAGCTTGTTGGGAACACAAAGTTTCTTTTCAGTTGCAAACTCCATTCCATACATATATATGGGGAGGTACTAGCTCCAACTCGGTTTTACAGTGAAAACTGCAGGAACTTCAAACCGGTACTAGGAAACAGACTGAGAAAGCAGAGAAAAAGTGTCTCCTGCAACCCGTTCCCTTGGTGCTAGATGAACGAACGTCTCTCCACTTGCTCAGTTCTGAGAGATAAATGTGTGTGAAAGCCGCCATTCACTTAGCTTGTTGGGAACACAAAGTTTCTTTTCAGTTGCAAACTCCATTCCATACATATATATGGGGAGGTACAAGCTCCAACTCGGTTTTACAGTGAAAACTGCAGGAACATCAAACCGGCACTAGGAAACAGACTGAGAATGCAGAGAAAAAGTGTCTCCTGAAACCCGTTCCCTTGGTGCTAGATGAACGAACGTCTCTCCACTTGCTCAGTTCTGAGAGATAAGTGTGTGTGAAAGCCGTCCTTCACCTAGCTTGTTGGGAACACAAAGTTTTTTTTCAATTGGCAACTCCATTCAATACATATATATGGGGAGCTAGAAGTTCCAACTCGGTTTTACAGTGAAAACTGCAGGAACTTCAAACCGGCACTAGGAAACAGACTGAGAAAGCAGAGAAAAATTGTCTCCTGCAACCCGTTCCCTTGGTGCTAGATGAACGAACGTCTCTCCACTTGCTCAGTTCTGAGAGATAAGTGTGTGTGAAAGCCGTCCTTCACCTAGCTTGTTGGGAACACAAAGTTTCCTTTCAGTTGCAAACTCCATTCCATACATATATATGGGGAGGTACTAGCTCCAACTCCGTTTTACAGTGAAAACTGCAGGAACTTCAAACCGGCACTAGGAAACAGACTGAGAAAGCAGAGAAAAAGTGTCTCCTGCAACCCGTTCCCTTGGTGCTAGATGAACGAACGTCTCTCCACTTGCTCAGTTCTGAGAGATAAGTGTGTGTGAAAGCCGTCCTTCACCTAGCTTGTTGGGAACACAAAGTTTCTTTTCAGTTGCAAACTCCATTCCATACATATATATGGGGAGGTACTAGCTCCAATTCCGTTTTACAGTGAAAACTGCAGGAACTTCAAACCGGCACTAGGAAACAGACTGAGAAAGCAGAGAAAAAGTGTCTCCTGGAACCCGTTCCCTTGGTGCTAGATGAACGAACGTCTCTCCACTTGCTCAGTTCTGAGAGATAAGTGTGTGTGAAAGCTGTCCTTCACCTAGCTTGTTGGGAACACAAAGTTTCTTTTCAGTTGGCAACTCCATTCCATACATATATATGGGGAGGTACAAGCTCCAACACGGTTTTACAGTGAAAACTGCAGGAACTTTAAACCGGCACTAGGAAACAGACTGAGAAGGCAGAGAAAAATTGTCTCCTGCAACCCTTTCCCTTGGTTCTAGATGAACGAACGTCTCTCCACTTGCTCAGTTCTGAGAGATATGTGTGTGTGAAAGCCGTACTTCACGTAGCTTGTTGGGAACACAAAGTTTCTTTTCAGTTGCAAACTCCATTCCATACATATATATGGGGAGGTACTAGCTCCAACTCCGTTTTACAGTGAAAACTGCAGGAACTTCAAACCGGCACTAGGAAACAGACTGAGAAAGCAGAGAAAAAGTGTCTCCTGCAACCCGTTCCCTTGGTGCTAGATGAACGAACGTCTCTCCACTTGCTCAGTTCTGAGAGATAAGTGTGTGTGAAAGCCGTCCTTCACCTAGCTTGTTGGGAACACAAAGTTTCTTTTCAGTTGCAAACTCCATTCCATACATATATATGGGTAGGTACTAGCTCCAACTCGGTTTTACAGTGAAAACTGCAGGAACTTCAAACCGGTACTAGGAAACAGACTGAGAAAGCAGAGAAAAAGTGTCTCCTGCAACCCGTTCCCTTGGTGCTAGATGAACGAACGTCTCTCCACTTGCTCAGTTCTGAGAGATAAATGTGTGTGAAAGCCGCCATTCACTTAGCTTGTTGGGAACACAAAGTTTCTTTTCAGTTGCAAACTCCATTCCATACATATATATGGGGAGGTACTAGCTCCAACTCGGTTTTACAGTGAAAACTGCAGGAACATCAAACCGGCACTAGGAAACAGACTGAGAATGCAGAGAAAAAGTGTCTCCTGAAACCCGTTCCCTTGGTGCTAGATGAACGAACGTCTCTCCACTTGCTCAGTTCTGAGAGATAAGTGTGTGTGAAAGCCGTCCTTCACCTAGCTTGTTGGGAACACAAAGTTTTTTTTCAATTGGCAACTCCATTCAATACATATATATGGGGAGCTAGAAGTTCCAACTCGGTTTTACAGTGAAAACTGCAGGAACTTCAAACCGGCACTAGGAAACAGACGGAGAAAGCAGAGAAAAATTGTCTCCTGCAACCCGTTCCCTTGGTGCTAGATGAACGAACGTCTCTCCACTTGCTCAGTTCTGAGAGATAAGTGTGTGTGAAAGCCGTCCTTCACCTAGCTTGTTGGGAACACAAAGTTTCCTTTCAGTTGCAAACTCCATTCCATACATATATATGGGGAGGTACTAGCTCCAACTCCGTTTTACAGTGAAAACTGCAGGAACTTCAAACCGGCACTAGGAAACAGACTGAGAAAGCAGAGAAAAAGTGTCTCCTGCAACCCGTTCCCTTGGTGCTAGATGAACGAACGTCTCTCCACTTGCTCAGTTCTGAGAGATAAGTGTGTGTGAAAGCCATCCTTCACCTAGCTTGTTGGGAACACAAAGTTTCTTTTCAGTTGCAAACTCCATTCCATACATATATATGGGGAGGTACTAGCTCCAACTCCGTTTTACAGTGAAAACTGCAGGAACTTCAAACCGGCACTAGGAAACAGACTGAGAAAGCAGAGAAAAAGTGTCTCCTGGAACCCGTTCCCTTGGTGCTAGATGAACGAACGTCTCTCCACTTGCTCAGTTCTGAGAGATAAGTGTGTGTGAAAGCTGTACTTCACCTAGCTTGTTGGGAACACAAAGTTTCTTTTCAGTTGGCAACTCCATTCCATACATATATATGGGGAGGTACAAGCTCCAACACGGTTTTACAGTGAAAACTGCAGGAACTTTAAACCGGCACTAGGAAACAGACTGAGAAGGCAGAGAAATATTGTCTCCTGCAACCCTTTCCCTTGGTTCTAGATGAACGAACGTCTCTCCACTTGCTCAGTTCTGAGAGATATGTGTGTGTGAAAGCCGTCCTTCACCTAGCTTGTTGGGAACACAAAGTTTCCTTTCAGTTGCAAACTCCATTCCATACATATATATGGGGAGGTACTAGCTCCAACTCGCTTTTACAGTGAAAACTGCAGGAACTTCAAACCGGCACTAGGAAACAGACTGAGAAAGCAGAGAAAAAGTGTCTCCTGCATCCCGTTCCCTTGGTGCTAGATGAACGAACGTCTCTCCACTTGCTCAGTTCTGAGAGATAAGTGTGTGTGAAAGCCGTCCTTCACCTAGCTTGTTGGGAACACAAAGTTTCTTTTCAGTTGCAAACTCCATTCCATACATATATATGAGGAGGTAGAAGCTCCAACACGGTTTTACAGTGAAAACTGCAGGAACTTTAAACCGGCACTAGGAAACAGACTGAGAAGGCAGAGAAAAATTGTCTCCTGCAACCCTTTCCCTTGGTTCTAGATGAACGAACGTCTCTCCACTTGCTCAGTTCTGAGAGATAAGTGTGTGTGAAAGCCGTCCTTCACCTAGCTTGTTGGGAACACAAAGTTTCTTTTCAGTTGCAAACTCCATTCCATACATATATATGGGGAGGTACTAGCTCCAACTCCGTTTTACAGTGAAAACTGCAGGAACTTCAAACCGGCACTAGGAAACAGACTGAGAAAGCAGAGAATAAGTGTCTCCTGCAACCCGTTCCCTTGGTGCTAGATGAACGAACGTCTCTCCACTTGCTAAGTTCTGAGAGATAAGGGTGTGTGAAAGCCGTCCTTCACCTAGCTTGTTGGGAACACAAAGTTTCTTTTCAGTTGCAAACTCCATTCCATACATATATATGGGGAGGTACTAGCTCCAACTCGGTTTTACAGTGAAAACTGCAGGAACATCAAACCGGCACTAGGAAACAGACTGAGAAAGCAGAGAAAAAGTGTCTCCTGCAATCCGTTCCCTTGGTGCTAGATGAACGAACGTCTCTCCACTTGCTAAGTTCTGAGAGATAAGTGTGTGTGAAAGCCGTCCTTCACCTAGCTTGTTGGGAACACAAAGTTTCTTTTCAGTTGCAAACTCCATTCCATACATATATATGGGGAGGTAGAAGCTCCAACACGGTTTTACAGTGAAAACTGCAGGAACTTCAAACCGGCACTAGGAAACAGACTGAGAAAGCAGAGAAAAAGTGTCTCCTGCAACCCGTTCCCTTGGTGCTAGATGAACGAACGTCTCTCCACTTGCTCAGTTCTGAGAGATAAGTGTGTGTGAAAGCCGTCCTTCACCTAGCTTGTTGGGAACACAAAGTTTCTTTTCAGTTGCAAACTCCATTCCATACATATATATGAGGAGGTAGAAGCTCCAACACGGTTTTACAGTGAAAACTGCAGGAACTTTAAACCGGCACTAGGAAACAAACTGAGAAAGCAGAGAAAAAGTGTCTCCTGCAACCCTTTCCCTTGGTGCTAGATGAACGAACGTCTCTCCACTTGCTCAGTTCTGAGAGATAAGTGTGTGTGAAAGCCGTCCTTCACCTAGCTTGTTGGGAACACAAAGTTTCTTTTCAGTTGCAAACTCCATTCCATACATATATATGGGGAGGTACTAGCTCCAACTCGGTTTTACAGTGAAAACTGCAGGAACATCAAACCGGCACTAGGAAACAGACTGAGAAAGCAGAGAAAAAGTGTCTCCTGCAATCCGTTCCCTTGGTGCTAGATGAACGAACGTCTCTCCACTTGCTAAGTTCTGAGAGATAAGGGTGTGTGAAAGCCGTCCTTCACCTAGCTTGTTGGGAACACAAAGTTTCTTTTCAGTTGCAAACTCCATTCCATACATATATATGGGGAGGTAGAAGCTCCAACACCGTTTTACAGTAAAAACTGCAGGAACTTCAAACCGGCACTCGGAAACAGACTGAGAAAGCAGAGAAAATGTGTCTCCTGGAACCGGTTCCCTTAGTGCTAGATGAACGAACGTCTCTCCACTTGCTCAGTTCTGAGAGATAAGTGTGTGTGAAAGCCGTCCTTCACCTAGCTTGTTGGGAACACAAAGTTTCTTTTCAGTTGCAAACTCCATTCCATACATATATATGGGTAGGTACTAGCTCCAACTCCGTTTTACAGTGAAAACTGCAGGAACTTCAAACCGGCACTAGGAAACAGACTGAGAAAGCAGAGAAAAAGTGTCTCCTGCAACCCGTTCCCTTGGTGCTAGATGAACGAACGTCTCTCCACTTGCTCAGTTCTGAGAGATATGTGTGTGTGAAAGCCGTCCTTCACCTAGCTTGTTGGGAACACAAAGTTTCCTTTCAGTTGCAAACTCCATTCCATACATATATATGGGGAGGTACTAGCTCCAACTCGCTTTTACAGTGAAAACTGCAGGAACTTCAAACCGGCACTAGGAAACAGACTGAGAAAGCAGAGAATAAGTGTCTCCTGCATCCCGTTCCCTTGGTGCTAAATGAACGAACGACTCTCCACTTGCTCAGTTCTGAGAGATAAGTGTGTGTGAAAGCCGTCCTTCACCTAGCTTGTTGGGAACACAAAGTTTCTTTTCAGTTGCAAACTCCATTCCATACATATATATGGGGAGGTACTAGCTCCAACTCCGTTTTACAGTGAAAACTGCAGGAACTTCAAACCGGCACTAGGAAACAGACTGAGAAAGCAGAGAAAAAGTGTCTCCTGCAACCCGTTCCCTTGGTGCTAGATGAACGAACGTCTCTCCACTTGATCAGTTCTGAGAGATAAGTGTGTGTGAAAGCCGTCCTTCACCTAGCTTGTTGGGAAAACAAAGTTTCTTTTCAGCTGCAAACTCCATTCCATACATATATATGGGGAGGTACTAGCTCCAACTCGGTTTTACAGTGAAAACTGCAGGAACTTCAAACGGCACTAGGAAACAGACTGAGAAAGCAGAGAAAAAGTGTCTCCTGCAACCCGTTCCCTTGGTGCTAGATGAACGAACGTCTCTCCACTTGCTCAGTTCTGAGAGATAAGTGTGTGTGAAAGCCGTCCTTCACCTAGCTTGTTGGGAACACAAAGTTTCTTTTCAGTTGCAAACTCCATTCCATACATATATATGAGGAGGTAGAAGCTCCAACACGGTTTTACAGTGAAAACTGCAGGAACTTTAAACCGGCACTAGGAAACAGACTGAGAAGGCAGAGAAAAATTGTCTCCTGCAACCCTTTCCCTTGGTTCTAGATGAACGAACGTCTCTCCACTTGCTCAGTTCTGAGAGATATGTGTGTGTGAAAGCCGTCCTTCACCTAGCTTGTTGGGAACACAAAGTTTCTTTTCAGTTGCAAACTCCATTCCATACATATATATGGGGAGGTACTAGCTCCAACTCGCTTTTACAGTGAAAACTGCAGGAACTTCAAACCGGCACTAGGAAACAGACTGAGAAAGCAGAGAAAAAGTGTCTCCTGCATCCCGTTCCCTTGGTTCTAGATGAACGAACGTCTCTCCACTTGCTCAGTTCTGAGAGATAAGTGTGTGTGAAAGCCGTCCTTCACCTAGCTTGTTGGGAACACAAAGTTTCTTTTCAGTTGCAAACTCCATTCCATACATATATATGGGGAGGTACTAGCTCCAACTCCGTTTTACAGTGAAAACTGCAGGAACTTCAAACCGGCACTAGGAAACAGACTGAGAAAGCAGAGAAAAAGTGTCTCCTGCAACCCGTTCCCTTGGTGCTAGATGAACGAACGTCTCTCCACTTGATCAGTTCTGAGAGATAATTGTGTGTGAAAGCCGTCCTTCACCTAGCTTGTTGGGAAAACAAAGTTTCTTTTCAGTTGCAAACTCCATTCCATACATATATATGGGGAGGTACTAGCTCCAACTCGGTTTTACAGTGAAAACTGCAGGAACTTCAAACGGCACTAGGAAACAGACTGAGAAAGCAGAGAAAAAGTGTCTCCTGCAACCCGTTCCCTTGGTGCTAGATGAACGAACGTCTCTCCACTTGCTCAGTTCTGAGAGATAAGTGTGTGTGAAAGCCGTCCTTCACCTAGCTTGTTGGGAACACAAAGTTTCTTTTCAGTTGAAAACTCCATTCCATACATATATATGGGGAGGTAGAAGCTCCAACACGGTTTTACAGTGAAAACTGCAGGAACTTCAAACCGGCACTAGGAAACAGACTGAGAAAGCAGAGAAAAAGTGTCTCCTGCAACCCGTTCCCTTGGTGCTAGATGAACGAACGTCTCTCCACTTGCTCAGTTCTGAGAGATAAGTGTGTGTGAAAGCCGTCCTTCACCTATCTTGTTGGGAAAACAAAGTTTCTTTTCAGTTGCAAACTCCATTCCATACATATATATGGGGAGGTACTAGCTCCAACTCGGTTTTACAGTGAAAACTGCAGGAACCTCAAACGGCACTAGGAAACAGACTGAGAAAGCAGAGAAAAAGTCTCTCCTGCAACCCGTTCCCTTGGTGCTAGATGAACGAACGTCTCTCTGCTTGCTAAGTTCTGAGAGATAAGTGTGTGTGAAAGCCGTCCTTCACCTAGCTTGTTGGGAACACAAAGTTTCTTTTCAGTTGCAAACTCCATTCCATACATATATATGGGGAGGTAGAAGCTCCAACACGGTTTTACAGTGAAAACTGCAGGAACTTCAAACCGGCACTAGGAAACAGACTGAGAAAGCAGAGAAAAAGTGTCTCCTGCAACCCGTTCCCTTGGTGCTAGATGAACGAACGTCTCTCCACTTGCTCAGTTCTGAGAGATAAGTGTGTGTGAAAGCCGTCCTTCACCTAGCTTGTTGGGAACACAAAGTTTCTTTTCAGTTGCAAACTACATTCCATACATATATATGAGGAGGTAGAAGCTCCAACACGGTTTTACAGTGAAAACTGCAGGAACTTTAAACCGGCACTAGGAAACAAACTGAGAAGGCAGAGAAAAAGTGTCTCCTGCAACCCTTTCCCTTGGTGCTAGATGAACGAACGTCTCTCCACTTGCTCAGTTCTGAGAGATAAGTGTGTGTGAAAGCCGTCCTTCACCTAGCTTGTTGGGAACACAAAGTTTCTTTTCAGTTGCAAACTCCATTCCATACATATATATGGGGAGGTACTAGCTCCAACTCGGTTTTACAGTGAAAACTGCAGGAACATCAAACCGGCACTAGGAAACAGACTGAGAAAGCAGAGAAAAAGTGTCTCCTGCAATCCGTTCCCTTGGTGCTAGATGAACGAACGTCTCTCCACTTGCTCAGTTATGAGAGAAAAGGGTGTGTGAAAGCCGTCCTTCACCTAGCTTGTTGGGAACACAAAGTTTCTTTTCAGTTGCAAACTCCATTCCATACATATATATGGGGAGGTAGAAGCTCCAACACCGTTTTACAGTAAAAACTGCAGGAACTTCAAACCGGCACTCGGAAACAGACTGAGAAAGCAGAGAAAATGTGTCTCCTGGAACCGGTTCCCTTGGTGATAGATGAACGAACGTCTCTCCACTTGCTCAGTTCTGAGAGATAAGTGTGTGTGAAAGCCGTCCTTCACCTAGCTTGTTGGGAACACAAAGTTTCTTTTCAGTTGCAAACTCCATTCCATACATATATATGGGTAGGTACTAGCTCCAACTCCGTTTTACAGTGAAAACTGCAGGAACTTCAAACCGGCACTAGGAAACAGACTGAGAAACCAGAGAAAAAGTGTCTCCTGAAACCCGTTTCCTTGGTGCTAGATGAACGAACGTCTCTCCACTTGCTCAGTTCTGAGAGATAAGTGTGTGTGAAAGCCTTCCTTCACCTTGCTTGTTGGGAACACAAAGTTTTTTTTCAGTTGGCAACTCCATTCCATACATATATATGGGGAGGTACAAGCTCCAACACTGTTTTACAGTGAAAACTGCAGGAACTTCAAACCGGCACTAGGAAACAGACTGAGAAAGCAGAGAAAAAGTGTCTCCTGCAACCCGTTCCCTTGGTGCTAGATGAACGAACGTCTCTCCACTTGATCAGTTCTGAGAGATAAGTGTGTGTGAAAGCCGTCCTTCACCTAGCTTGTTGGGAACACAAAGTTTCTTTTCAGCTGCAAACTCCATTCCATACATATATATGGGGAGGTACTAGCTCCAACTCGATTTTACAGTGAAAACTGCAGGAACTTCAAACGGCACTAGGAAACAGACTGAGAAAGCAGAGAAAAAGTGTCTCCTGCAACCCGTTCCCTTGGTGCTAGATGAACGAACGTCTCTCCACTTGCTCAGTTCTGAGAGTTAAGTGTGTGTGAAAGCCGTCCTTCACCTAGCTTGTTGGGAAAACAAAGTTTCTTTTCAGTTGCCAACTCCATTCCATACATATATATGGGAGGTACTAGCTCCAACTCCGTTTTACAGTGAAAACTGCAGGAACTTCAAAACGGCACTAGGAAACAGACTGAGAAAGCAGAGAAAAAGTGTCTCCTGCAACCCGTTCCCTTGGTGCTAGATGAACGAAAGTCTCTCCACTTGCTCAGTTCTGAGAGGTAAGTGTGTGTGAAAGCCGTCCTTCACCTAGCTTGTTGGGAACACAAAGTTTCTTTTCAGTTGCAAACTCCATTCCATACATATATATGAGGAGGTAGAAGCTCCAACACGGTTTTACAGTGAAAACTGCAGGAACTTTAAACCGGCACTAGGAAACATACTGAGAAGGCAGAGAAAAATTGTCTCCTGCAACCCTTTCCCTTGGTTCTAGATGAACGAACGTCTCTCCACTTGCTCAGTTCTGAGAGATATGTGTGTGTGAAAGCCGTCCTTCACCTAGCTTGTTGGGAACACAAAGTTTCTTTTCAGTTGCAAACTCCATTCCATACATATATATGGGGAGGTACTAGCTCCAACTCGCTTTTACAGTGAAAACTGCAGGAACTTCAAACCGGCACTAGGAAACAGACTGAGAAAGCAGAGAAAAAGTGTCTCCTGCATCCCGTTCCCTTGGTTCTAGATGAACGAACGTCTCTCCACTTGCTCAGTTCTGAGAGATAAGTGTGTGTGAAAGCCGTCCTTCACCTAGCTTGTTGGGAACACAAAGTTTCTTTTCAGTTGCAAACTCCATTCCATACATATATATGGGGAGGTACTAGCTCCAACTCCGTTTTACAGTGAAAACTGCAGGAACTTCAAACCGGCACTAGGAAACAGACTGAGAAAGCAGAGAAAAAGTGTCTCCTGCAACCCGTTCCCTTGGTGCTAGATGAACGAACGTCTCTCCACTTGATCAGTTCTGAGAGATAATTGTGTGTGAAAGCCGTCCTTCACCTAGCTTGTTGGGAACACAAAGTTTCTTTTCAGTTGCAAACTCCATTCCATACATATATATGGGGAGGTACTAGCTCCAAATCGGTTTTACAGTGAAAACTGCAGGAACTTCAAACGGCACTAGGAAACAGACTGAGAAAGCAGAGAAAAAGTGTCTCCTGCAACCCGTTCCCTTGGTGCTAGATGAACGAACGTCTCTCCACTTGCTCAGTTCTGAGAGATAAGTGTGTGTGAAAGCCGTCCTTCACCTAGCTTGTTGGGAACACAAAGTTTCTTTTCAGTTGCAAACTCCATTCCATACATATATATGGGGAGGTAGAAGCTCCAACACGATTTTACAGTGAAAACTGCAGGAACTTCAAACCGGCACTAGGAAACAGACTGAGAAAGCAGAGAAAAAGTGTCTCCTGCAACCCGTTCCCTTGGTGCTAGATGAACGAACGTCTCTCCACTTGCTCAGTTCTGAGAGATAAGTGTGTGTGAAAGCCGTCCTTCACCTATCTTGTTGGGAAAACAAAGTTTCTTTTCAGTTGCAAACTCCATTCCATACATATATATGGGGAGGTACTAGCTCCAACTCGGTTTTACAGTGAAAACTGCAGGAACTTCAAACGGCACTAGGAAACAGACTGAGAAAGCAGAGAAAAAGTCTCTCCTGCAACCCGTTCCCTTGGTGCTAGATGAACGAACGTCTCTCCGCTTGCTAAGTTCTGAGAGATAAGTGTGTGTGAAAGCCGTCCTTCACCTAGCTTGTTGGGAACACAAAGTTTCTTTTCAGTTGCAAACTCCATTCCATACATATATATGGGGAGGTAGAAGCTCCAACACGGTTTTACAGTGAAAACTGCAGGAACTTCAAACCGGCACTAGGAAACAGACTGAGAAAGCAGAGAAAAAGTGTCTCCTGCAACCCGTTCCCTTGGTGCTAGATCAACGAACGTCTCTCCACTTGCTCAGTTCTGAGAGATAAGTGTGTGTGAAAGCCGTCCTTCACCTAGCTTGTTGGGAACACAAAGTTTCTTTTCAGTTGCAAACTCCATTCCATACATATATATGAGGAGGTAGAAGCTCCAACACGGTTTTACAGTGAAAACTGCAGGAACTTTAAACCGGCACTAGGAAACAAACTGAGAAGGCAGAGAAAAAGTGTCTCCTGCAACCCTTTCCCTTGGTGCTAGATGAACGAACGTCTCTCCACTTGCTCAGTTCTGAGAGATAAGTGTGTGTGAAAGCCGTCCTTCACCTAGCTTGTTGGGAACACAAAGTTTCTTTTCAGTTGCAAACTCCATTCCATACATATATATGGGGAGGTACTAGCTCCAACTCGGTTTTACAGTGAAAACTGCAGGAACATCAAACCGGCACTAGGAAACAGACTGAGAAAGCAGAGAAAAAGTGTCTCCTGCAATCCGTTCCCTTGGTGCTAGATGAACGAACGTCTCTCCACTTGCTAAGTTCTGAGAGATAAGAATGTGTGAAAGCCGTCCTTCACCTAGCTTGTTGGGAACACAAAGTTTCTTTTCAGTTGCAAACTCCATTCCATACATATATATGGGGAGGTACTAGCTCCAACTCGGTTTTACAGTGAAAACTGCAGGAACATCAAACCGGCACTAGGAAACAGACTGAGAAAGCAGAGAAAAAGTGTCTCCTGCAATCCGTTCCCTTGGTGCTAGATGAACGAACGTCTCTCCACTTGCTAAGTTCTGAGAGAAAAGTGTGTGTGAAAGCCGTCCTTCACCTAGCTTGTTGGGAACACAAAGTTTCTTTTCAGTTGCAAACTCCATTCCATACATATATATGGGGAGGTAGAAGCTCCAACACGGTTTTACAGTGAAAACTGCAGGAACTTCAAACCGGCACTAGGAAACAGACTGAGAAAGCAGAGAAAAAGTGTCTCCTGCAACCCGTTCCCTTGGTGCTAGATGAACGAACGTCTCTCCACTTGCTCAGTTCTGAGAGATAAGTGTGTGTGAAAGCCGTCCTTCACCTAGCTTGTTGGGAACACAAAGTTTCTTTTCAGTTGCAAACTCCATTCCATACATATATATGAGGAGGTAGAAGCTCCAACACGGTTTTACAGTGAAAACTGCAGGAACTTTAAACCGGCACTAGGAAACAAACTGAGAAGGCAGAGAAAAAGTGTCTCCTGCAACCCTTTCCCTTGGTGCTAGATGAACGAACGTCTATCCACTTGCTCAGTTCTGAGAGATAAGTGTGTGTGAAAGCCGTCCTTCACCTAGCTTGTTGGGAACACAAAGTTTCTTTTCAGTTGCAAACTCCATTCCATACATATATATGGGGAGGTACTAGCTCCAACTCGGTTTTACAGTGAAAACTGCAGGAACATCAAACCGGCACTAGGAAACAGACTGAGAAAGCAGAGAAAAAGTGTCTCCTGCAATCCGTTCCCTTGGTGCTAGATGAACGAACGTCTCTCCACTTGCTAAGTTCTGAGAGATAAGTGTGTGTGAAAGCCGTCCTTCACCTAGCTTGTTGGGAAAACAAAGTTTCTTTTCAGCTGCAAACTCCATTCCATACATATATATGGGGAGGTACTAGCTCCAACTCGGTTTTACAGTGAAAACTGCAGGAACTTCAAACGGCACTAGGAAACAGACTGAGAAAGCAGAGAAAAAGTGTCTCCTGCAACCCGTTCCCTTGGTGCTAGATGAACGAACGTCTCTCCACTTGCTCAGTTCTGAGAGATAAGTGTGTGTGAAAGCCGTCCTTCACCTAGCTTGTTGGGAACACAAAGTTTCTTTTCAGTTGCCAACTCCATTCCATACATATATATGGGAGGTACTAGCTCCAACTCCGTTTTACAGTGAAAACTGCAGGAACTTCAAACCGGCACTAGGAAACAGACTGAGAAAGCAGAGAAAAAGTGTCTCCTGCAACCCGTTCCCTTGGTGCTAGATGAACGAAAGTCTCTCCACTTGCTCAGTTCTGAGAGATAAGTGTGTGTGAAAGCCGTCCTTCACCTAGCTTGTTGGGAACACAAAGTTTCTTTTCAGTTGCAAACTCCATTCCATACATATATATGAGGAGGTAGAAGCTCCAACACGGTTTTACAGTGAAAACTGCAGGAACTTTAAACCGGCACTAGGAAACAGACTGAGAAGGCAGAGAAAAATTGTCTCCTGCAACCCTTTCCCTTGGTTCTAGATGAACGAACGTCTCTCCACTTGCTCAGTTCTGAGAGATATGTGTGTGTGAAAGCCGTCCTTCACCTAGCTTGTTGGGAACACAAAGTTTCTTTTCAGTTGCAAACTCCATTCCATACATATATATGGGGAGGTACTAGCTCCAACTCGCTTTTACAGTGAAAACTGCAGGAACTTCAAACCGGCACTAGGAAACAGACTGAGAAAGCAGAGAAAAAGTGTCTCCTGCATCCCGTTCCCTTGGTTCTAGATGAACGAACGTCTCTCCACTTGCTCAGTTCTGAGAGATAAGTGTGTGTGAAAGCCGTCCTTCACCTAGCTTGTTGGGAACACAAAGTTTCTTTTCAGTTGCAAACTCCATTCCATACATATATATGGGGAGGTACTAGCTCCAACTCCGTTTTACAGTGAAAACTGCAGGAACTTCAAACCGGCACTAGGAAACAAACTGAGAAAGCAGAGAAAAAGTGTCTCCTGCAACCCGTTCCCTTGGTGCTAGATGAACGAACGTCTCTCCACTTGATCAGTTCTGAGAGATAATTGTGTGTGAAAGCCGTCCTTCACCTAGCTTGTTGGGAAAACAAAGTTTCTTTTCAGTTGCAAACTCCATTCCATACATATATATGGGGAGGTACTAGCTCCAACTCGGTTTTACAGTGAAAACTGCAGGAACTTCAAACGGCACTAGGAAACAGACTGAGAAAGCAGAGAAAAAGTGTCTCCTGCAACCCGTTCCCTTGGTGCTAGATGAACGAACGTCTCTCCACTTGCTCAGTTCTGAGAGATAAGTGTGTGTGAAAGCCGTCCTTCACCTAGCTTGTTGGGAACACAAAGTTTCTTTTCAGTTGCAAACTCCATTCCATACATATATATGGGGAGGTAGAAGCTCCAACACGGTTTTACAGTGAAAACTGCAGGAACTTCAAACCGGCACTAGGAAACAGACTGAGAAAGCAGAGAAAAAGTGTCTCCTGCAACCCGTTCCCTTGGTGCTAGATGAACGAACGTCTCTCCACTTGCTCAGTTCTGAGAGATAAGTGTGTGTGAAAGCCGTCCTTCACCTATCTTGTTGGGAAAACAAAGTTTCTTTTCAGTTGCAAACTCCATTCCATACATATATATGGGGAGGTACTAGCTCCAACTCGGTTTTACAGTGAAAACTGCAGGAACTTCAAACGGCACTAGGAAACAGACTGAGAAAGCAGAGAAAAAGTCTCTCCTGCAACCCGTTCCCTTGGTGCTAGATGAACGAACGTCTCTCCGCTTGCTAAGTTCTGAGAGATAAGTGTGTGTGAAAGCCGTCCTTCACCTAGCTTGTTGGGAACACAAAGTTTCTTTTCAGTTGCAAACTCCATTCCATACATATATATGAGGAGGTAGAAGCTCCAACACGGTTTTACAGTGAAAACTGCAGGAACTTTAAACCGGCACTAGGAAACAAACTGAGAAGGCAGAGAAAAAGTGTCTCCTGCAACCCTTTCCCTTGGTGCTAGATGAACGAACGTCTCTCCACTTGCTCAGTTCTGAGAGATAAGTGTGTGTGAAAGCCGTCCTTCACCTAGCTTGTTGGGAACACAAAGTTTCTTTTCAGTTGCAAACTCCATTCCATACATATATATGGGGAGGTACTAGCTCCAACTCGGTTTTACAGTGAAAACTGCAGGAACATCAAACCGGCACTAGGAAACAGACTGAGAAAGCAGAGAAAAAGTGTCTCCTGCAATCCGTTCCCTTGGTGCTAGATGAACGAACGTCTCTCCACTTGCTAAGTTCTGAGAGATAAGGGTGTGTGAAAGCCGTCCTTCACCTAGCTTGTTGGGAACACAAAGTTTCTTTTCAGTTGCAAACTCCATTCCATACATATATATGGGGAGGTACTAGCTCCAACTCGCTTTTACAGTGAAAACTGCAGGAACATCAAACCGGCACTAGGAAACAGACTGAGAAAGCAGAGAAAAAGTGTCTCCTGCAATCCGTTCCCTTGGTGCTAGATGAACGAACGTCTCTCCACTTGCTAAGTTCTGAGAGATAAGTGTGTGTGAAAGCCGTCCTTCACCTAGCTTGTTGGGAACACAAAGTTTCTTTTCAGTTGCAAACTCCATTCCATACATATATATGGGGAGGTAGAAGCTCCAACACGGTTTTACAGTGAAAACTGCAGGAACTTCAAACCGGCACTAGGAAACAGACTGAGAAAGCAGAGAAAAAGTGTCTCCTGCAACCCGTTCCCTTGGTGCTAGATGAACGAACGTCTCTCCACTTGCTCAGTTCTGAGAGATAAGTGTGTGTGAAAGCCGTCCTTCACCTAGCTTGTTGGGAACACAAAGTTTCTTTTCAGCTGCAAACTCCATTCCATACATATATATGGGGAGGTACTAGCTCCAACTCGGTTTTACAGTGAAAACTGCAGGAACTTCAAACGGCACTAGGAAACAGACTGAGAAAGCAGAGAAAAAGTGTCTCCTGCAACCCGTTCCCTTGGTGCTAGATGAACGAACGTCTCTCCACTTGCTCAGTTCTGAGAGATAAGTGTGTGTGAAAGCCGTCCTTCACCTAGCTTGTTGGGAAAACAAAGTTTCTTTTCAGTTGCCAACTCCATTCCATACATATATATGGGAGGTACTAGCTCCAACTCCGTTTTACAGTGAAAACTGCAGGAACTTCAAACCGGCACTAGGAAACAGACTGAGAAAGCAGAGAAAAAGTGTCTCCTGCAACCCGTTCCCTTGGTGCTAGATGAACGAAAGTCTCTCCACTTGCTCAGTTCTGAGAGATAAGTGTGTGTGAAAGCCGTCCTTCACCTAGCTTGTTGGGAACACAAAGTTTCTTTTCAGTTGCAAACTCCATTCCATACATATATATGAGGAGGTAGAAGCTCCAACACGGTTTTACAGTGAAAACTGCAGGAACTTTAAACCGGCACTAGGAAACAGACTGAGAAGGCAGAGAAAAATTGTCTCCTGCAACCCTTTCCCTTGGTTCTAGATGAACGAACGTCTCTCCACTTGCTCAGTTCTGAGAGATATGTGTGTGTGAAAGCCGTACTTCACCTAGCTTGTTGGGAACACAAAGTTTCCTTTCAGTTTCAAACTCCATTCCATACATATATATGGGGAGGTACTAGCTCCAACTCGCTTTTACAGTGAAAACTGCAGGAACTTCAAACCGGCACTAGGAAACAGACTGAGAAAGCAGAGAAAAAGTGTCTCCTGCATCCCGTTCCCTTGGTACTAGATGAACGAACGTCTCTCCACTTGCTCAGTTATGAGAGATAAGTGTGTGTGAAAGCCGTCCTTCACCTAGCTTGTTGGGAACACAAAGTTTCTTTTCAGTTGCAAACTCCATTCCATACATATATATGGGGAGGTACTAGCTCCAACTCCGTTTTACAGTGAAAACTGCAGGAACTTCAAACCGGCACTAGGAAACAGACTGAGAAAGCAGAGAAAAAGTGTCTCCTGCAACCCGTTCCCTTGGTGCTAGATGAACGAACGTCTCTCCACTTGCTCAGTTCTGAGAGATAAGTGTGTGTGAAAGCCGTCCTTCACCTAGCTTGTTGGGAACACAAAGTTTCTTTTCAGTTGCAAACTCCATTCCATACATATATATGGGGAGGTACTAGCTCCAACTCGGTTTTACAGTGAAAACTGCAGGAACTTCAAACCGGTACTAGGAAACAGACTGAGAAAGCAGAGAAAAAGTGTTTCCTGCAACCCGTTCCCTTGGTGCTAGATGAACGAACGTCTCTCCACTTGCTCAGTTCTGAGAGATAAGTGTGTGTGAAAGCCGTCCTTCACCTAGCTTGTTGGGAACACAAAGTTTCTTTTCAGTTGCAAACTCCATTCCATACATATATATGGGGAGGTAGAAGCTCCAACACGGTTTTACAGTGAAAACTGCAGGAACTTCAAACCGGCACTAGGAAACAGACTGAGAAAGCAGAGAAAAAGTGTCTCCTGCAACCCGTTCCCTTGGTGCTAGATGAACGAACGTCTCTCCACTTGCTCAGTTCTGAGAGATAAGTGTGTGTGAAAGCCGTCCTTCACCTAGCTTGTTGGGAACACAAAGTTTCTTTTCAGCTGCAAACTCCATTCCATACATATATATGGGGAGGTACTAGCTCCAACTCGGTTTTACAGTGAAAACTGCAGGAACTTCAAACGGCACTAGGAAACAGACTGAGAAAGCAGAGAAAAAGTGTCTCCTGCAACCCGTTCCCTTGGTGCTAGATGAACGAACGTCTCTCCACTTGCTCAGTTCTGAGAGATAAGTGTGTGTGAAAGCCGTCCTTCACCTAGCTTGTTGGGAAAACAAAGTTTCTTTTCAGTTGCCAACTCCATTCCATACATATATATGGGAGGTACTAGCTCCAACTCCGTTTTACAGTGAAAACTGCAGGAACTTCAAACCGGCACTAGGAAACAGACTGAGAAAGCAGAGAAAAAGTGTCTCCTGCAACCCGTTCCCTTGGTGCTAGATGAACGAAAGTCTCTCCACTTGCTCAGTTCTGAGAGATAAGTGTGTGTGAAAGCCGTCCTTCACCTAGCTTGTTGGGAACACAAAGTTTCTTTTCAGTTGCAAACTCCATTCCATACATATATATGAGGAGGTAGAAGCTCCAACACGGTTTTACAGTGAAAACTGCAGGAACTTTAAACCGGCACTAGGAAACAGACTGAGAAGGCAGAGAAAAATTGTCTCCTGCAACCCTTTCCCTTGGTTCTAGATGAACGAACGTCTCTCCACTTGCTCAGTTCTGAGAGATATGTGTGTGTGAAAGCCGTACTTCACCTAGCTTGTTGGGAACACAAAGTTTCCTTTCAGTTTCAAACTCCATTCCATACATATATATGGGGAGGTACTAGCTCCAACTCGCTTTTACAGTGAAAACTGCAGGAACTTCAAACCGGCACTAGGAAACAGACTGAGAAAGCAGAGAAAAAGTGTCTCCTGCATCCCGTTCCCTTGGTACTAGATGAACGAACGTCTCTCCACTTGCTCAGTTATGAGAGATAAGTGTGTGTGAAAGCCGTCCTTCACCTAGCTTGTTGGGAACACAAAGTTTCTTTTCAGTTGCAAACTCCATTCCATACATATATATGGGGAGGTACTAGCTCCAACTCCGTTTTACAGTGAAAACTGCAGGAACTTCAAACCGGCACTAGGAAACAGACTGAGAAAGCAGAGAAAAAGTGTCTCCTGCAACCCGTTCCCTTGGTGCTAGATGAACGAACGTCTCTCCACTTGCTCAGTTCTGAGAGATAAGTGTGTGTGAAAGCCGTCCTTCACCTAGCTTGTTGGGAACACAAAGTTTCTTTTCAGTTGCAAACTCCATTCCATACATATATATGGGGAGGTACTAGCTCCAACTCGGTTTTACAGTGAAAACTGCAGGAACTTCAAACCGGTACTAGGAAACAAACTGAGAAAGCAGAGAAAAAGTGTCTCCTGCAACCCGTTCCCTTGGTGCTAGATGAACGAATGTCTCTCCACTTGCTCAGTTCTGAGAGATAAATGTGTGTGAAAGCCGCCATTCACTTAGCTTGTTGGGAACACAAAGTTTCTTTTCAGTTGCAAACTCCATTCCATACATATATATGGGGAGGTACAAGCTCCAACACGGTTTTACAGTGAAAACTGCAGGAACTTCAAACCGGCACTAGGAAACAGACTGAGAAAGCAGAGAAAAAGTGTCTCCTGCAACCCGTTCCCTTGGTGCTAGATGAACGAACGTCTCTCCACTTGCTCAGTTCTGAGAGATATGTGTGTGTGAAAGCCGTCCTTCACCTAGCTTGTTGGGAACACAAAGTTTCCTTTCAGTTGCAAACTCCATTCCATACATATATATGGGGAGGTACTAGCTCCAACTCGCTTTTACAGTGAAAACTGCAGGAACTTCAAACCGGCACTAGGAAACAGACTGAGAAAGCAGAGAATAAGTGTCTCCTGCATCCCGTTCCCTTGGTTCTAGATGAACGAACGACTCTCCACTTGCTCAGTTCTGAGAGATAAGTGTGTGTGAAAGCCGTCCTTCACCTAGCTTGTTGGGAACACAAAGTTTCTTTTCAGTTGCAAACTCCATTCCATACATATATATGGGGAGGTACTAGCTCCAACTCCGTTTTACAGTGAAAACTGCAGGAACTTCAAACCGGCACTAGGAAACAGACTGAGAAAGCAGAGAAAAAGTGTCTCCTGCAACCCGTTCCCTTGGTGCTAGATGAACGAACGTCTCTCCACTTGATCAGTTCTGAGAGATAAGTGTGTGTGAAAGCCGTCCTTCACCTAGCTTGTTGGGAAAACAAAGTTTCTTTTCAGCTGCAAACTCCATTCCATACATATATATGGGGAGGTACTAGCTCCAACTCGGTTTTACAGTGAAAACTGCAGGAACTTCAAACGGCACTAGGAAACAGACTGAGAAAGCAGAGAAAAAGTCTCTCCTGCAACCCGTTCCCTTGGTGCTAGATGAACGAACGTCTCTCCGCTTGCTAAGTTCTGAGAGATAAGTGTGTGTGAAAGCCGTCCTTCACCTAGCTTGTTGGGAACACAAAGTTTCTTTTCAGTTGCAAACTCCATTCCATACATATATATGGGGAGGTAGAAGCTCCAACACGGTTTTACAGTGAAAACTGCAGGAACTTCAAACCGGCACTAGGAAACAGACTGAGAAAGCAGAGAAAAAGTGTCTCCTGCAACCCTTTCCCTTGGTTCTAGATGAACGAACGTCTCTCCACTTGCTCAGTTCTGAGAGATATGTGTGTGTGAAAGCCGTACTTCACCTAGCTTGTTGGGAACACAAAGTTTCCTTTCAGTTTCAAACTCCATTCCATACATATATATGGGGAGGTACTAGCTCCAACTCGCTTTTACAGTGAAAACTGCAGGAACTTCAAACCGGCACTAGGAAACAGACTGAGAAAGCAGAGAAAAAGTGTCTCCTGCATCCCGTTCCCTTGGTACTAGATGAACGAACGTCTCTCCACTTGCTCAGTTATGAGAGATAAGTGTGTGTGAAAGCCGTCCTTCACCTAGCTTGTTGGGAACACAAAGTTTCTTTTCAGTTGCAAACTCCATTCCATACATATATATGGGGAGGTACTAGCTCCAACTCCGTTTTACAGTGAAAACTGCAGGAACTTCAAACCGGCACTAGGAAACAGACTGAGAAAGCAGAGAAAAAGTGTCTCCTGCAACCCGTTCCCTTGGTGCTAGATGAACGAACGTCTCTCCACTTGCTCAGTTCTGAGAGATAAGTGTGTGTGAAAGCCGTCCTTCACCTAGCTTGTTGGGAACACAAAGTTTCTTTTCAGTTGCAAACTCCATTCCATACATATATATGGGGAGGTAGAAGCTCCAACACGGTTTTACAGTGAAAACTGCAGGAACTTCAAACCGGCACTAGGAAACAGACTGAGAAAGCAGAGAAAAAGTGTCTCCTGCAACCCGTTCCCTTGGTGCTAGATGAACGAACGTCTCTCCACTTGCTCAGTTCTGAGAGATAAGTGTGTGTGAAAGCCGTCCTTCACCTATCTTGTTGGGAAAACAAAGTTTCTTTTCAGTTGCAAACTCCATTCCATACATATATATGGGGAGGTAGAAGCTCCAACACGGTTTTACAGTGAAAACTGCAGGAACTTCAAACCGGCACTAGGAAACAGACTGAGAAAGCAGAGAAAAAGTGTCTCCTGCAACCCGTTCCCTTGGTGCTAGATGAACGAACGTCTCTCCACTTGCTCAGTTCTGAGAGATAAGTGTGTGTGAAAGCCGTCCTTCACCTATCTTGTTGGGAAAACAAAGTTTCTTTTCAGTTGCAAACTCCATTCCATACATATATATGGGGAGGTACTAGCTCCAACTCGGTTTTACAGTGAAAACTGCAGGAACTTCAAACGGCACTAGGAAACAGACTGAGAAAGCAGAGAAAAAGTCTCTCCTGCAACCCGTTCCCTTGGTGCTAGATGAACGAACGTCTCTCCGCTTGCTAAGTTCTGAGAGATAAGTGTGTGTGAAAGCCGTCCTTCACCTAGCTTGTTGGGAACACAAAGTTTCTTTTCAGTTGCAAACTCCATTCCATACATATATATGGGGAGGTAGAAGCTCCAACACGGTTTTACAGTGAAAACTGCAGGAACTTCAAACCGGCACTAGGAAACAGACTGAGAAAGCAGAGAAAAAGTGTCTCCTGCAACCCGTTCCCTTGGTGCTAGATGAACGAACGTCTCTCCACTTGCTCAGTTCTGAGAGATAAGTGTGTGTGAAAGCCGTCCTTCACCTAGCTTGTTGGGAACACAAAGTTTCTTTTCAGTTGCAAACTCCATTCCATACATATATATGAGGAGGTAGAAGCTCCAACACGGTTTTACAGTGAAAACTGCAGGAACTTTAAACCGGCACTAGGAAACAAACTGAGAAGGCAGAGAAAAAGTGTCTCCTGCAACCCTTTCCCTTGGTGCTAGATGAACGAACGTCTCTCCACTTGCTCAGTTCTGAGAGATAAGTGTGTGTGAAAGCCGTCCTTCACCTAGCTTGTTGGGAACACAAAGTTTCTTTTCAGTTGCAAACTCCATTCCATACATATATATGGGGAGGTACTAGCTCCAACTCGGTTTTACAGTGAAAACTGCAGGAACATCAAACCGGCACTAGGAAACAGACTGAGAAAGCAGAGAAAAAGTGTCTCCTGCAATCCGTTCCCTTGGTGCTAGATGAACGAACGTCTCTCCACTTGCTAAGTTCTGAGAGATAAGGGTGTGTGAAAGCCGTCCTTCACCTAGCTTGTTGGGAACACAAAGTTTCTTTTCAGTTGCAAACTCCATTCCATACATATATATGGGGAGGTACTAGCTCCAACTCGCTTTTACAGTGAAAACTGCAGGAACATCAAACCGGCACTAGGAAACAGACTGAGAAAGCAGAGAAAAAGTGTCTCCTGCAATCCGTTCCCTTGGTGCTAGATGAACGAACGTCTCTCCACTTGCTAAGTTCTGAGAGATAAGTGTGTGTGAAAGCCGTCCTTCACCTAGCTTGTTGGGAACACAAAGTTTCTTTTCAGTTGCAAACTCCATTCCATACATATATATGGGGAGGTAGAAGCTCCAACACGGTTTTACAGTGAAAACTGCAGGAACTTCAAACCGGCACTAGGAAACAGACTGAGAAAGCAGAGAAAAAGTGTCTCCTGCAACCCGTTCCCTTGGTGCTAGATGAACGAACGTCTCTCCACTTGCTCAGTTCTGAGAGATAAGTGTGTGTGAAAGCCGTCCTTCACCTAGCTTGTTGGGAACACAAAGTTTCTTTTCAGCTGCAAACTCCATTCCATACATATATATGGGGAGGTACTAGCTCCAACTCGGTTTTACAGTGAAAACTGCAGGAACTTCAAACGGCACTAGGAAACAGACTGAGAAAGCAGAGAAAAAGTGTCTCCTGCAACCCGTTCCCTTGGTGCTAGATGAACGAACGTCTCTCCACTTGCTCAGTTCTGAGAGATAAGTGTGTGTGAAAGCCGTCCTTCACCTAGCTTGTTGGGAAAACAAAGTTTCTTTTCAGTTGCCAACTCCATTCCATACATATATATGGGAGGTACTAGCTCCAACTCCGTTTTACAGTGAAAACTGCAGGAACTTCAAACCGGCACTAGGAAACAGACTGAGAAAGCAGAGAAAAAGTGTCTCCTGCAACCCGTTCCCTTGGTGCTAGATGAACGAAAGTCTCTCCACTTGCTCAGTTCTGAGAGATAAGTGTGTGTGAAAGCCGTCCTTCACCTAGCTTGTTGGGAACACAAAGTTTCTTTTCAGTTGCAAACTCCATTCCATACATATATATGAGGAGGTAGAAGCTCCAACACGGTTTTACAGTGAAAACTGCAGGAACTTTAAACCGGCACTAGGAAACAGACTGAGAAGGCAGAGAAAAATTGTCTCCTGCAACCCTTTCCCTTGGTTCTAGATGAACGAACGTCTCTCCACTTGCTCAGTTCTGAGAGATATGTGTGTGTGAAAGCCGTACTTCACCTAGCTTGTTGGGAACACAAAGTTTCCTTTCAGTTTCAAACTCCATTCCATACATATATATGGGGAGGTACTAGCTCCAACTCGCTTTTACAGTGAAAACTGCAGGAACTTCAAACCGGCACTAGGAAACAGACTGAGAAAGCAGAGAAAAAGTGTCTCCTGCATCCCGTTCCCTTGGTACTAGATGAACGAACGTCTCTCCACTTGCTCAGTTATGAGAGATAAGTGTGTGTGAAAGCCGTCCTTCACCTAGCTTGTTGGGAACACAAAGTTTCTTTTCAGTTGCAAACTCCATTCCATACATATATATGGGGAGGTACTAGCTCCAACTCCGTTTTACAGTGAAAACTGCAGGAACTTCAAACCGGCACTAGGAAACAGACTGAGAAAGCAGAGAAAAAGTGTCTCCTGCAACCCGTTCCCTTGGTGCTAGATGAACGAACGTCTCTCCACTTGCTCAGTTCTGAGAGATAAGTGTGTGTGAAAGCCGTCCTTCACCTAGCTTGTTGGGAACACAAAGTTTCTTTTCAGTTGCAAACTCCATTCCATACATATATATGGGGAGGTACTAGCTCCAACTCGGTTTTACAGTGAAAACTGCAGGAACTTCAAACCGGTACTAGGAAACAGACTGAGAAAGCAGAGAAAAAGTGTTTCCTGCAACCCGTTCCCTTGGTGCTAGATGAACGAACGTCTCTCCACTTGCTCAGTTCTGAGAGATAAGTGTGTGTGAAAGCCGTCCTTCACCTAGCTTGTTGGGAACACAAAGTTTCTTTTCAGTTGCAAACTCCATTCCATACATATATATGGGGAGGTAGAAGCTCCAACACGGTTTTACAGTGAAAACTGCAGGAACTTCAAACCGGCACTAGGAAACAGACTGAGAAAGCAGAGAAAAAGTGTCTCCTGCAACCCGTTCCCTTGGTGCTAGATGAACGAACGTCTCTCCACTTGCTCAGTTCTGAGAGATAAGTGTGTGTGAAAGCCGTCCTTCACCTAGCTTGTTGGGAACACAAAGTTTCTTTTCAGCTGCAAACTCCATTCCATACATATATATGGGGAGGTACTAGCTCCAACTCGGTTTTACAGTGAAAACTGCAGGAACTTCAAACGGCACTAGGAAACAGACTGAGAAAGCAGAGAAAAAGTGTCTCCTGCAACCCGTTCCCTTGGTGCTAGATGAACGAACGTCTCTCCACTTGCTCAGTTCTGAGAGATAAGTGTGTGTGAAAGCCGTCCTTCACCTAGCTTGTTGGGAAAACAAAGTTTCTTTTCAGTTGCCAACTCCATTCCATACATATATATGGGAGGTACTAGCTCCAACTCCGTTTTACAGTGAAAACTGCAGGAACTTCAAACCGGCACTAGGAAACAGACTGAGAAAGCAGAGAAAAAGTGTCTCCTGCAACCCGTTCCCTTGGTGCTAGATGAACGAAAGTCTCTCCACTTGCTCAGTTCTGAGAGATAAGTGTGTGTGAAAGCCGTCCTTCACCTAGCTTGTTGGGAACACAAAGTTTCTTTTCAGTTGCAAACTCCATTCCATACATATATATGAGGAGGTAGAAGCTCCAACACGGTTTTACAGTGAAAACTGCAGGAACTTTAAACCGGCACTAGGAAACAGACTGAGAAGGCAGAGAAAAATTGTCTCCTGCAACCCTTTCCCTTGGTTCTAGATGAACGAACGTCTCTCCACTTGCTCAGTTCTGAGAGATATGTGTGTGTGAAAGCCGTACTTCACCTAGCTTGTTGGGAACACAAAGTTTCCTTTCAGTTTCAAACTCCATTCCATACATATATATGGGGAGGTACTAGCTCCAACTCGCTTTTACAGTGAAAACTGCAGGAACTTCAAACCGGCACTAGGAAACAGACTGAGAAAGCAGAGAAAAAGTGTCTCCTGCATCCCGTTCCCTTGGTACTAGATGAACGAACGTCTCTCCACTTGCTCAGTTATGAGAGATAAGTGTGTGTGAAAGCCGTCCTTCACCTAGCTTGTTGGGAACACAAAGTTTCTTTTCAGTTGCAAACTCCATTCCATACATATATATGGGGAGGTACTAGCTCCAACTCCGTTTTACAGTGAAAACTGCAGGAACTTCAAACCGGCACTAGGAAACAGACTGAGAAAGCAGAGAAAAAGTGTCTCCTGCAACCCGTTCCCTTGGTGCTAGATGAACGAACGTCTCTCCACTTGCTCAGTTCTGAGAGATAAGTGTGTGTGAAAGCCGTCCTTCACCTAGCTTGTTGGGAACACAAAGTTTCTTTTCAGTTGCAAACTCCATTCCATACATATATATGGGGAGGTACTAGCTCCAACTCGGTTTTACAGTGAAAACTGCAGGAACTTCAAACCGGTACTAGGAAACAAACTGAGAAAGCAGAGAAAAAGTGTCTCCTGCAACCCGTTCCCTTGGTGCTAGATGAACGAATGTCTCTCCACTTGCTCAGTTCTGAGAGATAAATGTGTGTGAAAGCCGCCATTCACTTAGCTTGTTGGGAACACAAAGTTTCTTTTCAGTTGCAAACTCCATTCCATACATATATATGGGGAGGTACAAGCTCCAACACGGTTTTACAGTGAAAACTGCAGGAACTTCAAACCGGCACTAGGAAACAGACTGAGAAAGCAGAGAAAAAGTGTCTCCTGCAACCCGTTCCCTTGGTGCTAGATGAACGAACGTCTCTCCACTTGCTCAGTTCTGAGAGATATGTGTGTGTGAAAGCCGTCCTTCACCTAGCTTGTTGGGAACACAAAGTTTCCTTTCAGTTGCAAACTCCATTCCATACATATATATGGGGAGGTACTAGCTCCAACTCGCTTTTACAGTGAAAACTGCAGGAACTTCAAACCGGCACTAGGAAACAGACTGAGAAAGCAGAGAATAAGTGTCTCCTGCATCCCGTTCCCTTGGTTCTAGATGAACGAACGACTCTCCACTTGCTCAGTTCTGAGAGATAAGTGTGTGTGAAAGCCGTCCTTCACCTAGCTTGTTGGGAACACAAAGTTTCTTTTCAGTTGCAAACTCCATTCCATACATATATATGGGGAGGTACTAGCTCCAACTCCGTTTTACAGTGAAAACTGCAGGAACTTCAAACCGGCACTAGGAAACAGACTGAGAAAGCAGAGAAAAAGTGTCTCCTGCAACCCGTTCCCTTGGTGCTAGATGAACGAACGTCTCTCCACTTGATCAGTTCTGAGAGATAAGTGTGTGTGAAAGCCGTCCTTCACCTAGCTTGTTGGGAAAACAAAGTTTCTTTTCAGCTGCAAACTCCATTCCATACATATATATGGGGAGGTACTAGCTCCAACTCGGTTTTACAGTGAAAACTGCAGGAACTTCAAACGGCACTAGGAAACAGACTGAGAAAGCAGAGAAAAAGTCTCTCCTGCAACCCGTTCCCTTGGTGCTAGATGAACGAACGTCTCTCCGCTTGCTAAGTTCTGAGAGATAAGTGTGTGTGAAAGCCGTCCTTCACCTAGCTTGTTGGGAACACAAAGTTTCTTTTCAGTTGCAAACTCCATTCCATACATATATATGGGGAGGTAGAAGCTCCAACACGGTTTTACAGTGAAAACTGCAGGAACTTCAAACCGGCACTAGGAAACAGACTGAGAAAGCAGAGAAAAAGTGTCTCCTGCAACCCTTTCCCTTGGTTCTAGATGAACGAACGTCTCTCCACTTGCTCAGTTCTGAGAGATATGTGTGTGTGAAAGCCGTACTTCACCTAGCTTGTTGGGAACACAAAGTTTCCTTTCAGTTTCAAACTCCATTCCATACATATATATGGGGAGGTACTAGCTCCAACTCGCTTTTACAGTGAAAACTGCAGGAACTTCAAACCGGCACTAGGAAACAGACTGAGAAAGCAGAGAAAAAGTGTCTCCTGCATCCCGTTCCCTTGGTACTAGATGAACGAACGTCTCTCCACTTGCTCAGTTATGAGAGATAAGTGTGTGTGAAAGCCGTCCTTCACCTAGCTTGTTGGGAACACAAAGTTTCTTTTCAGTTGCAAACTCCATTCCATACATATATATGGGGAGGTACTAGCTCCAACTCCGTTTTACAGTGAAAACTGCAGGAACTTCAAACCGGCACTAGGAAACAGACTGAGAAAGCAGAGAAAAAGTGTCTCCTGCAACCCGTTCCCTTGGTGCTAGATGAACGAACGTCTCTCCACTTGCTCAGTTCTGAGAGATAAGTGTGTGTGAAAGCCGTCCTTCACCTAGCTTGTTGGGAACACAAAGTTTCTTTTCAGTTGCAAACTCCATTCCATACATATATATGGGGAGGTACTAGCTCCAACTCGGTTTTACAGTGAAAACTGCAGGAACTTCAAACCGGTACTAGGAAACAGACTGAGAAAGCAGAGAAAAGTGTCTCCTGCAACCCGTTCCCTTGGTGCTAGATGAACGAACGTCTCTCCACTTGCTCAGTTCTGAGAGATAAATGTGTGTGAAAGCCGCCATTCACTTAGCTTGTTGGGAACACAAAGTTTCTTTTCAGTTGCAAACTCCATTCCATACATATATATGGGGAGGTACTAGCTCCAACTCGGTTTTACAGTGAAAACTGCAGGAACATCAAACCGGCACTAGGAAACAGACTGAGAATGCAGAGAAAAAGTGTCTCCTGAAACCCGTTCCCTTGGTGCTAGATGAACGAACGTCTCTCCACTTGCTCAGTTCTGAGAGATAAGTGTGTGTGAAAGCCGTCCTTCACCTAGCTTGTTGGGAACACAAAGTTTTTTTTCAATTGGCAACTCCATTCAATACATATATATGGGGAGCTAGAAGTTCCAACTCGGTTTTACAGTGAAAACTGCAGGAACTTCAAACCGGCACTAGGAAACAGACGGAGAAAGCAGAGAAAAATTGTCTCCTGCAACCCGTTCCCTTGGTGCTAGATGAACGAACGTCTCTCCACTTGCTCAGTTCTGAGAGATAAGTGTGTGTGAAAGCCGTCCTTCACCTAGCTTGTTGGGAACACAAAGTTTCCTTTCAGTTGCAAACTCCATTCCATACATATATATGGGGAGGTACTAGCTCCAACTCCGTTTTACAGTGAAAACTGCAGGAACTTCAAACCGGCACTAGGAAACAGACTGAGAAAGCAGAGAAAAAGTGTCTCCTGCAACCCGTTCCCTTGGTGCTAGATGAACGAACGTCTCTCCACTTGCTCAGTTCTGAGAGATAAGTGTGTGTGAAAGCCGTCCTTCACCTAGCTTGTTGGGAACACAAAGTTTCTTTTCAGTTGCAAACTCCATTCCATACATATATATGGGGAGGTACTAGCTCCAACTCCGTTTTACAGTGAAAACTGCAGGAACTTCAAACCGGCACTAGGAAACAGACTGAGAAAGCAGAGAAAAAGTGTCTCCTGGAACCCGTTCCCTTGGTGCTAGATGAACGAACGTCTCTCCACTTGCTCAGTTCTGAGAGATAAGTGTGTGTGAAAGCTGTCCTTCACCTAGCTTGTTGGGAACACAAAGTTTCTTTTCAGTTGGCAACTCCATTCCATACATATATATGGGGAGGTACAAGCTCCAACACGGTTTTACAGTGAAAACTGCAGGAACTTTAAACCGGCACTAGGAAACAGACTGAGAAGGCAGAGAAAAATTGTCTCCTGCAACCCTTTCCCTTGGTTCTAGATGAACGAACGTCTCTCCACTTGCTTAGTTCTGAGAGATATGTGTGTGTGAAAGCCGTCCTTCACCTAGCTTGTTGGGAACACAAAGTTTCCTTTCAGTTGCAAACTCCATTCCATACATATATATGGGGAGGTACTAGCTCCAACTCGCTTTTACAGTGAAAACTGCAGGAACTTCAAACCGGCACTAGGAAACAGACTGAGAAAGCAGAGAAAAAGTGTCTCCTGCATCCCGTTCCCTTGGTGCTAGATGAACGAACGTCTCTCCACTTGCTCAGTTCTGAGAGATAAGTGTGTGTGAAAGCCGTCCTTCACCTAGCTTGTTGGGAACACAAAGTTTCTTTTCAGTTGCAAACTCCATTCCATACATATATATGAGGAGGTAGAAGCTCCAACACGGTTTTACAGTGAAAACTGCAGGAACTTTAAACCGGCACTAGGAAACAGACTGAGAAGGCAGAGAAAAATTGTCTCCTGCAACCCTTTCCCTTGGTTCTAGATGAACGAACGTCTCTCCACTTGCTCAGTTCTGAGAGATATGTGTGTGTGAAAGCCGTCCTTCACCTAGCTTGTTGGGAACACAAAGTTTCTTTTCAGTTGCAAACTCCATTCCATACATATATATGGGGAGGTACTAGCTCCAACTCGGTTTTACAGTGAAAACTGCAGGAACTTCAAACCGGTACTAGGAAACAGACTGAGAAAGCAGAGAAAAAGTGTCTCCTGCAACCCGTTCCCTTGGTGCTAGATGAACGAACGTCTCTCCACTTGCTCAGTTCTGAGAGATAAATGTGTGTGAAAGCCGCCATTCACTTAGCTTGTTGGGAACACAAAGTTTCTTTTCAGTTGCAAACTCCATTCCATACATATATATGGGGAGGTACAAGCTCCAACACGGTTTTACAGTGAAAACTGCAGGAACTTCAAACCGGCACTAGGAAACAGACTGAGAAAGCAGAGAAAAAGTGTCTCCTGCAACCCGTTCCCTTGGTGCTAGATGAACGAACGTCTCTCCACTTGCTCAGTTCTGAGAGATATGTGTGTGTGAAAGCCGTCCTTCACCTAGCTTGTTGGGAACACAAAGTTTCCTTTCAGTTGCAAACTCCATTCCATACATATATATGGGGAGGTACTAGCTCCAACTCGCTTTTACAGTGAAAACTGCAGGAACTTCAAACCGGCACTAGGAAACAGACTGAGAAAGCAGAGAATAAGTGTCTCCTGCATCCCGTTCCCTTGGTGCTAGATGAACGAACGACTCTCCACTTGCTCAGTTCTGAGAGATATGTGTGTGTGAAAGCCGTCCTTCACCTAGCTTGTTGGGAACACAAAGTTTCTTTTCAGTTGCAAACTCCATTCCATACATATATATGGGGAGGTACTAGCTCCAACTCGCTTTTACAGTGAAAACTGCAGGAACTTTAAACCGGCACTAGGAAACAGACTGAGAAGGCAGAGAAAAATTGTCTCCTGCAACCCTTTCCCTTGGTTCTAGATGAACGAACGTCTCTCCACTTGCTCAGTTCTGAGAGATATGTGTGTGTGAAAGCCGTCCTTCACCTAGCTTGTTGGGAACACAAAGTTTCTTTTCAGTTGCAAACTCCATTCCATACATATATATGGGGAGGTACTAGCTCCAACTCGGTTTTACAGTGAAAACTGCAGGAACTTCAAACCGGTACTAGGAAACAGACTGAGAAAGCAGAGAAAAAGTGTCTCCTGCAACCCGTTCCCTTGGTGCTAGATGAACGAACGTCTCTCCACTTGCTCAGTTCTGAGAGATAAATGTGTGTGAAAGCCGCCATTCACTTAGCTTGTTGGGAACACAAAGTTTCTTTTCAGTTGCAAACTCCATTCCATACATATATATGGGGAGGTACAAGCTCCAACACGGTTTTACAGTGAAAACTGCAGGAACTTCAAACCGGCACTAGGAAACAGACTGAGAAAGCAGAGAAAAAGTGTCTCCTGCAACCCGTTCCCTTGGTGCTAGATGAACGAACGTCTCTCCACTTGCTCAGTTCTGAGAGATATGTGTGTGTGAAAGCCGTCCTTCACCTAGCTTGTTGGGAACACAAAGTTTCCTTTCAGTTGCAAACTCCATTCCATACATATATATGGGGAGGTACTAGCTCCAACTGGCTTTTACAGTGAAAACTGCAGGAACTTCAAACCGGCACTAGGAAACAGACTGAGAAAGCAGAGAATAAGTGTCTCCTGCATCCCGTTCCCTTGGTGCTAGATGAACGAACGACTCTCCACTTGCTCAGTTCTGAGAGATAAGTGTGTGTGAAAGCCGTCCTTCACCTAGCTTGTTGGGAACACAAAGTTTCTTTTCAGTTGCAAACTCCATTCCATACATATATATGGGGAGGTACTAGCTCCAACTCCGTTTTACAGTGAAAACTGCAGGAACTTCAAACCGGCACTAGGAAACAGACTGAGAAAGCAGAGAAAAAGTGTCTCCTGCAACCCGTTCCCTTGGTGCTAGATGAACGAACGTCTCTCCACTTGATCAGTTCTGAGAGATAAGTGTGTGTGAAAGCCGTCCTTCACCTAGCTTGTTGGGAAAACAAAGTTTCTTTTCAGCTGCAAACTCCATTCCATACATATATATGGGGAGGTACTAGCTCCAACTCGGTTTTACAGTGAAAACTGCAGGAACTTCAAACGGCACTAGGAAACAGACTGAGAAAGCAGAGAAAAAGTCTCTCCTGCAACCCGTTCCCTTGGTGCTAGATGAACGAACGTCTCTCCGCTTGCTAAGTTCTGAGAGATAAGTGTGTGTGAAATCCGTCCTTCACCTAGCTTGTTGGGAACACAAAGTTTCTTTTCAGTTGCAAACTCCTTTCCATACATATATATGGGGAGGTAGAAGCTCCAACACGGTTTTACAGTGAAAACTGCAGGAACTTCAAACCGGCACTAGGAAACAGACTGAGAAAGCAGAGAAAAAGTGTCTCCTGCAACCCGTTCCCTTGGTGCTAGATGAACGAACGTCTCTCCACTTGCTCAGTTCTGAGAGATAAGTGTGTGTGAAAGCCGTCCTTCACCTAGCTTGTTGGGAACACAAAGTTTCTTTTCAGTTGCAAACTCCATTCCATACATATATATGAGGAGGTAGAAGCTCCAACACGGTTTTACAGTGAAAACTGCAGGAACTTTAAACCGGCACTAGGAAACAGACTGAGAAGGCAGAGAAAAATTGTTTCCTGCAACCCTTTCCCTTGGTTCTAGATGAACGAACGTCTCTCCACTTGCTCAGTTCTGAGAGATATGTGTGTGTGAAAGCCGTACTTCACCTAGCTTGTTGGGAACACAAAGTTTCCTTTCAGTTTCAAACTCCATTCCATACATATATATGGGGAGGTACTAGCTCCAACTCGCTTTTACAGTGAAAACTGCAGGAACTTCAAACCGGCACTAGGAAACAGACTGAGAAAGCAGAGAAAAAGTGTCTCCTGCATCCCGTTCCCTTGGTACTAGATGAACGAACGTCTCTCCACTTGCTCAGTTATGAGAGATAAGTGTGTGTGATAGCCGTCCTTCACCTAGCTTGTTGGGAACACAAAGTTTCTTTTCAGTTGCAAACTCCATTCCATACATATATATGGGGAGGTACTAGCTCCAACTCCGTTTTACAGTGAAAACTGCAGGAACTTCAAACCGGCACTAGGAAACAGACTGAGAAAGCAGAGAAAAACTGTCTCCTGCAACCCGTTCCCTTGGTGCTAGATGAACGAACGTCTCTCCACTTGCTCAGTTCTGAGAGATAAGTGTGTGTGAAAGCCGTCCTTCAAATAGCTTGTTGGGAACACAAAGTTTCTTTTCAGTTGCAAACTCCATTCCATACATATATATGGGGAGGTACTAGCTCCAACTCGGTTTTACAGTGAAAACTGCAGGAACTTCAAACCGGTACTAGGAAACAGACTGAGAAAGCAGAGAAAAAGTGTCTCCTGCAACCCGTTCCCTTGGTGCTAGATGAACGAACGTCTCTCCACTTGCTCAGTTCTGAGAGATAAATGTGTGTGAAAGCCGCCATTCACTTAGCTTGTTGGGAACACAAAGTTTCTTTTCAGTTGCAAACTCCATTCCATACATATATATGGGGAGGTACTAGCTCCAACTCGGTTTTACAGTGAAAACTGCAGGAACATCAAACCGGCACTAGGAAACAGACTGAGAATGCAGAGAAAAAGTGTCTCCTGAAACCCGTTCCCTTGGTGCTAGATGAACGAACGTCTCTCCACTTGCTCAGTTCTGAGAGATAAGTGTGTGTGAAAGCCGTCCTTCACCTAGCTTGTTGGGAACACAAAGTTTTTTTTCAATTGGCAACTCCATTCAATACATATATATGGGGAGCTAGAAGTTCCAACTCGGTTTTACAGTGAAAACTGCAGGAACTTCAAACCGGCACTAGGAAACAGACGGAGAAAGCAGAGAAAAATTGTCTCCTGCAACCCGTTCCCTTGGTGCTAGATGAACGAACGTCTCTCCACTTGCTCAGTTCTGAGAGATAAGTGTGTGTGAAAGCCGTCCTTCACCTAGCTTGTTGGGAACACAAAGTTTCCTTTCAGTTGCAAACTCCATTCCATACATATATATGGGGAGGTACTAGCTCCAACTCCGTTTTACAGTGAAAACTGCAGGAACTTCAAACCGGCACTAGGAAACAGACTGAGAAAGCAGAGAAAAAGTGTCTCCTGCAACCCGTTCCCTTGGTGCTAGATGAACGAACGTCTCTCCACTTGCTCAGTTCTGAGAGATAAATGTGTGTGAAAGCCGCCATTCACTTAGCTTGTTGGGAACACAAAGTTTCTTTTCAGTTGCAAACTCCATTCCATACATATATATGGGGAGGTACTAGCTCCAACTCGGTTTTACAGTGAAAACTGCAGGAACATCAAACCGGCACTAGGAAACAGACTGAGAATGCAGAGAAAAAGTGTCTCCTGAAACCCGTTCCCTTGGTGCTAGATGAACGAACGTCTCTCCACTTGCTCAGTTCTGAGAGATAAGTGTGTGTGAAAGCCGTCCTTCACCTAGCTTGTTGGGAACACAAAGTTTTTTTTCAATTGGCAACTCCATTCAATACATATATATGGGGAGCTAGAAGTTCCAACTCGGTTTTACAGTGAAAACTGCAGGAACTTCAAACCGGCACTAGGAAACAGACGGAGAAAGCAGAGAAAAATTGTCTCCTGCAACCCGTTCCCTTGGTGCTAGATGAACGAACGTCTCTCCACTTGCTCAGTTCTGAGAGATAAGTGTGTGTGAAAGCCGTCCTTCACCTAGCTTGTTGGGAACACAAAGTTTCCTTTCAGTTGCAAACTCCATTCCATACATATATATGGGGAGGTACTAGCTCCAACTCCGTTTTACAGTGAAAACTGCAGGAACTTCAAACCGGCACTAGGAAACAGACTGAGAAAGCAGAGAAAAAGTGTCTCCTGCAACCCGTTCCCTTGGTGCTAGATGAACGAACGTCTCTCCACTTGCTCAGTTCTGAGAGATAAGTGTGTGTGAAAGCCGTCCTTCACCTAGCTTGTTGGGAACACAAAGTTTCTTTTCAGTTGCAAACTCCATTCCATACATATATATGGGGAGGTACTAGCTCCAACTCCGTTTTACAGTGAAAACTGCAGGAACTTCAAACCGGCACTAGGAAACAGACTGAGAAAGCAGAGAAAAAGTGTCTCCTGGAACCCGTTCCCTTGGTGCTAGATGAACGAACGTCTCTCCACTTGCTCAGTTCTGAGAGATAAGTGTGTGTGAAAGCTGTCCTTCACCTAGCTTGTTGGGAACACAAAGTTTCTTTTCAGTTGGCAACTCCATTCCATACATATATATGGGGAGGTACAAGCTCCAACACGGTTTTACAGTGAAAACTGCAGGAACTTTAAACCGGCACTAGGAAACAGACTGAGAAGGCAGAGAAAAATTGTCTCCTGCAACCCTTTCCCTTGGTTCTAGATGAACGAACGTCTCTCCACTTGCTCAGTTCTGAGAGATAAGTGTGTGTGAAAGCCGTCCTTCACCTAGCTTCTTGGGAACACAAAGTTTCTTTTCAGTTGCAAACTCCATTCCATACATATATATGGGGAGGTACTAGCTCCAACTCCGTTTTACAGTGAAAACTGCAGGAACTTCAAACCGGCACTAGGAAACAGACTGAGAAAGCAGAGAAAAAGTGTCTCCTGCAACCCGTTCCCTTGGTGCTAGATGAACGAACATCTCTCCACTTGATCAGTTCTGAGAGATAATTGTGTGTGAAAGCCGTCCTTCACCTAGCTTGTTGGGAAAACAAAGTTTCTTTTCAGTTGCAAACTCCATTCCATACATATATATGGGGAGGTACTAGCTCCAACTCGGTTTTACAGTGAAAACTGCAGGAACTTCAAACGGCACTAGGAAACAGACTGAGAAAGCAGAGAAAAAGTGTCTCCTGCAACCCGTTCCCTTGGTGCTAGATGAACGAACGTCTCTCCACTTGCTCAGTTCTGAGAGATAAGTGTGTGTGAAAGCCGTCCTTCACCTAGCTTGTTGGGAACACAAAGTTTCTTTTCAGTTGCAAACTCCATTCCATACATATATATGGGGAGGTAGAAGCTCCAACACGGTTTTACAGTGAAAACTGCAGGAACTTCAAACCGGCACTAGGAAACAGACTGAGAAAGCAGAGAAAAAGTGTCTCCTGCAACCCGTTCCCTTGGTGCTAGATGAACGAACGTCTCTCCACTTGCTCAGTTCTGAGAGATAAGTGTGTGTGAAAGCCGTCCTTCACCTATCTTGTTGGGAACACAAAGTTTCTTTTCAGTTGCAAACTCCATTCCATACATATATATGAGGAGGTAGAAGCTCCAACACGGTTTTACAGTGAAAACTGCAGGAACTTTAAACCGGCACTAGGAAACAAACTGAGAAGGCAGAGAAAAAGTGTCTCCTGCAACCCTTTCCCTTGGTGCTAGATGAACGAACGTCTCTCCACTTGCTCAGTTCTGAGAGATAAGTGTGTGTGAAAGCCGTCCTTCACCTAGCTTGTTGGGAACACAAAGTTTCTTTTCAGTTGCAAACTCCATTCCATACATATATATGGGGAGGTACTAGCTCCAACTCGGTTTTACAGTGAAAACTGCAGGAACATCAAACCGGCACTAGGAAACAGACTGAGAAAGCAGAGAAAAAGTGTCTCCTGCAATCCGTTCCCTTGGTGCTAGATGAACGAACGTCTCTCCACTTGCTAAGTTCTGAGAGATAAGGGTGTGTGAAAGCCGTCCTTCACCTAGCTTGTTGGGAACACAAAGTTTCTTTTCAGTTGCAAACTCCATTCCATACATATATATGGGGAGGTACTAGCTCCAAGTCCGTTTTACAGTGAAAACTGCAGGAACTTCAAACCGGCACTAGGAAACAGACTGAGAAAGCAGAGAAAAAGTGTCTCCTGGAACCCGTTCCCTTGGTGCTAGATGAACGAACGTCTCTCCACTTGCTCAGTTCAGAGAGATAAGTGTGTGTGAAAGCCGTCCTTCAAATAGCTTGTTGGGAAAACAAAGTTTCTTTTCAGTTGCCAACTCCATTCCATACATATATATGGGGAGGTACTAGCTCCAACTCGGTTTTCCAGTGAAAACTGCAGGAACTTCAAACCGGCACTAGGAAACAGACTGAGAAAGCAGAGAAAAAGTGTCTCCTGCAACCCGTTCCCTTGGTGCTAGATGAACGAAAGTCTCTCCACTTGCTCAGTTCTGAGAGATAAGTGTGTGTGAAAGCCGTCCTTCACCTAGCTTGTTGGGAACACAAAGTTTCTTTTCAGTTGCAAACTCCATTCCATACATATATATGAGGAGGTAGAAGCTCCAACACGGTTTTACAGTGAAAACTGCAGGAACTTTAAACCGGCACTAGGAAACAGACTGAGAAGGCAGAGAAAAATTGTCTCCTGCAACCCTTTCCCTTGGTGCTAGATGAACGAACGTCTATCCACTTGCTCAGTTCTGAGAGATAAGTGTGTGTGAAAGCCGTCCTTCACCTAGCTTGTTGGGAACACAAAGTTTCCTTTCAGTTGCAAACTCCATTCCATACATATATATGGGGAGGTACTAGCTCCAACTCCGTTTTACAGTGAAAACTGCAGGAACTTCAAACCGGCACTAGGAAACAGACTGAGAAAGCAGAGAAAAAGTGTCTCCTGCAACCCGTTCCCTTGGTGCTAGATGAACGAACGTCTCTCCACTTGCTCAGTTCTGAGAGATAAGTGTGTGTGAAAGCCGTCCTTCACCTAGCTTGTTGGGAACACAAAGTTTCTTTTCAGTTGCAAACTCCATTCCATACATATATATGGGGAGGTACTAGCTCCAACTCCGTTTTACAGTGAAAACTGCAGGAACTTCAAACCGGCACTAGGAAACAGACTGAGAAAGCAGAGAAAAAGTGTCTCCTGGAAACCGTTCCCTTGGTGCTAGATGAACGAACGTCTCTACACTTGCTCAGTTCTGAGAGATAAGTGTGTGTGAAAGCTGTCCTTCACATAGATTGTTGGGAACACAAAGTTTTTTTTTCAGTTGGCAACTCCATTCCATACATATATATGGGGAGGTACAAGCTCCAACACGGTTTTACAGTGAAAACTGCAGGAACTTCAAACCGGCACTAGGAAACAGACTGAGAAAGCAGAGAAAAAGTGTCTCCTGCAACCCGTTCCCTTGGTGCTAGATGAACGAACGTCTCTCCACTTGCTCAGTTCTGAGAGATAAGTGTGTGTGAAAGCCGTCCTTCACCTAGCTTGTTGGGAACACAAAGTTTCTTTTCAGTTGCAAACTCCATTCCATACATATATATGGGGAGGTACTAGCTCCAACTCGGTTTTACAGTGAAAACTGCAGGAACTTCAAACCGGCACTAGGAAACAGACTGAGAAAGCAGAGAAAAAGTGTCTCCTGCAACCCGTTCCCTTGGTGCTAGATGAACGAACGTCTCTCCACTTGCTCAGTTCTGAGAGATAAATGTGTGTGAAAGCCGCCATTCACCTAGCTTGTTGGGAACACAAAGTTTCTTTTCAGTTGCAAACTCCATTCCATACATATATATGGGGAGGTACTAGCTCCAACTCGGTTTTACAGTGAAAACTGCAGGAACATCAAACCGGCACTAGGAAACAGACTGAGAAAGCAGAGAAAAAGTGTCTCCTGCAACCCGTTCCCTTGGTGCTAGATGAACGAACGTCTCTCCACTTGATCAGTTCTGAGAGATAATTGTGTGTGAAAGCCGTCCTTCACCTAGCTTGTTGGGAAAACAAAGTTTCTTTTCAGTTGCAAACTCCATTCCATACATATATATGGGGAGGTACTAGCTCCAACTCGGTTTTACAGTGAAAACTGCAGGAACTTCAAACGGCACTAGGAAACAGACTGAGAAAGCAGAGAAAAAGTGTCTCCTGCAACCCGTTCCCTTGGTGCTAGATGAACGAACGTCTCTCCACTTGCTCAGTTCTGAGAGATAAGTGTGTGTGAAAGCCGTCCTTCACCTAGCTTGTTGGGAACACAAAGTTTCTTTTCAGTTGCAAACTCCATTCCATACATATATATGGGGAGGTAGAAGCTCCAACACGGTTTTACAGTGAAAACTGCAGGAACTTCAAACCGGCACTAGGAAACAGACTGAGAAAGCAGAGAAAAAGTCTCTCCTGCAACCCGTTCCCTTGGTGCTAGATGAACGAACGTCTCTCCACTTGCTCAGTTCTGAGAGATAAGTGTGTGTGAAAGCCGTCCTTCACCTAGCTTGTTGGGAACACAAAGTTTCTTTTCAGTTGCAAACTCCATTCCATACATATATATGAGGAGGTAGAAGCTCCAACACGGTTTTACAGTGAAAACTGCAGGAACTTTAAACCGGCACTAGGAAACAAACTGAGAAGGCAGAGAAAAACTGTCTCCTGCAACCCTTTCCCTTGGTGCTAGATGAACGAACGTCTCTCCACTTGCTCAGTTCTGAGAGATAAGTGTGTGTGAAAGCCGTCCTTTACCTAGCTTGTTGGGAACACAAAGTTTCTTTTCAGTTGCAAACTCCATTCCATACATATATATGGGGAGGTACTAGCTCCAACTCGGTTTTACAGTGAAAACTGCAGGAACATCAAACCGGCACTAGGAAACAGACTGAGAAAGCAGAGAAAAAGTGTCTCCTGCAATCCGTTCCCTTGGTGCTAGATGAACGAACGTCTCTCCACTTGCTAAGTTCTGAGAGATAAGGGTGTGTGAAAGCCGTCCTTCACCTAGCTTGTTGGGAACACAAAGTTTCTTTTCAGTTGCAAACTCCATTCCATACATATATATGGGGAGGTACTAGCTCCAAGTCCGTTTTACAGTGAAAACTGCAGGAACTTCAAACCGGCACTAGGAAACAGACTGAGAAAGCAGAGAAAAAGTGTCTCCTGGAACCCGTTCCCTTGGTGCTAGATGAACGAACGTCTCTCCACTTGCTCAGTTCAGAGAGATAAGTGTGTGTGAAAGCCGTCCTTCAAATAGCTTGTTGGGAAAACAAAGTTTCTTTTCAGTTGCCAACTCCATTCCATACATATATATGGGGAGGTACTAGCTCCAACTCGGTTTTCCAGTGAAAACTGCAGGAACTTCAAACCGGCACTAGGAAACAGACTGAGAAAGCAGAGAAAAAGTGTCTCCTGCAACCCGTTCCCTTGGTGATAGATGAACGAAAGTCTCTCCACTTGCTCAGTTCTGAGAGATAAATGTGTGTGAAAGCCGTCCTTCACCTAGCTTGTTGGGAACACAAAGTTTCTTTTCAGTTGCAAACTCCATTCCATACATATATATGAGGAGGTAGAAGCTCCAACACGGTTTTACAGTGAAAACTGCAGGAACTTTAAACCGGCACTAGGAAACAGACTGAGAAGGCAGAGAAAAATTGTCTCCTGCAACCCTTTCCCTTGGTGCTAGATGAACGAACGTCTATCCACTTGCTCAGTTCTGAGAGATAAGTGTGTGTGAAAGCCGTCCTTCACCTAGCTTGTTGGGAACACAAAGTTTCCTTTCAGTTGCAAACTCCATTCCATACATATATATGGGGAGGTACTAGCTCCAACTCCGTTTTACAGTGAAAACTGCAGGAACTTCAAACCGGCACTAGGAAACAGACTGAGAAAGCAGAGAAAAAGTGTCTCCTGCAACCCGTTCCCTTGGTGCTAGATGAACGAACGTCTCTCCACTTGCTCAGTTCTGAGAGATAAGTGTGTGTGAAAGCCGTCCTTCACCTAGCTTGTTGGGAACACAAAGTTTCTTTTCAGTTGCAAACTCCATTCCATACATATATATGGGGAGGTACTAGCTCCAACTCCGTTTTACAGTGAAAACTGCAGGAACTTCAAACCGGCACTAGGAAACAGACTGAGAAAGCAGAGAAAAAGTGTCTCCTGGAAACCGTTCCCTTGGTGCTAGATGAACGAACGTCTCTCCACTTGCTCAGTTCTGAGAGATAAGTGTGTGTGAAAGCTGTCCTTCACATAGATTGTTGGGAACACAAAGTTTTTTTTTCAGTTGGCAACTCCATTCCATACATATATATGGGGAGGTACAAGCTCCAACACGGTTTTACAGTGAAAACTGCAGGAACTTCAAACCGGCACTAGGAAACAGACTGAGAAAGCAGAGAAAAAGTGTCTCCTGCAACCCGTTCCCTTGGTGCTAGATGAACGAACGTCTCTCCACTTGCTCAGTTCTGAGAGATAAGTGTGTGTGAAAGCCGTCCTTCACCTAGCTTGTTGGGAACACAAAGTTTCTTTTCAGTTGCAAACTCCATTCCATACATATATATGGGGAGGTACTAGCTCCAACTCGGTTTTACAGTGAAAACTGCAGGAACTTCAAACCGGCACTAGGAAACAGACTGAGAAAGCAGAGAAAAAGTGTCTCCTGCAACCCGTTCCCTTGGTGCTAGATGAACGAACGTCTCTCCACTTGCTCAGTTCTGAGAGATAAATGTGTGTGAAAGCCGCCATTCACCTAGCTTGTTGGGAACACAAAGTTTCTTTTCAGTTGCAAACTCCATTCCATACATATATATGGGGAGGTACTAGCTCCAACTCGGTTTTACAGTGAAAACTGCAGGAACATCAAACCGGCACTAGGAAACAGACTGAGAAAGCAGAGAAAAAGTGTCTCCTGCAACCCGTTCCCTTGGTGCTAGATGAACGAACGTCTCTCCACTTGCTCAGTTCTGAGAGATAAGTGTGTGTGAAAGCCGTCCTTCACCTAGCTTGTTGGGAACACAAAGTTTCCTTTCAGTTGCAAACTCCATTCCATACATATATATGGGGAGTTACTAGCTCCAACTCCGTTTTACAGTGAAAACTGCAGGAACTTCAAACCGGCACTAGGAAACTGACTGAGAAAGCAGAGAAAAAGTGTCTCCTGCAACCCGTTCCCTTGGTGCTAGATGAACGAACGTCTCTCCACTTGCTCAGTTCTGAGAGATAAGTGTGTGTGAAAGCCGTCCTTCACCTAGCTTGTTGGGAACACAAAGTTTCTTTTCAGTTGCAAACTCCATTCCATACATATATATGGGGAGGTACTAGCTCCAACTCCGTTTTACAGTGAAAACTGCAGGAACATCAAACCGGCACTAGGAAACAGACTGAGAAAGCAGAGAAAAAGTGTCTCCTGGAACCCGTTCCCTTGGTGCTAGATGAACGAACGTCTCTCCACTTGCTCAGTTCTGAGAGATAAGTGTGTGTGAAAGCTGTCCTTCACCTAGCTTGTTGGGAACACAAAGTTTCTTTTCAGTTGGCAACTCCATTCCATACATATATATGGGGAGGTACAAGCTCCAACACGGTTTTACAGTGAAAACTGCAGGAACTTCAAACCGGCACTAGGAAACAGACTGAGAAAGCAGAGAATAAGTGTCTCCTGCAACCCGTTCCCTTGGTGCTAGATGAACGAACGTCTCTCCACTTGCTCAGTTCTGAGAGATAAGTGTGAGTGAAAGCCGTCCTTCACCTAGCTTGTTGGAAACACAAAGTTTCTTTTCAGTTGCAAACTCCATTCCATACATATATATGGGGAGGTACTAGCTCCAACTCCGTTTTACAGTGAAAACTGCAGGAACTTCAAACCGGCACTAGGAAACAGACTGAGAAAGCAGAGAAAAAGTGTCTCCTGCAACCCGTTCCCTTGGTGCTAGATGAACGAACGTCTCTCCACTTGCTCAGTTCTGAGAGATAAATGTGTGTGAAAGCCGCCCTTCACCTAGCTTGTTGGGAACACAAAGTTTCTTTTCAGTTGCAAACTCCATTCCATACATATATATGGGGAGGTACTAGCTCCAACTCGGTTTTACAGTGAAAACTGCAGGAACATCAAACCGGCACTAGGAAACAGACTGAGAAAGCAGAGAAAAAGTGTCTCCTGCAACCCGTTCCCTTGGTGCTAGATGAACGAACGTATCTCCACTTGCTCAGTTCTGAGAGATAAGTGTGTGTGAAAGCCGTCCTTCACCTAGCTTGTTGGGAACACAAAGTTTTTTTTCAATTGGCAACTCCATTCAATACATATATATGGGGAGGTAGAAATTCCAACTCGGTTTTACAGTGAAAACTGCAGGAACTTCAAACCGGCACTAGGAAACAGACGGAGAAAGCAGAGAAAAATTGTCTCCTGCAACCCGTTCCCTTGGTGTTAGATGAACGAACGTCTCTCCACTTGCTCAGTTCTGAGAGATAAGTGTGTGTGAAAGCCGTCCTTCACCTAGCTTGTTGGGAACACAAAGTTTCTTTTCAGTTGCAAACTCCATTCCATACATATATATGGGGAGGTAGAAGCTCCAACACGGTTTTACCGTGAAAACTGCAGGAACTTCAAACCGGCACTAGGAAACAGACTGAGAAAGCAGAGAAAAAATGTCTCCCTCAACCCGTTCCCTTGGTGCTAGATGAACGAACGTCTCTCCACTTGCTCAGTTCTGAGAGATAAGTGTGTGTGAAAGCCGTCCTTCACCTAGCTTGTTGGGAACACAAAGTTTCTTTTCAGTTGCAAACTCCATTCCATACATATATATGGGGAGGTACAAGCTCCAAATCCGTTTTACAGTGAAAACTGCAGGAACTTCAAACCGGCACTAGGAAACAGACTGAGAAAGCAGAGAAAAAGTGTCTCCTGCAACCAGTTCCCTTGGTGCTAGATGAACGAACGTCTCTCCACTTGCTCAGTTCTGAGAGATAAGTGTGTGTGAAAGCCGTACTTCACCTAGCTTGTTGTGAACACAAAGTTTCTTTTCAGTTGCAAACTCCATTCCATACATATATATGGGGAGGTACTAGCTCCAACTCGGTTTTACAGTGAAAACTGCAGGAAGTTCAAACCAGCACTAGGAAACAGACTGAGAAAGCAGAGAAAAAGTGTCTCCTGCAACCCGTTCCCTTGGTGCTAGATGAACGAACGTCTCTCCACTTGCTCAGTTCTGAGAGATAAGTGTGTGTGAAAGCCGTCCTTCACCTAGCTTGTTGGGAACACAAAGTTTTTTTTCAATTGTCAACTCCATTCAATACATATATATGGGGAGGTAGAAGTTCCAACTCGGTTTTACAGTGAAAACTGCAGGAACTTCAAACCGGCACTAGGAAACAGACTGAGAAAGCAGAGAAAAAGTGTCTCCTGCAAACCGTTCCCTTGGTGTTAGATGAACGAACGTCTCTCCACTTGCTCAGTTCTGAGAGATAAGTGTGTGTGAAAGCCGTCCTTCACCTAGCTTGTTGGGAACACAAAGTTTCTTTTCAGTTGCAAACTCCATTCCATACATATATATGGGGAGGTAGAAGCTCCAACACGGTTTTACAGTGAAAACTGCAGGAACTTCAAACCGGCACTAGGAAACAGACTGAGAAAGCAGAGAAAAAGTGTCTCCTGCAACCCGTTCCCTTGGTGCTAGATGAACGAACGTCTCTCCACTTGCTCAGTTCTGAGAGATAAGTGTGTGTGAAAGCCGTACTTCACCTAGCTTGTTGGGAACACAAAGTTTCTTTTCAGTTGCAAACTCCATTCCATACATATATATGGGGAGGTACTAGCTCCAACTCGGTTTTACAGTGAAAACTGCAGGAACTTCAAACCGGCACTAGGAAACAGACTGAGAAAGCAGAGAAAAAGTGTCTCCTGCAACCCGTTCCCTTGGTGCTAGATGAACGAACGTCTCTCCACTTGCTCAGTTCTGAGAGATAAGTGTGTGTGAAAGCCGCCCTTCACCTAGCTTGTTGGGAACACAAAGTTTCTTTTCAGTTGCAAACTCCATTCCATACATATATATGGGGAGGTACTAGCTCCAACTCGGTTTTACAGTGAAAACTGCAGGAACATCAAACCGGCACTAGGAAACAGACTGAGAAAGCAGAGAAAAAGTGTCTCCTGCAACCCGTTCCCTTGGTGCTAGATGAACGAACGTCTCTCCACTTGCTCAGTTCTGAGAGATAAGTGTGTGTGAAAGCCGTACTTCACCTAGCTTGTTGTGAACACAAAGTTTCTTTTCAGTTGCAAACTCCATTCCATTCATATATATGGGGAGGTACTAGCTCCAACTCGGTTTTACAGTGAAAACTGCAGGAACTTCAAACCGGCACTAGGAAACAGACTGAGAAAGCAGAGAAAAAGTGTCTCCTGCAACCCGTTCCCTTGGTGCTAGATGAACGAACGTCTCTCCACTTGCTCAGTTATGAGAGATAAGTGTGTGTGAAAGCCGTCCTTCAACTAGCTTGTTGGGAACACAAAGTTTTTTTTTGGCAACTCCATTCAATACATATATATGGGGAGGTAGAAGTTCCAACTCGGTTTTACAGTGAAAACTGCAGGAACTTCAAACCGGCACTAGGAAACAGACGGAGAAAGCAGAGAAAAATTGTCTCCTGCAACCCGTTCCCTTGGTGTTAGATGAACGAACGTCTCTCCACTTGCTCAGTTCTGAGAGATAAGTGTGTGTGAAAGCCGTCCTTCACCTAGCTTGTTGGGAACACAAAGTTTCTTTTCAGTTGCAAACTCCATTCCATACATATATATGGGTAGTTAGAAGCTCCAACTCGGTTTTACAGTGAAAACTGCAGGAACTTCAAACCGGCACTAGGAAACAGACTGAGAAAGCAGAGAAAAAGTGTCTCCTGCAACCCGTTCCCTTGGTGCTAGATGAACGAACGTCTCTCCACTTGCTCAGTTCTGAGAGATAAGTGTGTGTGAAAGCCGTCCTTCACCTAGCTTGTTGGGAACACAAAGTTTCTTTTCAGTTGCAAACTCCATTCCATACATATATATGGGGAGGTACAAGCTCCAACTCGGTTTTACTGTGAAAACTACTGGAACTTCACACCGGCACTAGGAAACAGACAGAGAAAGCAGAGAAAAGTGTCTCCTGCAACCCGTTCCCTTGGTGCTAGATGAACGAACGTCTCTCCACTTGCTCAGTTCTGAGAGATAAGTGTGTGTGAAAGCCGTCCTTCACCTAGCTTGTTGGGAACACAAAGTTTCTTTTCAGTTGCAAACTCCATTCCATACATATATATGGGGAGGTACTAGCTCCAACTCGGTTTGACAGTGAAAACTGCAGGTACTTCAAACAGGCACTAGGAAACAGACTGAGAAAGCAGAGAAAAAGTGTCTCCTGCAACCCGTTCCCTTGGTGCTAGATGAACGAACGTCTCTCCACTTGCTCAGTTCTGAGAGATAAGTGTGTGTGAAAGCCGTCCTTCACCTAGCTTGTTGGGAACACAAAGTTTCTTTTCAGTTGCAAACTCCATTCCATACATATATATGGGGAGGTAGTAGCTCCAACTCGGTTTTCCAGTAAAAACTGCAGGAACTTCAAACCGGCACTAGGAAACAGACTGAGAAGCACAGAAAAAGTCTGTCCTGAAACCCGTTCCCTTGGTGCTAGATGAACGAACGTCTCTCCACTTGCTCAGTTCTGAGAGATAAGTGTGTGTGAAAGCCGTCCTTCACCTAGCTTGTTGGGAAAACAAAGTTTCTTTTCAGTTGCAAACTCCATTCCATACATATATATAGGGAGGTACTAGCTCCAACTCGGTTTTCCAGTGAAAACTGCAGGAACTTCAAACCGGCACTAGGAAACAGACTGAGAAAGCAGAGAAAAAGTGTCTCCTGCAAACAGTTCCCTTGGTGCTAGATGAACGAACGTCTCTCCACTTGCTCATTTCTGATAGATAAGTGTGTGTGAAAGCCGTCCTTCACCTAGCTTGTTGGGAACACAAAGTTTCTTTTCAGTTGCAAACTCCATTCCATACATATATATGGGGAGGTAGAAGCTCCACCTCGGTTTTACAGTGAAAACTGCAGGAACTTCAAACCGGCACTAGGAAACAGTCTGAGAAAGCAGAGAAAAAGTGTCTCCTGCAAACCGTTCCCTTGGTGCTAGATGAACGAACGTCTCTCCACTTGCTCAGTTCTGAGAGATAAGTGTGTGTGAAAGCCGTCCTTCACCTAGCTTGTTGGGAACACTAAGTTTCCTTTCAGTTGCAAACTCCATTCCCTACATATATAAGGGAAGGTACTAGCTCCAACTCGGTTTGACAGTGAAAACTGCAGGAACTTCAAACCGGCACTAGGAAACATACTGAGAAAGCAGAGAAAAATTGTCTCCTGCAACCCGTTCCCTTGCTGCTAGATGAACGAACGTCTCTCCACTTGCTCATTTCTGAGAGATAATTGTGTGTGAAAGCTGTCCTTCACCTAGCTTGTTGGGAACACTAAGTTTCCTTTCAGTTGCAAACTCTATTCCATACATATATATGGGGAGGTACTAGCTCCAACTCGGTTTGACAGTGAAAACTGCAGGAACTTCAAACCGGCACTAGGAAACAGACTGAGAAAGCAGAGAAAAAGTGTCTCCTGCAAACCGTTCCCTTGGTGCTAGATGAACGAACGTCTCTCCACTTGCTCAGTTCTGAGAGATAAGTGTGTGTGAAAGCCGCCCTTCAACTAGCTTGCTAGGAACACAAAGTTTCTTTTCAGTTGCAAACTCCATTCCACACATATATATGGGAAGGTACTAGCTCCAACTCGGTTTTACAGTGAAAACTGCAGGAACTTCAAACCGGCACTAGGAAACAGACTGAGAAAGCAGAGAAAAAGTGTCTCCTGCAACCCGTTCCCTTGGTGCTAGATGAACGAACGTCTCTACACTTACTCAGTTCTGAGAAATAAGTGTGTGTGAAAGCCGTCCTTCAACTAGCTTGTTGGGAACACAAAGTTTCCTTTCAGTTGCAAACTCCATTCCATACATATATAAGGGAAGATACTAGCTCCGACTCGGTTTGACAGTGAAAACTGCAGGAACTTCAAACCGGCACTAGGAAACAGACTGAGAAAGCAGAGAAAAAGTGTCTCCTGCAACCCGTTCCCTTGGTGCTAGATGAACGAACGTCTCTCCAATTGCTCAGTTCTGAGAGATAAGTGTGTGTGAAAGCCGTCCTTCACCTGGCTTCTTGGGAACACAAAGTTTCTTTTCAGTTGCAAAATCCATTCCATACATATATATGGGGAGGTACAAGCTCCAACTCGGTTTTACAGTGAAAACTGCAGGAACTTCAAACCGGCACTTGGAAACAGACTGAGAAAGCAGAGAAATAGTGTCCCCTGCAAACCGTTTCCTTGGTGCTAGATGAACGATCGTCTCTCCACTTGCTCAGGTCTGAGAGATAAGTGTGTGTGAAAGCCGTCCTTCACATAGCTTGTTGGGAACACAAAGTTTCTTTTCGGTTGCAAACTCCATTCCATACATATATATTGGGAGGAACAAGCTCCAACTCGGTTTGACAGTGAAAACTGCAGGAACTTCAAACCGGCACTAGGAAACAGACTGAGAAAGCAGAGAAATAGTGTCTCCTGCAAACCGTTCCCTTGTTGCTAGAAGAACGAACGTCTCTCCACTTGCTCAGTTCTGAGAGATAAGTGTGTGTGAAAGCCGTCCTTCACCTAGCTTGTTGGGAACACAAAGTTACTTTTCAGTTGCAAACTCCATTCCATACATATATATGGGGAGGTACTAGCTCCAACTCGGTTTTACACTGAAAACTGCAGGAACTTCAAACCTGCACTAGGAAACAGACTGAGAAAGCAGAGAAAAAGTGTCTCCTGCAACACGTTCCCTTGGTGCTAGATGAACGAACGTCTCTCCACTTGCTCAGTTCTGAGAGATATGTGTTTGTGAAAGCCGTCCTTCACCTAGCTTGTTGGGAACACAAAGTTTCTTTTCAGTTGCAAACTCCATTCCATACATATATATGGGGAGGTACTAGCTCCAACTCGGTTTTCCAGTGAAAACTGGAGGAACTTCAAACCCGCACTAGGAAACAGACTGAGAAAGCAGAGAAAAAGTGTCTCCTGCAAACCGTTCCCTTGGTGCTAGATGAACGAACGTCTCTCCACTTGCTCAGTTCTGATAGATAAGTGTGTGTGAAAGCCGTCCTTCACCTAGCTTGTTGGGAACACAAAGTTTCTTTTCAGTTGCAAACTCCATTCCATACATATATATGGGGAGGTAGAAGCTCCACCTCGGTTTTACAGTGAAAACTGCAGGAACTTCAAACCGGCACTAGGAAACAGACTGAGAAAGCAGAGAAAAAGTGTCTCCTGCAACCCGTTCCCTTGGTGCTAGATGAACGAACGTCTCTCCACTTGCTCAGTTCTGAGAGATAAGTGTGTGTGAAAGCCGTCCTTCACCTAGCTTGTTGGGAACACTAAGTTTCCTTTCAGTTGCAAACTCCATTCCCTACATATATAAGGGAAGGTACTAGCTCCAACTCGGTTTGACAGTGAAAACTGCAGGAACTTCAAACCGGCACTAGGAAACAGACTGAGAAAGCAGAGAAAAAGTGTCTCCTGCAATCCATTCTCTTGTTGCTAGATGAACGAACGTCTCTCCACTTGCTCAGTTCTGAGACATATGTGTGTGTGAAAGCCGTCCTTCGACTAGCTTGTTGGGAACACAAAGTTTCTTTTCATTTGCAAACTCCATTCCATACATATATATGGGGAGGTACTAGATAAAACTCGGTTTTACAGTGAAAACTGCAGGAACTTCAAACCGGCACTAGGAAACAGACTGAGAAAGCAGAGAATATGTGTCTCCTGCTACCCGTTCCCTTTGTGCTAGATGAACGAACGTCTCTCCACTTGCTCAGTTCTGAGAGATAAGTGTGTGAGAAAGCCGTCTTCACATAGCTTGTTGGGAACACAAAGTTTCTTTTCAGTTGCAAAATCCATTCCATACATATATATGGGGAGGTACTAGCTCCAACTCGGATTGACCGTGAAATCTGCAGGAACTTCAAACCGGCACTAGGAAACAGACTGAGAAAGCAGAGAAAAAGTGTCCCCTGCAACCAGTTTCCTTGGTGCTAGATGAACGAACGTCTCTCCACTTGCTCAGTTCTGAGAAATAAGAGTGTGTGAAAGCCGTCCTTCACCTAGCTTGTTGGGAACACAAAGTTTCTTTTCAGTTGCAAACTCCATTCCATACATATATATGGGGTGTTACTAGCTCCAACTCTGTTTGACAGTGAAAACTGCAGGAACTTCAAACCGGCACTAGGAAACAGACTGAGAAAGCAGAGAAAAAGTGTCTCCTGCAACCCGTTCCCTTGGTGCTAGATGAACGAACGTCTCTCCACTTGCTCAGTTCTGAGAGATAAGTGTGTGTGAAAGCCGTCCTTCAACTAGCTTGTTGGGAACACAAAGTTTCCTTTCAGTTGCAAACTCCATTCCATACATATATAAGGGAAGATACTAGCTCCGACTCGGTTTGACAGTGAAAACTGCAGGAACTTCAAACCGGCACTAGGAAACAGACTGAGAAAGCAGAGAAAAAGTGTCTCCTGCAACCCGTTCCCTTGGTGCTAGATGAACGAACGTCTCTCCACTTGCTCAGTTCTGAGAGATAAGTGTGTGTGAAAGCCGTCCTTCACCTAGCTTGTTGGGAAAACAAAGTTTCTTTTCAGTTGCCAACTCCATTCCATACATATATATGGGAGGTACTAGCTCCAACTCCGTTTTACAGTGAAAACTGCAGGAACTTCAAACCGGCACTAGGAAACAGACTGAGAAAGCAGAGAAAAAGTGTCTCCTGCAAACCGTTCCCTTGGTGCTAGATGAACGAAAGTCTCTCCACTTGCTCAGTTCTGAGAGATAAGTGTGTGTGAAAGCCGTCCTTCACCTAGCTTGTTGGGAACACAAAGTTTCTTTTCAGTTGCAAACTCCATTCCATACATATATATGAGGAGGTAGAAGCTCCAACACGGTTTTACAGTGAAAACTGCAGGAACTTTAAACCGGCACTAGGAAACAGACTGAGAAGGCAGAGAAAAAGTGTCTCCTGCAACCCTTTCCCTTGGTTCTAGATGAACGAACGTCTCTCCACTTGCTCAGTTCTGAGAGATATGTGTGTGTGAAAGCCGTCCTTCACCTAGCTTGTTGGGAACACAAAGTTTCTTTTCAGTTGCAAACTCCATTCCATACATATATATGGGGAGGTACTAGCTCCAACTCGCTTTTACAGTGAAAACTGCAGGAACTTCAAACCGGCACTAGGAAACAGACTGAGAAAGCAGAGAAAAAGTGTCTCCTGCATCCCGTTCCCTTGGTTCTAGATGAACGAACGTCTCTCCACTTGCTCAGTTCTGAGAGATAAGTGTGTGTGAAAGCCGTCCTTCACCTAGCTTGTTGGGAACACAAAGTTTCTTTTCAGTTGCAAACTCCATTCCATACATATATATGGGGAGGTACTAGCTCCAACTCCGTTTTACAGTGAAAACTGCAGGAACTTCAAACCGGCACTAGGAAACAGACTGAGAAAGCAGAGAAAAAGTGTCTCCTGCAACCCGTTCCCTTGGTGCTAGATGAACGAACGTCTCTCCACTTGATCAGTTCTGAGAGATAATTGTGTGTGAAAGCCGTCCTTCACCTAGCTTGTTGGGAAATCAAAGTTTCTTTTCAGTTGCAAACTCCATTCCATACATATATATGGGGAGGTACTAGCTCCAACTCGGTTTTACAGTGAAAACTGCAGGAACTTCAAACGGCACTAGGAAACAGACTGAGAAAGCAGAGAAAAAGTGTCTCCTGCAACCCGTTCCCTTGGTGCTAGATGAACGAACGTCTCTCCACTTGCTCAGTTCTGAGAGATAAGTGTGTGTGAAAGCCGTCCTTCACCTAGCTTGTTGGGAACACAAAGTTTCTTTTCAGTTGCAAACTCCATTCCATACATATATATGGGGAGGTAGAAGCTCCAACACGGTTTTACAGTGAAAACTGCAGGAACTTCAAACCGGCACTAGGAAACAGACTGAGAAAGCAGAGAAAAAGTGTCTCCTGCAACCCGTTCCCTTGGTGCTAGATGAACGAACGTCTCTCCACTTGCTCAGTTCTGAGAGATAAGTGTGTGTGAAAGCCGTCCTTCACCTATCTTGTTGGGAAAACAAAGTTTCTTTTCAGTTGCAAACTCCATTCCATACATATATATGGGGAGGTACTAGCTCCAACTCGGTTTTACAGTGAAAACTGCAGGAACTTCAAACGGCACTAGGAAACAGACTGAGAAAGCAGAGAAAAAGTGTCTCCTGCAACCCGTTCCCTTGGTGCTAGATGAACGAACGTCTCTCCGCTTGCTAAGTTCTGAGAGATAAGTGTGTGTGAAAGCCGTCCTTCACCTAGCTTGTTGGGAACACAAAGTTTCTTTTCAGTTGCAAACTCCATTCCATACATATATATGGGGAGGTAGAAGCTCCAACACGGTTTTACAGTGAAAACTGCAGGAACTTCAAACCGGCACTAGGAAACAGACTGAGAAAGCAGAGAAAAAGTGTCTCCTGCAACCCGTTCCCTTGGTGCTAGATGAACGAACGTCTCTCCACTTGCTCAGTTCTGAGAGATAAGTGTGTGTGAAAGCCGTCCTTCACCTAGCTTGTTGGGAACACAAAGTTTCTTTTCAGTTGCAAACTACATTCCATACATATATATGAGGAGGTAGAAGCTCCAACACGGTTTTACAGTGAAAACTGCAGGAACTTTAAACCGGCACTAGGAAACAAACTGAGAAGGCAGAGAAAAAGTGTCTCCTGCAACCCTTTCCCTTGGTGCTAGATGAACGAACGTCTCTCCACTTGCTCAGTTCTGAGAGATAAGTGTGTGTGAAAGCCGTCCTTCACCTAGCTTGTTGGGAACACAAAGTTTCTTTTCAGTTGCAAACTCCATTCCATACATATATATGGGGAGGTACTAGCTCCAACTCGGTTTTACAGTGAAAACTGCAGGAACATCAAACCGGCACTAGGAAACAGACTGAGAAAGCAGAGAAAAAGTGTCTCCTGCAATCCGTTCCCTTGGTGCTAGATGAACGAACGTCTCTCCACTTGCTAAGTTCTGAGAGATAAGGGTGTGTGAAAGCCGTCCTTCACCTAGCTTGTTGGGAACACAAAGTTTCTTTTCAGTTGCAAACTCCATTCCATACATATATATGGGGAGGTAGAAGCTCCAACACCGTTTTACAGTAAAAACTGCAGGAACTTCAAACCGGCACTCGGAAACAGACTGAGAAAGCAGAGAAAATGTGTCTCCTGGAACCGGTTCCCTTGGTGCTAGATGAACGAACGTCTCTCCACTTGCTCAGTTCTGAGAGATAAGTGTGTGTGAAAGCCGTCCTTCACCTAGCTTGTTGGGAACACAAAGTTTCTTTTCAGTTGCAAACTCCATTCCATACATATATATGGGTAGGTACTAGCTCCAACTCCGTTTTACAGTGAAAACTGCAGGAACTTCAAACCGGCACTAGGAAACAGACTGAGAAACCAGAGAAAAAGTGTCTCCTGAAACCCGTTCCCTTGGTGCTAGATGAACGAACGTCTCTCCACTTGCTCAGTTCTGAGAGATAAGTGTGTGTGAAAGCCTTCCTTCACCTTGCTTGTTGGGAACACAAAGTTTTTTTTCAGTTGGCAACTCCATTCCATACATATATATGGGGAGGTACAAGCTCCAACACTGTTTTACAGTGAAAACTGCAGGAACTTCAAACCGGCACTAGGAAACAGACTGAGAAAGCAGAGAAAAAGTGTCTCCTGCAACCCGTTCCCTTGGTGCTAGATGAACGAACGTCTCTCCACTTGATCAGTTCTGAGAGATAAGTGTGTGTGAAAGCCGTCCTTCACCTAGCTTGTTGGGAAAACAAAGTTTCTTTTCAGCTGCAAACTCCATTCCATACATATATATGGGGAGGTACTAGCTCCAACTCGGTTTTACAGTGAAAACTGCAGGAACTTCAAACGGCACTAGGAAACAGACTGAGAAAGCAGAGAAAAAGTGTCTCCTGCAACCCGTTCCCTTGGTGCTAGATGAACGAACGTCTCTCCACTTGCTCAGTTCTGAGAGATAAGTGTGTGTGAAAGCCGTCCTTCACCTAGCTTGTTGGGAAAACAAAGTTTCTTTTCAGTTGCCAACTCCATTACATACATATATATGGGAGGTACTAGCTCCAACTCCGTATTACAGTGAAAACTGCAGGAACTTCAAACCGGCACTAGGAAACAGACTGAGAAAGCAGAGAAAAAGTGTCTCCTGCAACCCGTTCCCTTGGTGCTAGATGAACGAAAGTCTCTCCACTTGCTCAGTTCTGAGTGGTAAGTGTGTGTGAAAGCCGTCCTTCACCTAGCTTGTTGGGAACACAAAGTTTCTTTTCAGTTGCAAACTCCATTCCATACATATATATGAGGAGGTAGAAGCTCCAACACGGTTTTACAGTGAAAACTGCAGGAACTTTAAACCGGCACTAGGAAACAGACTGAGAAGGCAGAGAAAAATTGTCTCCTGCAACCCTTTCCCTTGGTTCTAGATGAACGAACGTCTCTCCACTTGCTCAGTTCTGAGAGATATGTGTGTGTGAAAGCCGTCCTTCACCTAGCTTGTTGGGAACACAAAGTTTCTTTTCAGTTGCAAACTCCATTCCATACATATATATGGGGAGGTACTAGCTCCAACTCGCTTTTACAGTGAAAACTGCAGGAACTTCAAACCGGCACTAGGAAACAGACTGAGAAAGCAGAGAAAAAGTGTCTCCTGCATCCCGTTCCCTTGGTTCTAGATGAACGAACGTCTCTCCACTTGCTCAGTTCTGAGAGATAAGTGTGTGTGAAAGCCGTCCTTCACCTAGCTTGTTGGGAACACAAAGTTTCTTTTCAGTTGCAAACTCCATTCCATACATATATATGGGGAGGTACTAGCTCCAACTCCGTTTTACAGTGAAAACTGCAGGAACTTCAAACCGGCACTAGGAAACAGACTGAGAAAGCAGAGAAAAAGTGTCTCCTGCAACCCGTTCCCTTGGTGCTAGATGAACGAACGTCTCTCCACTTGATCAGTTCTGAGAGATAATTGTGTGTGAAAGCCGTCCTTCACCTAGCTTGTTGGGAAAACAAAGTTTCTTTTCAGTTGCAAACTCCATTCCATACATATATATGGGGAGGTACTAGCTCCAACTCGGTTTTACAGTGAAAACTGCAGGAACTTCAAACGGCACTAGGAAACAGACTGAGAAAGCAGAGAAAAAGTGTCTCCTGCAACCCGTTCCCTTGGTGCTAGATGAACGAACGTCTCTCCACTTGCTCAGTTCTGAGAGATAAGTGTGTGTGAAAGCCGTCCTTCACCTAGCTTGTTGGGAACACAAAGTTTCTTTTCAGTTGCAAACTCCATTCCATACATATATATGGGGAGGTAGAAGCTCCAACACGGTTTTACAGTGAAAACTGCAGGAACTTCAAACCGGCACTAGGAAACAGACTGAGAAAGCAGAGAAAAAGTGTCTCCTGCAACCCGTTCCCTTGGTGCTAGATGAACGAACGTCTCTCCACTTGCTCAGTTCTGAGAGATAAGTGTGTGTGAAAGCCGTCCTTCACCTATCTTGTTGGGAAAACAAAGTTTCTTTTCAGTTGCAAACTTCATTCCATACATATATATGGGGAGGTACTAGCTCCAACTCGGTTTTACAGTGAAAACTGCAGGAACTTCAAACGGCACTAGGAAACAGACTGAGAAAGCAGAGAAAAAGTCTCTCCTGCAACCCGTTCCCTTGGTGCTAGATGAACGAACGTCTCTCCGCTTGCTAAGTTCTGAGAGATAAGTGTGTGTGAAAGCCGTCCTTCACCTAGCTTGTTGGGAACACAAAGTTTCTTTTCAGTTGCAAACTCCATTCCATACATATATATGGGGAGGTAGAAGCTCCAACACGGTTTTACAGTGAAAACTGCAGGAACTTCAAACCGGCACTAGGAAACAGACTGAGAAAGCAGAGAAAAAGTGTCTCCTGCAACCCGTTCCCTTGGTGCTAGATGAACGAACGTCTCTCCACTTGCTCAGTTCTGAGAGATAAGTGTGTGTGAAAGCCGTCCTTCACCTAGCTTGTTGGGAACACAAAGTTTCTTTTCAGTTGCAAACTCCATTCCATACATATATATGAGGAGGTAGAAGCTCCAACACGGTTTTACAGTGAAAACTGCAGGAACTTTAAACCGGCACTAGGAAACAAACTGAGAAGGCAGAGAAAAAGTGTCTCCTGCAACCCTTTCCCTTGGTGCTAGATGAACGAACGTCTCTCCACTTGCTCAGTTCTGAGAGATAAGTGTGTGTGAAAGCCGTCCTTCACCTAGCTTGTTGGGAACACAAAGTTTCTTTTCAGTTGCAAACTCCATTCCATACATATATATGGGGAGGTACTAGCTCCAACTCGGTTTTACAGTGAAAACTGCAGGAACATCAAACCGGCACTAGGAAACAGACTGAGAAAGCAGAGAAAAAGTGTCTCCTGCAATCCGTTCCCTTGGTGCTAGATGAACGAACGTCTCTCCACTTGCTAAGTTCTGAGAGATAAGGGTGTGTGAAAGCCGTCCTTCACCTAGCTTGTTGGGAACACAAAGTTTCTTTTCAGTTGCAAACTCCATTCCATACATATATATGGGGAGGTACTAGCTCCAACTCGGTTTTACAGTGAAAACTGCAGGAACATCAAACCGGCACTAGGAAACAGACTGAGAAAGCAGAGAAAAAGTGTCTCCTGCAATCCGTTCCCTTGGTGCTAGATGAACGAACGTCTCTCCACTTCCTAAGTTCTGAGAGATAAGTGTGTGTGAAAGCCGTCCTTCACCTAGCTTGTTGGGAACACAAAGTTTCTTTTCAGTTGCAAACTCCATTCCATACATATATATGGGGAGGTAGAAGCTCCAACACGGTTTTACAGTGAAAACTGCAGGAACTTCAAACCGGCACTAGGAAACAGACTGAGAAAGCAGAGAAAAAGTGTCTCCTGCAACCCGTTCCCTTGGTGCTAGATGAACGAACGTCTCTCCACTTGCTCAGTTCTGAGAGATAAGTGTGTGTGAAAGCCGTCCTTCACCTAGCTTGTTGGGAACACAAAGTTTCTTTTCAGTTGCAAACTCCATTCCATACATATATATGAGGAGGTAGAAGCTCCAACACGGTTTTACAGTGAAAACTGCAGGAACTTTAAACCGGCACTAGGAAACAAACTGAGAAGGCAGAGAAAAAGTGTCTCCTGCAACCCTTTCCCTTGGTGCTAGATGAACGAACGTCTCTCCACTTGCTCAGTTCTGAGATATAAGTGTGTGTGAAAGCCGTCCTTCACCTAGCTTGTTGGGAACACAAAGTTTCTTTTCAGTTGCAAACTCCATTCCATACATATATATGGGGAGGTACTAGCTCCAACTCGGTTTTACAGTGAAAACTGCAGGAACATCAAACCGGCACTAGGAAACAGACTGAGAAAGCAGAGAAAAAGTGTCTCCTGCAATCCGTTCCCTTGGTGCTAGATGAACGAACGTCTCTCCACTTGCTAAGTTCTGAGAGATAAGTGTGTGTGAAAGCCGTCCTTCACCTAGCTTGTTGGGAAAACAAAGTTTCTTTTCAGCCGCAAACTCCATTCCATACATATATATGGGGAGGTACTAGCTCCAACTCGGTTTTACAGTGAAAACTGCAGGAACTTCAAACGGCACTAGGAAACAGACTGAGAAAGCAGAGAAAAAGTGTCTCCTGCAACCCGTTCCCTTGGTGCTAGATGAACGAACGTCTCTCCACTTGCTCATTTCTGAGAGATAAGTGTGTGTGAAAGCCTTCCTTCACCTAGCTTGTTGGGAAAACAAAGTTTCTTTTCAGCTGCAAACTCCATTCCATACATATATATGGGGAGGTACTAGCTCCAACTCGGTTTTACAGTGAAAACTGGAGGAACTTCAAACGGCACTAGGAAACAGACTGAGAAAGCAGAGAAAAAGTGTCTCCTGCAACCCGTTCCCTTGGTGCTAGATGAACGAACGTCTCTCCACTTGCTCAGTTCTGAGAGATAAGTGTGTGTGAAAGCCGTCCTTCACCTAGCTTGTTGGGAAAACAAAGTTTCTTTTCAGTTGCCAACTCCATTCCATACATATATATGGGAGGTACTAGCTCCAACTCCGTTTTACAGTGAAAACTGCAGGAACTTCAAACCGGCACTAGGAAACAGACTGAGAAAGCAGAGAAAAAGTGTCTCCTGCAACCCGTTCCCTTGGTGCTAGATGAACGAAAGTCTCTCCACTTGCTCAGTTCTGAGATATAAGTGTGTGTGAAAGCCGTCCTTCACCTAGCTTGTTGGGAACACAAAGTTTCTTTTCAGTTGCAAACTCCATTCCATACATATATATGAGGAGGTAGAAGCTCCAACACGGTTTTACAGTGAAAACTGCAGGAACTTTAAACCGGCACTAGGAAACAGACAGAGAAGGCAGAGAAAAATTGTCTCCTGCAACCATTTCCCTTGGTTCTAGATGAACGAACGTCTCTCCACTTGCTCAGTTCTGAGAGATATGTGTGTGTGAAAGCCGTCCTTCACCTAGCTTGTTGGGAACACAAAGTTTCTTTTCAGTTGCAAACTCCATTCCATACATATATATGGGGAGGTACTAGCTCCAACTCGCTTTTACAATGAAAACTGCAGGAACTTCAAACCGGCACTAGGAAACAGACTGAGAAAGCAGAGAAAAAGTGTCTCCTGCATCCCGTTCCCTTGGTTCTAGATGAACGAACGTCTCTCCACTTGCTCAGTTCTGAGAGATAAGTGTGTGTGAAAGCCGTCCTTCACCTAGCTTGTTGGGAACACAAAGTTTCTTTTCAGTTGCAAACTCCATTCCATACATATATATGGGGAGGTACTAGCTCCAACTCCGTTTTACAGTGAAAACTGCAGGAACTTCAAACCGGCACTAGGAAACAGACTGAGAAAGCAGAGAAAAAGTGTCTCCTGCAACCCGTTCCCTTGGTGCTAGATGAACGAACGTCTCTCCACTTGATCAGTTCTGAGAGATAATTGTGTGTGAAAGCCGTCCTTCACCTAGCTTGTTGGGAAAACAAAGTTTCTTTTCAGTTGCAAACTCCATTCCATACATATATATGGGGAGGTACTAGCTCCAACTCGGTTTTACAGTGAAAACTGCAGGAACTTCAAACGGCACTAGGAAACAGACTGAGAAAGCAGAGAAAAAGTGTCTCCTGCAACCCGTTCCCTTGGTGCTAGATGAACGAACGTCTCTCCACTTGCTCAGTTCTGAGAGATAAGTGTGTGTGAAAGCCGTCCTTCACCTAGCTTGTTGGGAACACAAAGTTTCTTTTCAGTTGCAAACTCCATTCCATACATATATATGGGGAGGTAGAAGCTCCAACACGGTTTTACAGTGAAAACTGCAGGAACTTCAAACCGGCACTAGGAAACAGACTGAGAAAGCAGAGAAAAAGTGTCTCCTGCAACCCGTTCCCTTGGTGCTAGATGAACGAACGTCTCTCCACTTGCTCAGTTCTGAGAGATAAGTGTGTGTGAAAGCCGTCCTTCACCTATCTTGTTGGGAAAACAAAGTTTCTTTTCAGTTGCAAACTCCATTCCATACATATATATGGGGAGGTACTAGCTCCAACTCGGTTTTACAGTTAAAACTGCAGGAACTTCAAACGGCACTAGGAAACAGACTGAGAAAGCAGAGAAAAAGTCTCTCCTGCAACCCGTTCCCTTGGTGCTAGATGAACGAACGTCTCTCCGCTTGCTAAGTTCTGAGAGATAAGTGTGTGTGAAAGCCGTCCTTCACCTAGCTTGTTGGGAACACAAAGTTTCTTTTCAGTTGCAAACTCCATTCCATACATATATATGGGGAGGTAGAAGCTCCAACACGGTTTTACAGTGAAAACTGCAGGAACTTCAAACCGGCACTAGGAAACAGACTGAGAAAGCAGAGAAAAAGTGTCTCCTGCAACCCGTTCCCTTGGTGCTAGATGAACGAACGTCTCTCCACTTGCTCAGTTCTGAGAGATAAGTGTGTGTGAAAGCCGTCCTTCACCTAGCTTGTTGGGAACACAAAGTTTCTTTTCAGTTGCAAACTCCATTCCATACATATATATGAGGAGGTAGAAGCTCCAACACGGTTTTACAGTGAAAACTGCAGGAACTTTAAACCGGCACTAGGAAACAAACTGAGAAGGCAGAGAAAAAGTGTCTCCTGCAACCCTTTCCCTTGGTGCTAGATGAACGAACGTCTCTCCACTTGCTCAGTTCTGAGAGATAAGTGTGTGTGAAAGCCGTCCTTCACCTAGCTTGTTGGGAACACAAAGTTTCTTTTCAGTTGCAAACTCCATTCCATACATATATATGGGGAGGTACTAGCTCCAACTCGGTTTTACAGTGAAAACTGCAGGAACATCAAACCGGCACTAGGAAACAGACTGAGAAAGCAGAGAAAAATTGTCTCCTGCAATCCGTTCCCTTGGTGCTAGATGAACGAACGTCTCTCCACTTGCTAAGTTCTGAGAGATAAGGGTGTGTGAAAGCCGTCCTTCACCTAGCTTGTTGGGAACACAAAGTTTCTTTTCAGTTGCAAACTCCATTCCATACATATATATGGGGAGGTACTAGCTCCAACTCGGTTTTACAGTGAAAACTGCAGGAACATCAAACCGGCACTAGGAAACAGACTGAGAAAGCAGAGAAAAAGTGTCTCCTGCAATCCGTTCCCTTGGTGCTAGATGAACGAACGTCTCTCCACTTGCTAAGTTCTGAGAGATAAGTGTGTGTGAAAGCCGTCCTTCACCTAGCTTGTTGGGAACACAAAGTTTCTTTTCAGTTGCAAACTCCATTCCATACATATATATGGGGAGGTAGAAGCTCCAACACGGTTTTACAGTGAAAACTGCAGGAACTTCAAACCGGCACTAGGTAACAGACTGAGAAAGCAGAGAAAAAGTGTCTCCTGCAACCCGTTCCCTTGGTGCTAGATGAACGAACGTCTCTCCACTTGCTCAGTTCTGAGAGATAAGTGTGTGTGAAAGCCGTCCTTCACCTAGCTTGTTGGGAACACAAAGTTTCTTTTCAGCTGCAAACTCCATTCCATACATATATATGGGGAGGTACTAGCTCCAACTCGGTTTTACAGTGAAAACTGCAGGAACTTCAAACGGCACTAGGAAACAGACTGAGAAAGCAGAGAAAAAGTGTCTCCTGCAACCCGTTCCCTTGGTGCTAGATGAACGAACGTCTCTCCACTTGCTCAGTTCTGAGAGGAAAGTGTGTGTGAAAGCCGTCCTTCACCTAGCTTGTTGGGAAAACAAAGTTTCTTTTCAGTTGCCAACTCCATTCCATACATATATATGGGAGGTACTAGCTCCAACTCCGTTTTACAGTGAAAACTGCAGGAACTTCAAACCGGCACTAGGAAACAGACTGAGAAAGCAGAGAAAAAGTGTCTCCTGCAACCCGTTCCCTTGGTGCTAGATGAACGAAAGTCTCTCCACTTGCTCAGTTCTGAGAGATAAGTGTGTGTGAAAGCCGTCCTTCACCTAGCTTGTTGGGAACACAAAGTTTCTTTTCAGTTGCAAACTCCATTCCATACATATATATGAGGAGGTAGAAGCTCCAACACGGTTTTACAGTGAAAACTGCAGGAACTTTAAACCGGCACTAGGAAACAGACTGAGAAGGCAGAGAAAAATTGTCTCCTGCAACCCTTTCCCTTGGTTCTAGATGAACGAACTTCTCTCCACTTGCTCAGTTCTGAGAGATATGTGTGTGTGAAAGCCGTACTTCACCTAGCTTGTTGGGAACACAAAGTTTCCTTTCAGTTTCAAACTCCATTCCATACATATACATGGGGTGGTACTAGCTCCAACTCGCTTTTACAGTGAAAACTGCAGGAACTTCAAACCGGCACTAGGAAACAGACTGAGAAAGCAGAGAAAAAGTGTCTCCTGCATCCCGTTCCCTTGGTACTAGATGAACGAACGTCTCTCCACTTGCTCAGTTCTGAGAGATAAGTGTGTGTGAAAGCCGTCCTTCACCTAGCTTGTTGGGAACACAAAGTTTCTTTTCAGTTGCAAACTCCATTCCATACATATATATGGGGAGGTACTAGCTCCAACTCCGTTTTACAGTGAAAACTGCAGGAACTTCAAACCGGCACTAGGAAACAGACTGAGAAAGCAGAGAAAAAGTGTCTCCTGCAACCCGTTCCCTTGGTGCTAGATGAACGAACGTCTCTCCACTTGCTCAGTTCTGAGAGATAAGTGTGTGTGAAAGCCGTCCTTCACCTAGCTTGTTGGGAACACAAAGTTTCTTTTCAGTTGCAAACTCCATTCCATACATATATATGGGGAGGTACTAGCTCCAACTCGGTTTTACAGTGAAAACTGCAGGAACTTCAAACCGGTACTAGGAAACAGACTGAGAAAGCAGAGAAAAAGTGTCTCCTGCAACCGGTTCCCTTGGTGCTAGATGAACGAACGTCTCTCCACTTGCTCAGTTCTGAGAGATAAATGTGTGTGAAAGCCGCCATTCACTTAGCTTGTTGGGAACACAAAGTTTCTTTTCAGTTGCAAACTCCATTCCATACATATATATGGGGAGGTACAAGCTCCAACACGGTTTTACAGTGAAAACTGCAGGAACTTCAAACCGGCACTAGGAAACAGACTGAGAAAGCAGAGAAAAAGTGTCTCCTGCAACCCGTTCCCTTGGTGCTAGATGAACGAACGTCTCTCCACTTGCTCAGTTCTGAGAGATATGTGTGTGTGAAAGCCGTCCTTCACCTAGCTTGTTGGGAACACAAAGTTTCCTTTCAGTTGCAAACTCCATTCCATACATATATATGGGGAGGTACTAGCTCCAACTCGCTTTTACAGTGAAAACTGCAGGAACTTCAAACCGGCACTAGGAAACAGACTGAGAAAGCAGAGAATAAGTGTCTCCTGCATCCCGTTCCCTTGGTGCTAGATGAACGAACGACTCTCCACTTGCTCAGTTCTGTGAGATAAGTGTGTGTGAAAGCCGTCCTTCACCTAGCTTGTTGGGAACACAAAGTTTCTTTTCAGTTGCAAACTCCATTCCATACATATATATGGGGAGGTACTAGCTCCAACTCCGTTTTACAGTGAAAACTGCAGGAACTTCAAACCGGCACTAGGAAACAGACTGAGAAAGCAGAGAAAAAGTGTCTCCTGCAACCCGTTCCCTTGGTGCTAGATGAACGAACGTCTCTCCACTTGATCAGTTCTGAGAGATAAGTGTGTGTGAAAGCCGTCCTTCACCTAGCTTGTTGGGAAAACAAAGTTTCTTTTCAGCTGCAAACTCCATTCCATACATATATATGGGGAGGTACTAGCTCCAACTCGGTTTTACAGTGAAAACTGCAGGAACTTCAAACGGCACTAGGAAACAGACTGAGAAAGCAGAGAAAAAGTGTCTCCTGCAACCCGTTCCCTTGGTGCTAGATGAACGAAAGTCTCTCCACTTGCTCAGTTCTGAGAGATAAGTGTGTGTGAAAGCCATCCTTCACCTAGCTTGTTGGGAAAACAAAGTTTCTTTTCAGTTGCCAACTCCATTCCATACATATATATGGGAGGTACAAGCTCCAACTCCGTTTTACAGTGAAAACTGCAGGAACTTCAAACCGGCACTAGGAAACAGACTGAGAAAGCAGAGAAAAAGTGTCTCCTGCAACCCGTTCCCTTGGTGCTAGATGAACGAAAGTCTCTCCACTTGCTCAGTTCTGAGAGATAAGTGTGTGTGAAAGCCGTCCTTCACATAGCTTGTTGGGAACACAAAGTTTCTTTTCAGTTGCAAACTCCATTCCATACATATATATGAGGAGGTAGAAGCTCCAACACGGTTTTACAGTGAAAACTGCAGGAACTTTAAACCGGCACTAGGAAACAGACTGAGAAGGCAGAGAAAAATTGTCTCCTGCAACCCTTTCCCTTGGTTCTAGATGAACGAACGTCTCTCCACTTGCTCAGTTCTGAGAGATATGTGTGTGTGAAAGCCGTACTTCACCTAGCTTGTTGGGAACACAAAGTTTCCTTTCAGTTTCAAACTCCATTCCATACATATATATGGGGAGGTACTAGCTCCAACTCGCTTTTACAGTGAAAACTGCAGGAACTTCAAACCGGCACTAGGAAACAGACTGAGAAAGCAGAGAAAAAGTGTCTCCTGCATCCCGTTCCCTTGGTACTAGATGAACGAACGTCTCTCCACTTGCTCAGTTATGAGAGATAAGTGTGTGTGAAAGCCGTCCTTCAACTAGCTTGTTGGGAACACAAAGTTTCTTTTCAGTTGCAAACTCCATTCCATACATATATAAGGGGAGGTACTAGCTCCAACTCCGTTTTACAGTGAAAACTGCAGGAACTTCAAACCGGCACTAGGAAACAGACTGAGAAAGCAGAGAAAAAGTGTCTCCTGCAACCCGTTCCCTTGGTGCTAGATGAACGAACGTCTCTCCACTTGCTCAGTTCTGAGAGATAAGTGTGTGTGAAAGCCGTCCTTCACCTAGCTTGTTGGGAACACAAAGTTTCTTTTCAGTTGCAAACTCCATTCCATACATATATATGGGGAGGTACTAGCTCCAACTCGGTTTTACAGTGAAAACTGCAGGAACTTCAAACCGGTACTAGGAAACAGACTGAGAAAGCAGAGAAAAAGTGTCTCCTGCAACCCGTTCCCTTGGTGCTAGATGAACGAACGTCTCTCCACTTGCTCAGTTCTGAGAGATAAATGTGTGTGAAAGCCGCCATTCACTTAGCTTGTTGGGAACACAAAGTTTCTTTTCAGTTGCAAACTCCATTCCATACATATATATGGGGAGGTACTAGCTCCAACTCGGTTTTACAGTGAAAACTGCAGGAACATCAAACCGGCACTAGGAAACAGACTGAGAAAGCAGAGAAAAAGTGTCTCCTGAAACCCGTTCCCTTGGTGCTAGATGAACGAACGACTCTCCACTTGCTCAGTTCTGAGAGATAAGTGTGTGTGAAAGCCGTCCTTCACCTAGCTTGTTGGGAACACAAAGTTTCTTTTCAGTTGCAAACTCCATTCCATACATATATATGGGGAGGTACTAGCTCCAACTCCGTTTTACAGTGAAAACTGCAGGAACTTCAAACCGGCACTAGGAAACAGACTGAGAAAGCAGAGAAAAAGTGTCTCCTGCAACCCGTTCCCTTGGTGCTAGATGAACGAACGTCTCTCCACTTGATCAGTTCTGAGAGATAAGTGTGTGTGAAAGCCGTCCTTCACCTAGCTTGTTGGGAAAACAAAGTTTCTTTTCAGCTGCAAACTCCATTCCATACATATATATGGGGAGGTACTAGCTCCAACTCGGTTTTACAGTGAAAACTGCAGGAACTTCAAACGGCACTAGGAAACAGACTGAGAAAGCAGAGAAAAAGTGTCTCCTGCAACCCGTTCCCTTGGTGCTAGATGAACGAAAGTCTCTCCACTTGCTCAGTTCTGAGAGATAAGTGTGTGTGAAAGCCATCCTTCACCTAGCTTGTTGGGAAAACAAAGTTTCTTTTCAGTTGCCAACTCCATTCCATACATATATATGGGAGGTACAAGCTCCAACTCCGTTTTACAGTGAAAACTGCAGGAACTTCAAACCGGCACTAGGAAACAGACTGAGAAAGCAGAGAAAAAGTGTCTCCTGCAACCCGTTCCCTTGGTGCTAGATGAACGAAAGTCTCTCCACTTGCTCAGTTCTGAGAGATAAGTGTGTGTGAAAGCCGTCCTTCACCTAGCTTGTTGGGAACACAAAGTTTCTTTTCAGTTGCAAACTCCATTCCATACATATATATGAGGAGGTAGAAGCTCCAACACGGTTTTACAGTGAAAACTGCAGGAACTTTAAACCGGCACTAGGAAACAGACTGAGAAGGCAGAGAAAAATTGTCTCCTGCAACCCTTTCCCTTGGTTCTAGATGAACGAACGTCTCTCCACTTGCTCAGTTCTGAGAGATATGTGTGTGTGAAAGCCGTACTTCACCTAGCTTGTTGGGAACACAAAGTTTCCTTTCAGTTTCAAACTCCATTCCATACATATATATGGGGAGGTACTAGCTCCAACTCGCTTTTACAGTGAAAACTGCAGGAACTTCAAACCGGCACTAGGAAACAGACTGAGAAAGCAGAGAAAAAGTGTCTCCTGCATCCCGTTCCCTTGGTACTAGATGAACGAACGTCTCTCCACTTGCTCAGTTATGAGAGATAAGTGTGTGTGAAAGCCGTCCTTCAACTAGCTTGTTGGGAACACAAAGTTTCTTTTCAGTTGCAAACTCCATTCCATACATATATATGGGGAGGTACTAGCTCCAACTCCGTTTTACAGTGAAAACTGCAGGAACTTCAAACCGGCACTAGGAAACAGACTGAGAAAGCAGAGAAAAAGTGTCTCCTGCAACCCGTTCCCTTGGTGCTAGATGAACGAACGTCTCTCCACTTGCTCAGTTCTGAGAGATAAGTGTGTGTGAAAGCCGTCCTTCACCTAGCTTGTTGGGAACACAAAGTTTCTTTTCAGTTGCAAACTCCATTCCATACATATATATGGGGAGGTACTAGCTCCAACTCGGTTTTACAGTGAAAACTGCAGGAACTTCAAACCGGTACTAGGAAACAGACTGAGAAAGCAGAGAAAAAGTGTCTCCTGCAACCCGTTCCCTTGGTGCTAGATGAACGAACGTCTCTCCACTTGCTCAGTTCTGAGAGATAAATGTGTGTGAAAGCCGCCATTCACTTAGCTTGTTGGGAACACAAAGTTTCTTTTCAGTTGCAAACTCCATTCCATACATATATATGGGGAGGTACTAGCTCCAACTCGGTTTTACAGTGAAAACTGCAGGAACATCAAACCGGCACTAGGAAACAGACTGAGAATGCAGAGAAAAAGTGTCTCCTGAAACCCGTTCCCTTGGTGCTAGATGAACGAACGTCTCTCCACTTGCTCAGTTCTGAGAGATAAGTGTGTGTGAAAGCCGTCCTTCACCTAGCTTGTTGGGAACACAAAGTTTTTTTTCAATTGGCAACTCCATTCAATACATACATATGGGGAGCTAGAAGTTCCAACTCGGTTTTACAGTGAAAACTGCAGGAACTTCAAACCGGCACTAGGAAACAGACGGAGAAAGCAGAGAAAAATTGTCTCCTGCAACCCGTTCCCTTGGTGCTAGATGAACGAACGTCTCTCCACTTGCTCAGTTCTGAGAGATAAGTGTGTGTGAAAGCCGTCCTTCACCTAGCTTGTTGGGAACACAAAGTTTCCTTTCAGTTGCAAACTCCATTCCATACATATATATGGGGAGGTACTAGCTCCAACTCCGTTTTACAGTGAAAACTGCAGGAACTTCAAACCGGCACTAGGAAACAGACTGAGAAAGCAGAGAAAAAGTGTCTCCTGCAACCCGTTCCCTTGGTGCTAGATGAACGAACGTCTCTCCACTTGCTCAGTTCTGAGAGATAAGTGTGTGTGAAAGCCGTCCTTCACCTAGCTTGTTGGGAACACAAAGTTTCTTTTCAGTTGCAAACTCCATTCCATACATATATATGGGGAGGTACTAGCTCCAACTCCGTTTTACAGTGAAAACTGCAGGAACTTCAAACACGCACTAGGAAACAGACTGAGAAAGCAGAGAAAAAGTGTCTCCTGGAACCCGTTCCCTTGGTGCTAGATGAACGAACGTCTCTCCACTTGCTCAGTTCTGAGAGATAAGTGTGTGTGAAAGCTGTCCTTCACCTAGCTTGTTGGGAACACAAAGTTTCTTTTCAGTTGGCAACTCCATTCCATACATATATATGGGGAGGTACAAGCTCCAACACGGTTTTACAGTGAAAACTGCAGGAACTTTAAACCGGCACTAGGAAACAGACTGAGAAGGCAGAGAAAAATTGTCTCCTGCAACCCTTTCCCTTGGTTCTAGATGAACGAACGTCTCTCCACTTGCTCAGTTCTGAGAGATAAGTGTGTGTGAAAGCCGTCCTTCACCTAGCTTGTTGGGAACACAAAGTTTCTTTTCAGTTGCAAACTCCATTCCATACATATATATGGGGAGGTACTAGCTCCAACTCCGTTTTACAGTGAAAACTGCAGGAACTTCAAACACGCACTAGGAAACAGACTGAGAAAGCAGAGAAAAAGTGTCTCCTGGAACCCGTTCCCTTGGTGCTAGATGAACGAACGTCTCTCCACTTGCTCAGTTCTGAGAGATAAGTGTGTGTGAAAGCTGTCCTTCACCTAGCTTGTTGGGAACACAAAGTTTCTTTTCAGTTGGCAACTCCATTCCATACATATATATGGGGAGGTACAAGCTCCAACACGGTTTTACAGTGAAAACTGCAGGAACTTTAAACCGGCACTAGGAAACAGACTGAGAAGGCAGAGAAAAATTGTCTCCTGCAACCCTTTCCCTTGGTTCTAGATGAACGAACGTCTCTCCACTTGCTCAGTTCTGAGAGATAAGTGTGTGTGAAAGCCGTCCTTCACCTAGCTTGTTGGGAACACAAAGTTTCTTTTCAGTTGCAAACTCCATTCCATACATATATATGAGGAGGTAGAAGCTCCAACACGGTTTTACAGTGAAAACTGCAGGAACTTTAAACCGGCACTAGGAAACAGACTGAGAAGGCAGAGAAAAATTGTCTCCTGCAACCCTTTCCCTTGGTTCTAGATGAACGAACGTCTCTCCACTTGCTCAGTTCTGAGAGATATGTGTGTGTGAAAGCCGTCCTTCACCTAGCTTGTTGGGAACACAAAGTTTCCTTTCAGTTGCAAACTCCATTCCATACATATATATGGGGAGGTACTAGCTCCAACTCGCTTTTACAGTGAAAACTGCAGGAACTTCAAACCGGCACTAGGAAACAGACTGAGAAAGCAGAGAAAAAGTGTCTCCTGCATCCCGTTCCCTTGGTGCTAGATGAACGAACGTCTCTCCACTTGCTCAGTTCTGAGAGATAAGTGTGTGTGAAAGCCGTCCTTCACCTAGCTTGTTGGGAACACAAAGTTTCTTTTCAGTTGCAAACTCCATTCCATACATATATATGGGGAGGTACTAGCTCCAACTCCGTTTTACAGTGAAAACTGCAGGAACTTCAAACCGGCACTAGGAAACAGACTGAGAAAGCAGAGAAAAAGTGTCTCCTGCAACCCGTTCCCTTGGTGCTAGATGAACGAACGTCTCTCCACTTGATCAGTTCTGAGAGATAATTGTGTGTGAAAGCCGTCCTTCACCTAGCTTGTTGGGAAAACAAAGTTTCTTTTCAGTTGCAAACTCCATTCCATACATATATATGGGGAGGTACTAGCTCCAACTCGGTTTTAAAGTGAAAACTGCAGGAACTTCAAACGGCACTAGGAAACAGACTGAGAAAGCAGAGAAAAAGTGTCTCCTGCAACCCGTTCCCTTGGTGCTAGATGAACGAACGTCTCTCCACTTGCTCAGTTCTGAGAGATAAGTGTGTCTGAAAGCCGTCCTTCACCTAGCTTGTTGGGAACACAAAGTTTCTTTTCAGTTGCAAACTCCATTCCATACATATATATGGGGAGGTAGAAGCTCCAACACGGTTTTACAGTGAAAACTGCAGGAACTTCAAACCGGCACTAGGAAACAGACTGAGAAAGCAGAGAAAAAGTGTCTCCTGCAACCCGTTCCCTTGGTGCTAGATGAACGAACGTCTCTCCACTTGCTCAGTTCTGAGAGATAAGTGTGTGTGAAAGCCGTCCTTCACCTAGCTTGTTGGGAACACAAAGTTTCTTTTCAGTTGCAAACTCCATTCCATACATATATATGAGGAGGTAGAAGCTCCAACACGGTTTTACAGTGAAAACTGCAGGAACTTTAAACCGGCACTAGGAAACAGACTGAGAAGGCAGAGAAAAATTGTCTCCTGCAACCCTTTCCCTTGGTGCTAGATGAACGAACGTCTATCCACTTGCTCAGTTCTGAGAGATAAGTGTGTGTGAAAGCCGTCCTTCACCTAGCTTGTTGGGAACACAAAGTTTCCTTTCAGTTGCAAACTCCATTCCATACATATATATGGGGAGGTACTACCTCCAACTCCGTTTTACAGTGAAAACTGCAGGAACTTCAAACCGGCACTAGGAAACAGACTGAGAAAGCAGAGAAAAAGTGTCTCCTGCAACCCGTTCCCTTGGTGCTAGATGAACGAACGTCTCTCCACTTGCTCAGTTCTGAGAGATAAGTGTGTGTGAAAGCCGTCCTTCACCTAGCTTGTGGGGAACACAAAGTTTCTTTTCAGTTGCAAACTCCATTCCATACATATATATGGGGAGGTACTAGCTCCAACTCCGTTTTACAGTGAAAACTGCAGGAACTTCAAACCGGCACTAGGAAACAGACTGAGAAAGCAGAGAAAAAGTGTCTCCTGCAACCCGTTCCCTTGGTGTTAGATGAACGAACGTCTCTCCACTTGCTCAGTTCTGAGAGATAAGTGTGTGTGAAAGCCGTCCTTCACCTAGCTTGTTGGGAACACAAAGTTTCTTTTCAGTTGCAAACTCCATTCCATACATATATATGGGGAGGTAGAAGCTCCAACACGGTTTTACAGTGAAAACTGCAGGAACTTCAAACCGGCACTAGGAAACAGACTGAGAAATCAGAGAAAAAGTGTCTCCTGCAACCCGTTCCCTTGTTGCTAGATGAACGAACGTCTCTCCACTTGCTCAGTTCTGAGAGATAAGTGTGTGTGAAAGCCGTACTTCACCTAGCTTGTTGGGAACACAAAGTTTCTTTTCAGTTGCAAACTCCATTCCATACATATATATGGGGAGGTACTAGCTCCAACTCGGTTTTACAGTGAAAACTGCAGGAACTTCAAACCGGCACTAGGAAACAGACTGAGAAAGCAGAGAAAAAGTGTCTCCTGCAACCCGTTCCCTTGGTGCTAGATGAACGAACGTCTCTCCACTTGCTCAGTTCTGAGAGATAAGTGTGTGTGAAAGCCGCCCTTCACCTAGCTTGTTGGGAACACAAAGTTTCTTTTCAGTTGCAAACTCCATTCCATACATATATATGGGGAGGTACTAGCTCCAACTCGGTTTTACAGTGAAAACTGCAGGAACTTCAAACCGGCACTAGGAAACAGACTGAGAAAGCAGAGAAAAAGTGTCTCCTGCAACCCGTTCCCTTGGTGCTAGATGAACGAACGTCTCTCCACTTGCTCAGTTCTGAGAGATAAGTGTGTGTGAAAGCCGTACTTCACCTAGCTTGTTGTGAACACAAAGTTTCTTTTCAGTTGCAAACTCCATTCCATTCATATATATGGGGAGGTACTAGCTCCAACTCGGTTTTACAGTGAAAACTGCAGGAACTTCAAACGGGCACTAGGAAACAGACTGAGAAAGCAGAGAAAAAGTGTCTCCTGCAACCCGTTCCCTTGGTGCTAGATGAACGAACGTCTCTCCACTTGCTCAGTTATGAGAGATAAGTGTGTGTGAAAGCCGTCCTTCAACTAGCTTGTTGGGAACACAAAGTTTTTTTTTTTGGCAACTCCATTCAATACATATATATGGGGAGGTAGAAGTTCCAACTCGGTTTTACAGTGAAAACTGCAGGAACTTCAAACCGGCACTAGGAAACAGACGGAGAAAGCAGAGAAAAATTGTCTCCTGCAACCCGTTCCCTTGGTGTTAGATGAACGAACGTCTCTCCACTTGCTCAGTTCTGAGAGATAAGTGTGTGTGAAAGCCGTCCTTCACCTAGCTTGTTGGGAACACAAAGTTTCTCTTCAGTTGCAAACTCCATTCCATACATATATATGGGGAGGTAGAAGCTCCAACACGGTTTTACAGTGAAAACTGCAGGAACTTCAAACCGGCACTAGGAAACAGACTGAGAAAGCAGAGAAAAAGTGTCTCCTGCAACCCGTTCCCTTGGTGCTAGATGAACGAACGTCTCTCCACTTGCTCAGTTCTGAGAGATAAGTGTGTGTGAAAGCCGTCCTTCACCTAGCTTGTTGGGAACACAAAGTTTCTTTTCAGTTGCAAACTCCATTCCATACATATATATGGGGAGGTACAAGCTCCAAATCCGTTTTACAGTGAAAACTGCAGGAACTTCAAACCGGCACTAGGAAACAGACTGAGAAAGCAGAGAAAAAGTGTCTCCTGCAACCCGTTCCCTTGGTGCTAGATGAACGAACGTCTCTCCACTTGCTCAGTTCTGAGAGATAAGTGTGTGTGAAAGCCGTCCTTCACCTAGCTTGTTGGGAACACAAAGATTCTTTTCAGTTGCAAACTCCATTCCATACATATATATGGGGAGGTACTAGCTCCAACTCGGTTTTACAGTGAAAACTGCAGGAACTTCAAACCGGCACTAGGAAACAGACTGAGAAAGCAGAGAAAAAGTGTCTCCTGCAACCCGTTCCCTTGGTGCTAGATGAACGAAAGTCTCTCCACTTGCTCAGTTCTGAGAGATAAGTGTGTGTGAAAGCCGTCCTTCACCTAGCTTGTTGGGAACACAAAGTTTCTTTTCAGTTGCAAACTCCATTCCATACATATATATGAGGAGGTAGAAGCTCCAACACGGTTTTACAGTGAAAACTGCAGGAACTTTAAACCGGCACTAGGAAACAGACTGAGAAGGCAGAGAAAAATTGTCTCCTGCAACCCTTTCCCTTGGTGCTAGATGAACGAACGTCTATCCACTTGCTCAGTTCTGAGAGATAAGTGTGTGTGAAAGCCGTCCTTCACCTAGCTTGTTGGGAACACAAAGTTTCTTTTCAGTTGCAAACTCCATTCCATACATATATATGGGGAGGTACTAGCTCCAACTCGGTTTTACAGTGAAAACTGCAGGATCTTCAAACCGGTACTAGGAAACAGACTGAGAAAGCAGAGAAAAAGTGTCTCCTGCAACCCGTTCCCTTGGTGCTAGATGAACGAACGTCTCTCCACTTGCTCAGTTCTGAGAGATAAATGTGTGTGAAAGCCGCCATTCACCTAGCTTGTTGGGAACACAAAGTTTCTTTTCAGTTGCAAACTCCATTCCATACATATATATGGGGAGGTACTAGCTCCAACTCGGTTTTACAGTGAAAACTGCAGGAACATCAAACCGGCACTAGGAAACAGACTGAGAATGCAGAGAAAAAGTGTCTCCTGCAACCCGTTCCCTTGGTGCTAGATGAACGAACGTCTCTCCACTTGCTCAGTTCTGAGAGATAAGTGTGTGTGAAAGCCGTCCTTCACCTAGCTTGTTGGGAACACAAAGTTTTTTTTCAATTGGCAACTCCATTCAATACATATATATGGGGAGCTAGAAGTTCCAACTCGGTTTTACAGTGAAAACTGCAGGAACTTCAAACCGGCACTAGGAAACAGACGGAGAAAGCAGAGAAAAATTGTCTCCTGCAACCCGTTCCCTTGGTGCTAGATGAACGAACGTCTCTCCACTTGCTCAGTTCTGAGAGATAATTGTGTGTGAAAGCCGTCCTTCACCTAGCTTGTTGGGAACACAAAGTTTCCTTTCAGTTGCAAACTCCTTTCCATACATATATATGGGGAGGTACTAGCTCCAACTCCGTTTTACAGTGAAAACTGCAGGAACTTCAAACCGGCACTAGGAAACAGACTGAGAAAGCAGAGAAAAAGTGTCTCCTGCAACCCGTTCCCTTGGTGCTAGATGAACGAACGTCTCTCCACTTGCTCAGTTCTGAGAGATAAGTGTGTGTGAAAGCCGTCCTTCACCTAGCTTGTTGGGAACACAAAGTTTCTTTTCAGTTGCAAACTCCATTCCATACATATATATGGGGAGGTACTAGCTCCAACTCCGTTTTACAGTGAAAACTGCAGGAACTTCAAACCGGCACTAGGAAACAGACTGAGAAAGCAGAGAAAAAGTGTCTCCTGCAACCCGTTCCCTTGGTGCTAGATGAACGAACGTCTCTCCACTTTCTCAGTTCTGAGAGATAAGTGTGTGTGAAAGCTGCCCTTCACCTAGCTTGTTGGGAACACAAAGTTTCTTTTCAGTTGGCAACCCCATTCCATACATATATATGGGGAGGTACAAGCTCCAACACGGTTTTACAGTGAAAACTGCAGGAACTTCCAACCGGCACTAGGAAGTAGACTGAGAAAGCAGAGAAAAAGTGTCTCCTGCAACCCGTTCCCTTGGTGCTAGATGAACGAACGTCTCTCCACTTGCTCAGTTCTGAGAGATAAGTGTGTGTGAAAGCCATTCTTCACCTAGCTTGTTGGGAACACAAAGTTTCTTTTCAGTTGCAAACTCCATTCCATACATATATATGGGGAGGTACTAGCTCCAACTCGGTTTTACAGTGAAAACTGCAGGAACTTCAAACCGGCACTAGGAAACAGACTGAGAAAGCAGAGAAAAAGTGTCTCCTGCAACCCGTTCCCTTGGTGCTAGATGAACGAACGTCTCACCACTTGCTCAGTTCTGAGAGATAAATGTGTGTGAAAGCCGCCCTTCACCTAGCTTGTTGGGAACACAAAGTTTCTTTTCAGTTGCAAACTCCATTCCATACATATATATGGGGAGGTACTAGCTCCAACTCGGTTTTACAGTGAAAACTGCAGGAACATCAAACCGGCACTAGGAAACAGACTGAGAAAGCAGAGAAAAAGTGTCTCCTGCAACCCGTTCCCTTGGTGCTAGATGAACGAACGTCTCTCCACTTGCTCAGTTCTGAGAGATAAGTGTGTGTGAAAGCCGTCCTTCACCTAGCTTGTTGGGAACACAAAGTTTCTTTTCAGTTGCAAACTCCATTCCATACATATATATGGGGAGGTACTAGCTCCAACTCGCTTTTACAGTGAAAACTGCAGGAACTTCATACCGGCACTAGGAAACAGACTGAGAAAGCAGAGAAAAAGTGTCTCCTGCAACCCGTTCCCTTGGTGCTAGATGAACGAACGTCTCTCCACTTGCTCAGTTCTGAGAGATAAGTGTGTGTGAAAGCCGCCCTTCACCTAGCTTGTTGGGAACACAAAGTTTCTTTTCAGTTGCAAACTCCATTCCATACATATATATGGGGAGGTACTAGCTCCAACTCGGTTTTACAGTGAAAACTGCAGGAACATCAAACCGGCACTAGGAAACAGACTGAGAAAGCAGAGAAAAAGTGTCTCCTGCAACCCGTTCCCTTGGTGCTAGATGAACGAACGTCTCTCCACTTGCTCAGTTCTGAGAGATAAGTGTGTGTGAAAGCCGTCCTTCACCTAGCTTGTTGGGAACACAAAGTTTCTTTTCAGTTGCAAACTCCATTCCATACATATATATGGGGAGGTAGAAGCTCCAACACGGTTTTACAGTGAAAACTGCAGGAACTTTAAACCGGCAGTAGGAAACAGACTGAGAAGGCAGAGAAAAAGTGTCTTCTGCAACCCTTTCCCTTGGTGCTAGATGAACGAACGTCTCTCCACTTGCTCAGTTCTGAGAGATAAGTGTGTGTGAAAGCCGTCCTTCACCTAGCTTGTTGGGAACACAAAGTTTCTTTTCAGTTGCAAACTCCATTCCATACATATATATGGGGAGGTACTAGCTCCAACTCGGTTTTACAGTGAAAACTGCAGGAACTTCAAACCGGCACTAGGAAACAGACTGAGAAAGCAGAGAGAAAGTGTCTCCTGCAACCCGTTCCCTTGGTGCTAGATGAACGAACGTCTCTCCACTTGCTCAGTTCTGAGAGATAAGTGTGTGTGAAAGCCGTCCTTCACCTAGCTTGTTGGGGACACAAAGTTTCTTTTCAGTTGCAAACTCCATTCCATACATATATATGGGGAGGTACAAGCTCCAACAGGGTTTCACAGTGAAAACTGCAGGAACTTCAAACCGGCACTAGGAAACAGACTGAGAAAGCAGAGAAAAAGTGTCTCCTGCAACCCTTTCCCTTGGTGCTAGATGAACGAACGTCTCTCCACTTGCTCAGTTCTGAGAGGAAAGTGTGTGTGAAAGTCGTCCTTCACCTAGCTTGTTGGGAACACAAAGTTTCTTTTCAGTTGCAAACTCCATTCCATACATATATATGAGGAGGTAGAAGCTCCAACACGATTTTACAGTGAAAACTGCAGGAACTTTAAACCGGCACTAGGAAACAGACTGAGAAGGCAGAGAAAAAGTGTCTCCTGCAACCCTTTCCCTTGGTGCTAGATGAAAGAACGTCTCTCCACTTGCTCAGTTCTGAGAGATAAGTGTGTGTGAAAGCCGTCCTTTACCTAGCTTGTTGGGAAAACAAAGTTTCTTTTCAGTTGCAAACTCCATTCCATACATATATATGGGGAGGTACTAGCTCCAACTCGCTTTTACAGTGAAAACTGCAGGAACTTCATACCGGCACTAGGAAACAGACTGAGAAAGCAGAGAAAAAGTGTCTCCTGCAACCCGTTCCCTTGGTGCTAGATGAACGAACGTCTCTCCACTTGCTCAGTTCTGAGAGATAAGTGTGTGTGAAAGCCGCCCTTCACCTAGCTTGTTGGGAACACAAAGTTTCTTTTCAGTTGCAAACTCCATTCCATACATATATATGGGGAGGTACTAGCTCCAACTCGGTTTTACAGTGAAAACTGCAGGAACATCAAACCGGCACTAGGAAACAGACTGAGAAAGCAGAGAAAAAGTGTCTCCTGCAACCCGTTCCCTTGGTGCTAGATGAACGAACGTCTCTCCACTTGCTCAGTTCTGAGAGATAAGTGTGTGTGAAAGCCGTCCTTCACCTAGCTTGTTGGGAACACAAAGTTTCTTTTCAGTTGCAAACTCCATTCCATACATATATATGGGGAGGTAGAAGCTCCAACACGGTTTTACAGTGAAAACTGCAGGAACTTTAAACCGGCAGTAGGAAACAGACTGAGAAGGCAGAGAAAAAGTGTCTTCTGCAACCCTTTCCCTTGGTGCTAGATGAACGAACGTCTCTCCACTTGCTCAGTTCTGAGAGATAAGTGTGTGTGAAAGCCGTCCTTCACCTAGCTTGTTGGGAACACAAAGTTTCTTTTCAGTTGCAAACTCCATTCCATACATATATATGGGGAGGTACTAGCTCCAACTCGGTTTTACAGTGAAAACTGCAGGAACTTCAAACCGGCACTAGGAAACAGACTGAGAAAGCAGAGAGAAAGTGTCTCCTGCAACCCGTTCCCTTGGTGCTAGATGAACGAACGTCTCTCCACTTGCTCAGTTCTGAGAGATAAGTGTGTGTGAAAGCCGTCCTTCACCTAGCTTGTTGGGGACACAAAGTTTCTTTTCAGTTGCAAACTCCATTCCATACATATATATGGGGAGGTACAAGCTCCAACAGGGTTTCACAGTGAAAACTGCAGGAACTTCAAACCGGCACTAGGAAACAGACTGAGAAAGCAGAGAAAAAGTGTCTCCTGCAACCCTTTCCCTTGGTGCTAGATGAACGAACGTCTCTCCACTTGCTCAGTTCTGAGAGGAAAGTGTGTGTGAAAGCCGTCCTTCACCTAGCTTGTTGGGAACACAAAGTTTCTTTTCAGTTGCAAACTCCATTCCATACATATATATGAGGAGGTAGAAGCTCCAACACGATTTTACAGTGAAAACTGCAGGAACTTTAAACCGGCACTAGGAAACAGACTGAGAAGGCAGAGAAAAAGTGTCTCCTGCAACCCTTTCCCTTGGTGCTAGATGAAAGAACGTCTCTCCACTTGCTCAGTTCTGAGAGATAAGTGTGTGTGAAAGCCGTCCTTTACCTAGCTTGTTGGGAAAACAAAGTTTCTTTTCAGTTGCAAACTCCATTCCATACATATATATGGTGTGGTACTAGCTCCAAATCGGTTTTACAGTGAAAACTGCAGGAACTTCAAACCGGCACTAGGAAACAGACTGAGAAAGCAGAGAAAAAGTGTCTCCTGCAACCCGTTCCCTTGGTGCTAGATGAACGAACGTCTCTCCACTTGATCAGTTCTGAGAGATAATTGTGTGTGAAAGCCGTCCTTCACCTAGCTTGTTTGGAACACAATGTTTCTTTTCAGTTGCAAACTCCATTCTATACATATATATGGGGAGGTACAAGCTCCAACTCGGTTTTACAGTGAAAACTGCAGGAACTTCAAACCGGCACTAGGAAACAGACTGAGAAAGCAGAGAAAAAGTGTCTCCTGCAACCCGTTCCCTTGGTGCTAGATGAACGAACGTCTCTCCACTTGCTCAGTTCTGAGAGATAAGTGTGTGTGTAAGCTGTCCTTCACTTAGCTTGTTGGGAACACAAAGTTTCTTTTCAGTTGCAAACTCCATTCCATACATATATATGGGGAGGTACTAGCTCCAACTCGCTTTTACAGTGAAAACTGCAGGAACTTCAAACCGGCACTAGGAAACAGACTGAGAAAGCAGAGAAAAAGTGTCTCCTGCATCCCGTTCCCTTGGTACTAGATGAACGAACGTCTCTCCACTTGCTCAGTTATGAGAGATAAGTGTGTGTGAAAGCCGTCCTTCACCTAGCTTGTTGGGAACACAAAGTTTCTTTTCAGTTGCAAACTCCATTCCATACATATATATGGGGAGGTACTAGCTCCAACTCCGTTTTACAGTGAAAACTGCAGGAACTTCAAACCGGCACTAGGAAACAGACTGAGAAAGCAGAGAAAAAGTGTCTCCTGCAACCCGTTCCCTTGGTGCTAGATGAACGAACGTCTCTCCACTTGCTCAGTTCTGAGAGATAAGTGTGTGTGAAAGCCGTCCTTCACCTAGCTTGTTGGGAACACAACGTTTCTTTTCAGTTGCAAACTCCATTCCATACATATATATGGGGAGGTACTAGCTCCAACTCGGTTTTACAGTGAAAACTGCAGGAACTTCAAACCGGTACTAGGAAACAGACTGAGAAAGCAGAGAAAAAGTGTCTCCTGCAACCCGTTCCCTTGGTGCTAGATGAACGAACGTCTCTCCACTTGCTCAGTTCTGAGAGATAAATGTGTGTGAAAGCCGCCATTCACTTAGCTTGTTGGGAATACAAAGTTTCTTTTCAGTTGCAAACTCCATTCCATACATATATATGGGGAGGTACTAGCTCCAACTCGGTTTTACAGTGAAAACTGCAGGAACATCAAACCGGCACTAGGAAACAGACTGAGAATGCAGAGAAAAAGTGTCTCCTGCAACCCGTTCCCTTGGTGCTAGATGAACGAACGTCTCTCCACTTGCTCAGTTCTGAGAGATAAGTGTGTGTGAAAGCCGTCCTTCACCTAGCTTGTTGGGAACACAAAGTTTTTTTTCAATTGGCAACTCCATTCAATACATATATATGGGGAGCTAGAAGTTCCAACTCGGTTTTACAGTGAAAACTGCAGGAACTTCAAACCGGCACTAGGAAACAGACGGAGAAAGCAGAGAAAAATTGTCTCCTGCAACCCGTTCCCTTGGTGCTAGATGAACGAACGTCTCTCCACTTGCTCAGTTCTGAGAGATAAGTGTGTGTGAAAGCCGTCCTTCACCTAGCTTGTTGGGAACACAAAGTTTCCTTTCAGTTGCAAACTCCATTCCATACATATATATGGGGAGGTACTAGCTCCAACTCCGTTTTACAGTGAAAACTGCAGGAACTTCAAACCGGCACTAGGAAACAGACTGAGAAAGCAGAGAAAAAGTGTCTCCTGCAACCCGTTCCCTTGGTGCTAGATGAACGAACGTCTCTCCACTTGCTCAGTTCTGAGAGATAAGTGTGTGTGAAAGCCGTCCTTCACCTAGCTTGTTGGGAACACAAAGTTTCTTTTCAGTTGCAAACTCCATTCCATACATATATATGGGGAGGTACTAGCTCCAACTCCGTTTTACAGTGAAAACTGCAGGAACTTCAAACACGCACTAGGAAACAGACTGAGAAAGCAGAGAAAAAGTGTCTCCTGGAACCCGTTCCCTTGGTGCTAGATGAACGAACGTCTCTCCACTTGCTCAGTTCTGAGAGATAAGTGTGTGTGAAAGCTGTCCTTCACCTAGCTTGTTGGGAACACAAAGTTTCTTTTCAGTTGGCAATTCCATTCCATACATATATATGGGGAGGTACAAGCTCCAACACGGTTTTACAGTGAAAACTGCAGGAACTTTAAACCGGCACTAGGAAACAGACTGAGAAGGCAGAGAAAAAGTGTCTCCTGCAACCCTTTCCCTTGGTTCTAGATGAACGAACGTCTCTCCACTTGCTTAGTTCTGAGAGATATGTGTGTGTGAAAGCCGTCCTTCACCTAGCTTGTTGGGAACACAAAGTTTCCTTTCAGTTGCAAACTCCATTCCATACATATATATGGGGAGGTACTAGCTCCAATCGCTTTTACACTGAAAACTGCAGGAACTTCAAACCGGCACTAGGAAACAGACTGAGAAAGCAGAGAAAAAGTGTCTCCTGCATCCCGTTCCCTTGGTGCTAGATGAACGAACGTCTCTCCACTTGCTCAGTTCTGAGAGATAAGTGTGTGTGAAAGCCGTCCTTCACCTAGCTTGTTGGGAACACAAAGTTTCTTTTCAGTTGCAAACTCCATTCCATACATATATATGAGGAGGTAGAAGCTCCAACACGGTTTTACAGTGAAAACTGCAGGAACTTTAAACCGGCACTAGGAAACAGACTGAGAAGGCAGAGAAAAATTGTCTCCTGCAACACTTTCCCTTGGTTCTAGATGAACGAACGTCTCTCCACTTGCTCAGTTCTGAGAGATATGTGTGTGTGAAAGCCGTCCTTCACCTAGCTTGTTGGGAACACAAAGTTTCCTTTCAGTTGCAAACTCCATTCCATACATATATATGGGGAGGTACTAGCTCCAACTCGCTTTTACAGTGAAAACTGCAGGAACTTCAAACCGGCACTAGGAAACAGACTGAGAAAGCAGAGAAAAAGTGTCTCCTGCATCCCGTTCCCTTGGTGCTAGATGAACGAACGTCTCTCCACTTGCTCAGTTCTGAGAGATAAGTGTGTGTGAAAGCCGTCCTTCACCTAGCTTGTTGGGAACACAAAGTTTCTTTTCAGTTGCAAACTCCATTCCATACATATATATGGGGAGGTACTAGCTCCAACTCCGTTTTACAGTGAAAACTGCAGGAACTTCAAACCGGCACTAGGAAACAGACTGAGAAAGCAGAGAAAAAGTGTCTCCTGCAACCCGTTCCCTTGGTGCTAGATGAACGAACGTCTCTCCACTTGATCAGTTCTGAGAGATAATTGTGTGTGAAAGCCGTCCTTAACCTAGCTTGTTGGGAAAACAAAGTTTCTTTTCAGTTGCAAACGCCATTCCATACATATATATGGGGAGGTACTAGCTCCAACTCGGTTTTACAGTGAAAACTGCAGGAACTTCAAACGGCACTAGGAAACAGACTGAGAAAGCAGAGAAAAAGTGTCTCCTGCAACCCGTTCCCTTGGTGCTAGATGAACGAACGTCTCTCCACTTGCTCAGTTCTGAGAGATAAGTGTGTGTGAAAGCCGTCCTTCACCTAGCTTGTTGGGAACACAAAGTTTCTTTTCAGTTGCAAACTCCATTCCATACATATATATGGGGAGGTAGAAGCTCCAACACGGTTTTACAGTGAAAACTGCAGGAACTTCAAACCGGCACTAGGAAACAGACTGAGAAAGCAGAGAAAAAGTGTCTCCTGCAACCCGTTCCCTTGGTGCTAGATGAACGAACGTCTCTCCACTTGCTCAGTTCTGAGAGATAAGTGTGTGTGAAAGCCGTCCTTCACCTAGCTTGTTGGGAACACAAAGTTTCTTTTCAGTTGCAAACTCCATTCCATACATATATATGAGGAGGTAGAAGCTCCAACACGGTTTTACAGTGAAAACTGCAGGAACTTTAAACCGGCACTAGGAAACAAACTGAGAAGGCAGAGAAAAAGTGTCTCCTGCAACCCTTTCCCTTGGTGCTAGATGAACGAACGTCTCTCCACTTGCTCAGTTCTGAGAGATAAGTGTGTGTGAAAGCCGTCCTTCACCTAGCTTGTTGGGAACACAAAGTTTCTTTTCAGTTGCAAACTCCATTCCATACATATATATGGGGAGGTACTAGCTCCAACTCGGTTTTACAGTGAAAACTGCAGGAACATCAAACCGGCACTAGGAAACAGACTGAGAAAGCAGAGAAAAAGTGTCTCCTGCAATCCGTTCCCTTGGTGCTAGATGAACGAACGTCTCTCCACTTGCTAAGTTCTGAGAGATAAGGGTGTGTGAAAGCCGTCCTTCACCTAGCTTGTTGGGAACACAAAGTTTCTTTTCAGTTGCAAACTCCATTCCATACATATATATGGGGAGGTACTAGCTCCAAGTCCGTTTTACAGTGAAAACTGCAGGAACTTCAAACCGGCACTAGGAAACAGACTGAGAAAGCAGAGAAAAAGTGTCTCCTGGAACCCGTTCCCTTGGTGCTAGATGAACGAACGTCTCTCCACTTGCTCAGTTCAGAGAGATAAGTGTGTGTGAAAGCCGTCCTTCAAATAGCTTGTTGGGAAAACAAAGTTTCTTTTCAGTTGCAAACTCCATTCCATACATATATATGGGGAGGTACTAGCTCCAACTCGGTTTTACAGTGAAAACTGCAGGAACATCAAACCGGCACTAGGAAACAGACTGAGAAAGCAGAGAAAAAGTGTCTCCTGCAACCCGTTCCCTTGGTGCTAGATGAACGAACGTCTCTCCACTTGCTCAGTTCTGAGAGATAAGTGTGTGTGAAAGCCGTCCTTCACCTAGCTTGTTGGGAACACAAAGTTTCTTTTCAGTTGCAAACTCCATTCCATACATATATATGGGGAGGTAGAAGCTCCAACACGGTTTTACAGTGAAAACTGCAGGAACTTTAAACCGGCAGTAGGAAACAGACTGAGAAGGCAGAGAAAAAGTGTCTTCTGCAACCCTTTCCCTTGGTGCTAGATGAACGAACGTCTCTCCACTTGCTCAGTTCTGAGAGATAAGTGTGTGTGAAAGCCGTCCTTCACCTAGCTTGTTGGGAACACAAAGTTTCTTTTCAGTTGCAAACTCCATTCCATACATATATATGGGGAGGTACTAGCTCCAACTCGGTTTTACAGTGAAAACTGCAGGAACTTCAAACCGGCACTAGGAAACAGACTGAGAAAGCAGAGAAAAAGTGTCTCCTGCAACCCGTTCCCTTGGTGCTAGATGAACGAACGTCTCTCCACTTGCTCAGTTCTGAGAGATAAGTGTGTGTGAAAGCCGTCCTTCACCTAGCTTGTTGGGGACACAAAGTTTCTTTTCAGTTGCAAACTCCATTCCATACATATATATGGGGAGGTACAAGCTCCAACAGGGTTTCACAGTGAAAACTGCAGGAACTTCAAACCGGCACTAGGAAACAGACTGAGAAAGCAGAGAAAAAGTGTCTCCTGCAACCCTTTCCCTTGGTGCTAGATGAACGAACGTCTCTCCACTTGCTCAGTTCTGAGAGGAAAGTGTGTGTGAAAGCCGTCCTTCACCTAGCTTGTTGGGAACACAAAGTTTCTTTTCAGTTGCAAACTCCATTCCATACATATATATGAGGAGGTAGAAGCTCCAACACGATTTTACAGTGAAAACTGCAGGAACTTTAAACCGGCACTAGGAAACAGACTGAGAAGGCAGAGAAAAAGTGTCTCCTGCAACCCTTTCCCTTGGTGCTAGATGAAAGAACGTCTCTCCACTTGCTCAGTTCTGAGAGATAAGTGTGTGTGAAAGCCGTCCTTTACCTAGCTTGTTGGGAAAACAAAGTTTCTTTTCAGTTGCAAACTCCATTCCATACATATATATGGTGTGGTACTAGCTCCAAATCGGTTTTACAGTGAAAACTGCAGGAACTTCAAACCGGCACTAGGAAACAGACTGAGAAAGCAGAGAAAAAGTGTCTCCTGCAACCCGTTCCCTTGGTGCTAGATGAACGAACGTCTCTCCACTTGCTCAGTTCTGAGAGATAAGTGTGTGTGAAAGCCGTCCTTCACCTAGCTTGTTGGGAACACAAAGTTTCTTTTCAGTTGCAAACTCCATTCCATACATATATATGGGGAGGTACTAGCTCCAACTCGGTTTTACAGTGAAAACTGCAGGAACATCTAACCGACACTAGGAAACAGACTGAGAAAGCAGAGAAAAAGTGTCTCCTGCAACCCGTTCCCTTGGTGCTAGATGAACGAACGTCTCTCCACTTGCTCAGTTCTGAGAGATAAGTGTGTGTGAAAGCCGTCCTTCACCTAGCTTGTTGGGAACACAAAGTTTCTTTTCAGTTGCAAACTCCATTCCATACATATATATGGGGAGGTAGAAGCTCCAACACGGTTTTACAGTGAAAACTGCAGGAACTTTAACCCGGCAGTAGGAAACAGACTGAGAAGGCAGAGAAAAAGTGTCTTCTGCAACCCTTTCCCTTGGTGCTAGATGAACGAACGTCTCTCCACTTGCTCAGTTCTGAGAAATAAGTGTGTGTGAAAGCCGCCCTTCACCTAGCTTGTTGGGAACACAAAGTTTCTTTTCAGTTGCAAACTCCATTCCATACATATATATGGGGAGGTACTAGCTCCAACTCCGTTTTACAGTGAAAACTGCAGGAACATCAAACCGGCACTAGGAAACAGACTGAGAAAGCAGAGAAAAAGTGTCTCCTGCAACCCGTTCCCTTGGTTCTAGATGAACGAACGTCTCTCCACTTGCTCAGTTCTGAGAGATAAGTGTGTGTGAAAGCCGTCCTTCACCTAGCTTGTTGGGAACACAAAGTTTCTTTTCAGTTGCAAACTCCATTCCATACATATATATGGGGAGGTAGAAGCTCCAACACGGTTTTACAGTGAAAACTGCAGGAACTTTAAACCGGCAGTAGGAAACAGACTGAGAAGGCAGAGAAAAAGTGTCTTCTGCAACCCTTTCCCTTGGTGCTAGATGAACGAACGTCTCTCCACTTGCTCAGTTCTGAGAGATAAGTGTGTGTGAAAGCCGTCCTTCACCTAGCTTGTTGGGAACACAAAGTTTCTTTTCAGTTGCAAACTCCATTCCATACATATATATGGGGAGGTACTAGCTCCAACTCGGTTTTACAGTGAAAACTGCAGGAACTTCAAACCGGCACTAGGAAACAGACTGAGAAAGCAGAGAAAAAGTGTCTCCTGCAACCCGTTCCCTTGGTGCTAGATGAACGAACGTCTCTCCACTTGCTCAGTTCTGAGAGATAAGTGTGTGTGAAAGCCGTCCTTCACCTAGCTTGTTGGGGACACAAAGTTTCTTTTCAGTTGCAAACTCCATTCCATACATATATATGGGGAGGTACAAGCTCCAACAGGGTTTCACAGTGAAAACTGCAGGAACTTCAAACCGGCACTAGGAAACAGACTGAGAAAGCAGAGAAAAAGTGTCTCCTGCAACCCTTTCCCTTGGTGCTAGATGAACGAACGTCTCTCCACTTGCTCAGTTCTGAGAGGAAAGTGTGTGTGAAAGCCGTCCTTCACCTAGCTTGTTGGGAACACAAAGTTTCTTTTCAGTTGCAAACTCCATTCCATACATATATATGAGGAGGTAGAAGCTCCAACACGGTTTTACAGTGAAAACTGCAGGAACTTTAAACCGGCACTAGGAAACAGACTGAGAAGGCAGAGAAAAAGTGTCTCCTGCAACCCTTTCCCTTGGTGCTAGATGAAAGAACGTCTCTCCACTTGCTCAGTTCTGAGAGATAAGTGTGTGTGAAAGCCGTCCTTTACCAAGCTTGTTGGGAAAACAAAGTTTCTTTTCAGTTGCAAACTCCATTCCATACATATATATGGGGTGGTACTAGCTCCAAATCGGTTTTACAGTGAAAACTGCAGGAACTTCAAACCGGCACTAGGAAACAGACTGAGAAAGCAGAGAAAAAGTGTCTCCTGCAACCCGTTCCCTTGGTGCTAGATGAACGAAAGTCTCTCCACTTGCTCAGTTCTGAGAGATAATTGTGTGTGAAAGCCGTCCTTCACCTAGCTTGTTTGGAACACAAAGTTTCTTTTCAGTTGCAAACTCCATTCCATACATATATATGGGGAGGTACTAGCTCCAACTCCGTTTTACAGTGAAAACTGCAGGAACTTCAAAAAGGCACTAGGAAACAGACTGAGAAAGCAGAGAAAAAGTGTCTCCTGCAACCCGTTCCCTTGGTGCTAGATGAAAGAACGTCTCTCCACTTGCTCAGTTCTGAGAGATAAGTGTGTGTGAAAGCCGTCCTTTACCTAGCTTGTTGGGAAAACAAAGTTTCTTTTCAGTTGCAAACTCCATTCCATACATATAAATGGGGTGGTACTAGCTCCAAATCTGTTTTACAGTGAAAACTGCAGGAACTTCAAACCGACACTAGGAAACAGACTGAGAAAGCAGAGAAAAAGTGTCTCCTGCAACCCGTTCCCTTGGTGCTAGATGAACGAACGTCTCTCCACTTGCTCAGTTCTGAGAGATAAGTGTGTGTGAAAGCCGTCCTTCACCTAGCTTGTTGGGAACACAAAGTTTCTTTTCAGTTGCAAACTCCATTCCATACATATATATGGGGAGGTACTAGCTCCAACTCGGTTTTACAGTGAAAACTGCAGGAACTTCAAACCGGCACTAGGAAACAGACTGAGAAAGCAGAGAAAAAGTGTCTCCTGCAACCCGTTCCCTTGGTGCTAGATGAACGAACGTCTCTCCACTTGCTCAGTTCTGAGAGATAAATGTGTGTGAAAGCCGCCATTCACCTAGCTTGTTGGGAACACAAAGTTTCTTTTCAGTTGCAAACTCCATTCCATACATATATATGGGGAGGTACTAGCTCCAACTCGGTTTTACAGTGAAAACTGCAGGAACATCAAACCGGCACTAGGAAACAGACTGAGAAAGCAGAGAAAAAGTGTCTCCTGCAACCCGTTCCCTTGGTGCTAGATGAACGAACGTCTCTCCACTTGATCAGTTCTGAGAGATAATTGTGTGTGAAAGCCGTCCTTCACCTAGCTTGTTGGGAAAACAAAGTTTCTTTTCAGTTGCAAACTCCATTCCATACATATATATGGGGAGGTACTAGCTCCAACTCGGTTTTACAGTGAAAACTGCAGGAACTTTAAACCGGCAGTAGGAAACAGACTGAGAAGGCAGAGAAAAAGTGTCTTCTGCAACCCTTTCCCTTGGTGCTAGATGAACGAACGTCTCTCCACTTGCTCAGTTCTGAGAAATAAGTGTGTGTGAAAGCCGCCCTTCACCTAGCTTGTTGGGAACACAAAGTTTCTTTTCAGTTGCAAACTCCATTCCATACATATATATGGGGAGGTACTAGCTCCAACTCCGTTTTACAGTGAAAACTGCAGGAACATCAAACCGGCACTAGGAAACAGACTGAGAAAGCAGAGAAAAAGTGTCTCCTGCAACCCGTTCCCTTGGTTCTAGATGAACGAACGTCTCTCCACTTGCTCAGTTCTGAGAGATAAGTGTGTGTGAAAGCCGTCCTTCACCTAGCTTGTTGGGAACACAAAGTTTCTTTTCAGTTGCAAACTCCATTCCATACATATATATGGGGAGGTAGAAGCTCCAACACGGTTTTACAGTGAAAACTGCAGGAACTTTAAACCGGCAGTAGGAAACAGACTGAGAAGGCAGAGAAAAAGTGTCTTCTGCAACCCTTTCCCTTGGTGCTAGATGAACGAACGTCTCTCCACTTGCTCAGTTCTGAGAGATAAGTGTGTGTGAAAGCCGTCCTTCACCTAGCTTGTTGGGAACACAAAGTTTCTTTTCAGTTGCAAACTCCATTCCATACATATATATGGGGAGGTACTAGCTCCAACTCGGTTTTACAGTGAAAACTGCAGGAACTTCAAACCGGCACTAGGAAACAGACTGAGAAAGCAGAGAAAAAGTGTCTCCTGCAACCCGTTCCCTTGGTGCTAGATGAACGAACGTCTCTCCACTTGCTCAGTTCTGAGAGATAATTGTGTGTGAAAGCCGTCCTTCACCTAGCTTGTTGGGGACACAAAGTTTCTTTTCAGTTGCAAACTCCATTCCATACATATATATGGGGAGGTACAAGCTCCAACAGGGTTTCACAGTG